>NC_139217.1:448643585-448988585 GCF_055691185.1 Crinia signifera
TCTGTGGAGTAGCAGTGCTGGGCAACATGGGAAGGCAGTGGGTGTCTGGCACTGTCTGTGGGCTCACTGGGCTGGTTCTCTGTCACATACCTCCCAACATGACCCTCTCCAGGAGGGACACAATGCTCTGTTTCTAGACTTCCCCTTAATGTATGATTGCCATCACCTGTTTTAAACAGGTTAATTTCTCAGAAAGGTGTTCAGCACAGATGAAGGCAATCACACATTAAGAGGAAAGTCCAGGAACAGAGCGTTATAGACACAGACACCCACTTTGAGTGACAGATGTAGCCAAATATATAGGAGATATTACTCACTAACTCACCTAGGGGGAGATTCTCTAAAGCAGGAATGCGGTAAAAACCCCGTTATCTGGGTTTTACTGCATTTTGAAATGCAGCAAAACCCGCTCGGCGGGTTTTCGCTGCGGGGGGTATCGCCAGCAAAAGCTGGCGATACCCCATAGAAGCCTATGGTCCTCTTAACGCACCCACGCCGCCCCGAACGGACCCCCGCCGCCTCGTGCTGCCACCCGCTCTCCCCTCAACTGT
Source organism: Crinia signifera (assembly GCF_055691185.1). Lineage (NCBI taxonomy): Eukaryota > Metazoa > Chordata > Amphibia > Anura > Myobatrachidae > Crinia > Crinia signifera. Next base: position 448,644,137 of record NC_139217.1, read on the forward strand.
GTCCTTGCAGCACAGCGGCTGTGCTGCCTGGACCTGTGACCACCTCCTCCCTGCACTGTATCCTCTTCCGGGTGCAGGGAGGAGGAGGAGAACCCACACACATGCAGCAGCAGCCCCGGGTAATGGAGGGAGGGGGGGAGCCGCCGGGACCCGCAGCACATCGCCGGCAAGATCGCAAAGGACAGTTTTTAACGCAAGAGCTGTCCTTTGCCATAATTATCGCATATGTTAGAGCATATACGATAATTAGGTCTGCGGTAGCCAGTGATGTGCGGCAGTAAAGGGGCGTGGATGTTAGAGCATCCCCCTAATTATTAGAGTATTATGTGTATCTGATAGAATTGTTTGCTTATACTTTTCTTTAAAGAAGGACAATGTGTCAGGTTGGGCAGTGACACTCCAATAAACATAGTGTCTAATGGAACAGCTCAAATGCGTCTCTCAGAGTCTTTATAATGAACAAGACTATTTATAAGGTAGTTATTTAAAAATAAACAGACTGTTTCATATACATACAAAAATTGTGCAACCTATTTCCTAATAAAGTATGTTATACCACATTTTAAACCCATATCAGATCCTGGATTTTTAACCGAGGTCCAGCCCAGGTCACACCTTTCACACTAAAGGGTCATACATTATACACAGGGTGACCTCTGGCCTTGAAAAAGCTAGAAGCGAAGCACGCGCCGGCTAGCAGTGTCGCTTCCTGATGTGCATGTAAATTGAAACTGTACTTTGATCGTCATCTTTACAGGTTGTGCCTAAAACTTTGGGGAGTAATAGTGTGCTGCCGACCACATATATATATTTTTCAATGGGAGACGTAATACATGTATTATAACTAGCTAGAGCTCTAACACGTGTGTATGGCTATGAAGCCAGTGACAGAGCTGCATATTCTCTAACAGCCACAGTGCGGACCTGTAAGAAGATATAAAACCCTTTTGAACCTGTTACAATAAGTCAGCGTGTCTGATAGACTAATGTATTGAAAGCACAGTGTGGAGCAGATTAGCGAAATCAGTCTGTGTTCACAGACACACGTAACAATCTGTGAAGCCTCTATCTGACAGTTAGTGAGCTGCCTCTCTTTACACAGCCATAGCGCTGATATTAGTGTAGAAGCACTTTTTTGAGCCTGTCATCTCCTATATATTTGGCTACATCTGTCACTCAAAGTGGGTGTCTGTGTCTATAACGCTCTGTTCCTGGACTTTCCTCTTAATGTGTGATTGCCTTCATGAGCCCACAGACAGTGCCAGACACCCACTGCCTTCCCATGTTGCCCAGCACTGCTACTCCACAGCCACCAGGTGAGCGCCCCCCTCCCGCGATTTGCGGCAAAACCTCCCCCCCCGCGCGCCCCCCCCCCCCTCCCGCGATTCGCGGCAAAAACACCCGCTCCCCCGCGACCCCCCCTACCGTGAATCGTGGCAAAAACACCCCCGCGACCCCCCCCTCCCGCTATTCGCTGCAAAAAGAACCCCCCCACGACCCCTCCCGCAATTCGCGGCATAACCACCACCCCGCGACCCCCCCTCCCGCGAATCGCGGCAAACCCTCCCCCGTGACCCCCCCCCGTTTGCGGAAACACCCCCCCCCCGCGACCTCCCTCCCGCGATTCGTGGCAAAAAGAACCCCCCCGCGACCCCCCCTTGCACGATTGGCGGCACCCCCCCTGCGACCCCCCTCCCGCGATTCGCGGCACCCCCCCCCCGCAATTCGCAGCAGCCCCAGGATTAAATGGCACATGCAAAACACTGACATGGCTATGGTCGACAATGAAAAAGGTTGACATGAGTTTTTGAAGATTTATTTTTAATTTTTTTAATCTCCTATATATTTGGCTACATCTGTCACTCAAAGTGGGTGTCTGTGTCTATAACGCTCTGTTCCTGGACTTTCCTCTTAATGTGTGATTGCCTTCATCTGTGCTGAACACCTTTCTGAGAAATTAACCTGTTTAAAACAGGTGATGGCAATCATACATTAAGGGGAAGTCTAGAAACAGAGCATTGTGTCCCTCCTGGAGAGGGTCATGTTGGGAGGTATGTGACAGAGAACCAGCCCAGTGAGCCCACAGACAGTGCCAGACACCCACTGCCTTCCCATGTTGCCCAGCACTGCTACTCCACAGCCACCAGGTGAGCGCCCCCCTCCCGCGATTTGCGGCAAAACCTCCCCCCCCGCGTGCCCCCCCCTCCCGCGATTCGCGGCAAAAACACCCGCTCCCCCGCGACCCCCCCTACCGCGAATCGCGGCAAAAACACCCCCGCGACCCCCCCTCCCGCGATTCGCTGCAAAAAGAACCCTCCCACGACCCCCCCCGCAATTTGCGGCATAACCACCACCCCGCGAGCCCCCCTCCTGCGAATCGCGGCAAACCCTCCCCCGTGACACCACCCCCCCCCTTGATTCGCGGAAAAAACACCCCCCCCGCGACCTCCCTCCCGCGATTCGCGGCAAAAAGAACCCCCCCCGCGACCCCCCCTTGCACGATTGGCGGCACCCCCCCTGCGACCCCCCTCCCGCGATTCGCGGCACCCCCCCCGCAATTCGCAGCAGCCCCAGGATTAAATGGCACATGCAAAACACTGACATGGCTATGGTCGACAATGAAAACGGTTGACATGAGTTTTTGAAGATTTATTTTTAATTTTTTTAATTTTTTCATATTCATTGTCATGTGTCGACATGGACACCAATGAAGTGGCACACTTATGTCAACATTTACATGTGTTGACCTTTCTGTGTTGATTTTTTCTTGTGGCGATTCGCGTCACACCCCACGCAACCCCCCCTCCCGCGATTCGCGGCACCCCCCGTGACCCCCCACCTCCCGCAATTCACGGCAACCCCCCACCGGAACCCCTGTGAACCCCACCCTCCCGCGATTCGCGGCACCCACCCCCGCGACCCCCCCTCCCGCAATTCGCGGCAACCCCCCGTGATTCGCGGCAGCTCCAGAATTAAATTGCACATGGAAAACACTGACATGGCTATGGTCGACAATGAAAAAGGTTGACATGAGTTTTTGAAGTTTTTTTTGTCATTTTTGAATATTATCATATTCATTCTCATGTTTCGACATGAACACCAATGAAGTGCCACACTTATGTCAACATTTACATGTGTTGACCTTTCTGTGTTGATTTTTTTCTTGTGGCGATTTGCGTCACACCCCCCGCAACCCCCCCTCCGGCGATTCGCGGCACCCCCCTGCGACCCCCCCCCCTCCCGCAATTCGCGGCAACCCCCCACCGGAACCCCCATGAACCCTGCTCTCCCGCGATTCGCGGCACCCACCCCCCGCAACCCTCCCCCCTCCCGCAAATCGCGGCACCCCCCGCGATTCGCGGCAGCCCCAGGATAACATGGCACATGCAAAACACTGGCACGGCTATGGTCGACAATGAAAAAGGTTGACATGAGTTTTTGAAGATTTATTTCATTTTTTGAATGTTTTCATATTCATTGTCATGTGTCAACATGGACACCAATGAAGTGGCACACTTATGTCAACATTTACATGTGTTGACCTTTCTGTGTTGATTTTTTCTTGTGGCGATTCGCGTCACACCCCCCCCGCAACCGCCCCGCAATTCGCGGCACCCCCCGTGACCCCCCACCTCCCGCAATTCGCGGCAACCCCCCACCGGAACCCCTGTGAACCCCGCCCTCCCGCGATTCGCGGCACCCAACCCCGCGACCCCCCCCTCCCGCAATTCGCGGCACCCCCCGTGATTCGCGGCAGCTCCAGAATTAAATTGCACATGGAAAACACTGACATGGCTATGGTCGACAATGAAAAAGGTTGACATGAGTTTTTGAAGTTTTTTTTTTCATTTTTTGAATATTTTTATATTCATTCTCATGTGTCGACATGGACACCAATGAAGTGCCACACTTATGTCAACATTTACATGTGTTGACCTTTCTGTGTTGATTTTTTCTTGTGGCGATTTGCGTCGCACCCCCCCCCCACAACCCCCACTCCCGCGATTCACGGCACACACACACACACACCTCCCCCGCGATTCTCGGCACCCCACCTCGTGACCCCCCCTCCCGTGATTCACGGCACACCCCCGCGACCCCCCCTCCCATGATTCGCCGCAACCCCCGCCCCGTAACCCCCCCTCCCGCGATTCGCGGCACCCACCCCCGCGACCCCCCCTCCCGCAATTCGCGGCACCCCCCCGCGATTCGCGGCAGCTCCAGAATTAAATTGCACATGGAAAACACTGACATGGCTATGGTCGACAATGAAAAAGGTTGACATGAGTTTTTGAAGTTTTTTTTTTCATTTTTTGAATGTTTTCATATTCATTCTCATGTGTCGACATGGACACCAATGAAGTGCCACACTTATGTCAACATTTACATGTGTTGACCTTTCTGTGTTGATTTTTTTTTGTGGCGATTCGCGTCACACCCCCCCACCCCCCCCCCGCAACCCCCACTCCCGCGATTCACGGCACACACACACCCCCCCGCAATTCTCGGCACCCCACCCCGTGACCCCCCCTCCCGTGATTCACGGCACACCCCCCGCGACCCTCCCTACCATGATTCGCCGCAACCCCCGCCCCCGTAACCCCCCTCCCGCGATTTGCGGCAACCCACCCCGCGACCCCCCTCCCGCGATTCTCTGCAATCCCTCCCCTCCCGCGATTCGCAGCATCCACCCCCCCCCCACAACCCCCCCTCCTGCAATTCGCGGCACCCCCCGCGACCCCCCCTCCTGCAATTCGCGGCACCCTCCGCGACCCCCCCTCCCGCGATTCGCGGACACCTAAGTTGCAATACAGGGCATCTTTCATACAATTCTAACCATATTTCTCATATACAAACGTTCACAAATTAAGGGGGCGCAGCCCCTTACGACGGTGTGAAGAGCGCCCGTAGGGCGCGATGAATCACCTGGTTTTATATAAACGTACATGGTGAATAAACATATTGGAACTACAGTGTCAAATAAATAGGCTGAAAATTTGGTCTGTTTCACAGACATTCACAGTGAATTGTGGTGCTTCATCTATTAATAGCTATTTGAGAGTATAAGGGTTCACAGAGTGGCACAGTAATTCTCAGTAAAATACAAGAATATTATACTGTGAAGCGATCACCCAGTACAAGCCTTAATATAACGCTCATACTTCAACCTGAAGACCCTATGTATGTCACCAAACGACATTATGTCGACACCCAGTAATTGATACTGGTGTAAACATTTATTATTCACTACAATTCCGACGGAGTTATCCATCATCACTGCACATAATAGACCTGAGTGTCAGGGATTTACTCATAAAGGAACCCTGTTGCACTATACCACAACTTTAGATCGCAACATTGTTCTATCAATAGATAGTTTTTATTGTTACCTTTGATAAAAGGCAGTAGGAAAGAGGATACAAATCCCAGCAGGAACAGCTACAATATACCTTTTGATGTACACACGTGGGTCGTTAAGGATGATTGCCTAACAGTACTTTCTTCTGATAACTAAATTTAGAACAACATATTTTCCCCCAAAGAAATAGACAGTATTATCAAAGACACCGCAACACAGTTTAATTTTTTTGAATATATTTAATACAAAGTGTCTAAACAAGAAACCTCATTGATTGATTTATAATAAGACAGTGCACAATCAGGAAGCCACCGTTTTTTAAAACACACCTTACCCTTCCCTTGTGATCACTCAGTATTCTTTGTTTTTATGTGTGTTTGTCATATTTCGCTAATTTTAACCATTGAAATAAAGGTTATATTTTAATGACCATATAGGTGCACCGTTAAAAGACAATCTTTTTCTCTCTTTTGCTGATATTTGACCAAGGCTTAACCCTTCTTTTAACCTGGGTTGATTTGCCAGGTTGGTTGACCTGGATTATTCAATTTGGTGCTTTCACACTGCACCTTGCAGCCCTCCACAGCACAAGTAAAATCAGCCGCTTCAGTGAGCTTAGTTGAACCAATTGCACTCTGGCTTCACTGTGACTGGTTTTAACTTTCTATTGGAAGTCCTACCTGCCAGTCACCTGCAAGACAGGCAGTCCCTTTGGAAGGTGATTCCTCCACATGGTACTGCCAGTTCGGGCTGTTATAAGTAAAGAGAGTGCTTCCAATAAGAAGACACTCACTGCCTTAATGGGCAGCCCTATCCAGGTTCTATGGGCTGCAGCCAATGCAGTCCATGAAAGCTGGGGTTTATCACATGTGCAGTAAGCCATGCACTGTTTGTGCACTGGACCCGGCACCTTCCTGATCCATTGCGTCAGTGCTAAGACCCGGCTGGAGGGGAATTGCTCTTTCTTCTCTGGAATGGGTGAAACCAGATCCCTTACCCAAAAAAGGTAGGAACAGCTGCTGGACATCACAATGTGACCACATCATCGTCATATTCATCAACATAATAATAATAATTGAAAAAATATATTATTATTTTTTATTTAAAATCCTCATTAGGTATGTATTCAAACTTCAATAGGTTCTGAGGAAGAGTGTAAATGTTAGTAGTGTAAATTGGAAATTTGTAGACATCTACATGGATTATTTCTGATGTAGAGAAGCCAACTATTTCTATTGCGGCATCAGTAGATCTTCAGTACCAGTTTGATCCCCTTGTATGATGCTAATGAACCCAAGCAGTTCCTTAAAAATAAAAGATAAGAATTCAGAGGCCTAATACTTATAATATTATATATTGTACCTGAAATCCATAGTAACATCAAGGTAACTTCTCCAACACCACTAGCTAAGCAACTGTACTGTTTATAGGGGTATGGGTCCTAGGGTTGACAAGAGGAAGGTCCAGTTTAAGTCCTGACTGCTGGGATCCTGTCCTCATCATGATTAAGTTGTTTCCTAAAGCCGTGTACACACGGGACTCAGTCCTGGGGATTTCGGCTGAGCTCCGTACGTATCAAGATGGGGTTAAGCCGTCAGAGAGATGGCTAACTGTCAGCCACGGGAGCCACGGCCAAATACAGTGTAGCAAGAATATTCTTGCCTGCAGTGTCTATTTGGTCGGGTGTTAGCGACGCTGCCGGGCTGCGCACCGATATCCCCCGCTGTGTACACTCAGGGTGACTCAGGCAAACCTACTAAGCGATTTTGATGAATCTCTTAGAAATATCTCTCTGTGTTTACACCCCTTAACACCTCATGTGACAATCTAATAAAATTGTCTTTGGAGAGAAAACTGTGGAATTAATGACACCTTATGTAATAATACTAATTTAATGTTTATATAAATATCCAATTCTAGCTGTCATTATGTAACACATACGGCTTTAAATGCTGTGGAGGTTTGCATAAATATAGGGTATTTGGAAGATTAGATTAATACAGCAATACATTTGTATTATAATAGAGTATTTGATTACAATGGCTGAATATAAGTTTCACGCTGTTTTCTTGATTATTTTACCTTTACTCGTATAAATATGAAAGGACAAACGCAGCCTTAGAGTTAAAGAATACATTATATTTTAATTTAAGAGTCTTCCTTTGGGAATAGCTGGGTCTGGTAATTAAACATGAATCATTCCTTAATTTTCCAGTTTGATTCAACTGAAAACCGCACTTATTATTTTATATTGATAAATATTTTATGGCCGAAAAGTAGGTTGGAAAAAAGGCTTTGATCCGGGAGGCACACCTTGGGAAATATAACTTTATATTGTAAACAATGACAATTTATGAGACATATAATAAATCACTAATTGCACAAGGCCGTAATTAAGATTTATATTTCATAATTAGAACCGCAACTCTGCAGCAGTTAAATACATAGCTTAGTTTAATTGCAAGCAGTGGAAACTGCAACAGGTATAGTTATATATATTGTATTGATATGAGGTCTGATGAATCCAATCTTACCAGACTTCTCTTTTGCTTCAATACAGACGTTGATGATTGTATAGCATTTTCATTACGTTTTTTCAAGGACGTTTTAAGAGAGGGGTATGGGTTAAAGGTGGACAGGGCTTACATGTATGTCGACACATGTAATAGGTCAGCATAGCTATATCGACAGGGTTGGAAGGTCGACACGTGCATTAGGTCTACAATGGGAATGTCGATAGTCAAACGGTTGACATAATTTCTTTTAAAAATTTCAGACTTTGGCCACATTTCCCATATCTACTAAGCCTAGCAATGCTGTCCTTGAAGACACCTACTGATGAAGCAGCTCCCATTGGATAGACTAGCCATTCGTAAGCCGCCACTGGAAGGGGGCATGTCTGCACAAGATGCTCACGCGCCCCATTCCGTTGGAGCTCGCTGACGCCCTCTGCCGGCTCCCCGCTGCTCCCCCATTGCTGCCCGCACTCCCCCCACAGCCCCCACTAACCCTGTCCGTCTCCCTGAAGCGGACATGGGCAGGGATTCCGCTCCCCACTGCCGTGTAGACGGGGACACGCGAGTGTCTGAGACGCTCACGCATCCTAGTCAGGCGCTTCATCTGGGGATCTGGCGATTCTTCAGACTGGCTGTGAGGCGCTCCATCTGTTTGGGCTTCTTTCCGCATTGTACTCTAAAGGGACCCAATCAGACCCCTCCCAGCATCCCCTGCAGGCAACGGAACTCGGAAATGCTACAAAGGGCAGCACTGATACAAAGGGCAGAGAGCTGTCCTTTTGCGGTACTAATTGCATATGTAAGTACAGGCTGCAAAGGCTGTCCCAGCGAGCGGCGGGCTGAGGCGGGTTACCTCAACGCACCGACTCACCAACTAAGCGTGGCTCCGCCTGTACAATCTTTCTAGCAAGTCTTCGCTTTTGACACTCTAGAGGCAATTTGACTATAGCCTGCAACTTTTACGGCTGATAATGCTCATTGCAAGATAATAGAGTTTCATGGGAGCACTGACTATGTAATATGTAATGGGCTTTGTGAACACACCGCTAGCACTCTATTAAAGCGAGGCCAGAGTACAATGCCTAATCTAGGATTTAGAAGGCATTGTTTTCCATTATCGGAGTGAAAGCTAATTGCACTCGCTGCGTGAACCTATATCATCGCATCACTAATTCAAGCGCTTACTGTGTTGAGCTCTCAGTGAACCCGGAACAGTTTGCGCTGAATCAAACCTCCTGGTGTTTTCTTACTGGCACATTGGATGCATTACAGCTTTCCTATTTCCCAACGTACATACGGACGTCACTCTGTGTTTATACAGCCAGGTGTATGCGGACTTAAGTTCTCTCTTACATAACAGGGGGAATACAGTATTATAGAAAGACTAAATTGTGCCAACACTCATCGGGTTTAATGTGATGTCTTTATTGTTTTTTTGTTTTTTTTTATGACAGATTTTAACAATACCCTAATTAGTATCTGACTGTGGAGAATGTCTGTTCTCTCTGCATTGGGCTGTGAGAAGCTAAAGCACAAAGATCTTATTGTTTGGGGACGAACGGCAGAACAGGGAGGATCTGAATCAAACCTTCTAAATAGTGAAGAAGTTGCCTATTAGCAACCAATCAGCTGCTAGCTTGCATTTACTGTATCAAGTACATTCTATAAGATGATAGGGAGAATCATGTAATTTGTTTTGTAGACCCCCAATATTGAATTTTTTCGAACGGCAGAAGGCATGGCCTACACTTGTTTGCCTCATGGAGTTCTGTACATTTCTCTTTCCTTTTTATACCTGGAAATGAGGTTGGGTAAAGTATATTTGTGGTGTAGACTGCAAAAATATGTGCCATGTTTTTGATGTGTTCCATTGTTGGGTACTATAGCTACTGTATGCTCAAATTGGGAGAAGTATCAATTTGTTTAATGCGTACCTCCCAACTTCTTGTACCTGTGAAGCGCCCCAAAATGGGGCGTGGTCTATGCAAATAAGGCATGTGGCATACGCAAATGGCACACCTCCTTTTACAACATTTGCTTCGCTGAATAGACGCAGCCTCTATTCCTTCAGGCTGGGGGACTACCAAAAAAACAGGACGGTCCCGCCAAAAACGGGACTGTTGCGAGGTATGGTTTAATAGTCAGGACCCAGGCATACATTTACACAAATAATGGCTGTTGGGAGCTACAAAAATATGTACATTAAAAAAAATGGTTCGGTTTTGCTTAAAACCCATCATATCCACACTTTTTGGGTTTCAAATCCAATTAAATCCTACATGTTTTGGGGTTTATATAAGTCTGTCCCTTGTGATTTCAGGTCCCAAATAACAGGAAAGGAATGCTACTGATGTTAATAATGTAGAAACAAAAACAGGCCCAAATGTGTTTTCTTTTTTAGCTGTTTTTTTAATATAAATTTTAAAGAAATCTACTTCTTATTTATTTACCAATTTCTATAAGATAAAGGTGCCCATACACGTTACATACAATACAGCTACCCAAAGTCCATTTTTGATGTCACACTGAGGATGTGGTGCCGCCAGAACCAGAAAAAAATGAAGTACCAGGGGCGTTGCCCAACCTTAGTTATGCCCCTTCATTAAAGGCCTGGTTTACAATAAAACAATGACTTTTGTGTTCATGCAGAGTGCTTTTGTACAAGTCGCTGTTTGTTGAGTTGCATATATGCTAAGAAATGTCCATTTAAATCTATCATACTGTATATATACAGTAGTAGCTCCATCATCACTAAACTGATAGTCTCGCCTTAAATGCATATGTTTACCTTATCCTTCATTTTCCACCTAATGATAAATATTGCCATTATACTATAGGTAAAATCTGCAGTGTAGTCATCATTATCAACTGCCAAATGTGCAAACTGCCTATACAATGCACCATGATGTGCCTCATCATAGCTATAATGTATGTCAGACATACAGTCTAAATTGGACACATCTCTAATTGGTCTGGTGGATCTACGCCTCCCTGCCCTTATTGTTCTGAACTTACACATGCACACTCCTTTCATGGGCAATCGTACAAGGGTTTTTAGTTGCCTGGAAAATCCACTTCATACGAGCAGTTCAAATCATGAGCATAATAGCTATATTGTACGAGTTTACTAGAGCTGAGGCAACGACATACGGTTTAAGGGACGGAACTGAGCTGCTGCACATGTCATAGCAGCTTTCCTAGTCTGCATTGTGTGGGGCTCCATTAGTGCACTATACTATACTGTAGCTTCTAATGTACTAATTATCAGTGGTGACTCCAGAGGAGGGGCAGTAGCACAGTTCAAAATTCAAATAGGGGAGCCACACCCACTGCCACCAACTGCCATTCAAAACTGACTCACCGACAGTTGGTTATTCTCCCCTATTTGAATTTTTAACTGTGCTGCGCATCCCAAGCCCTGGAGCTGCCACTAATAATGAAGTCCCCTCCATGGGCTGGCCCCATTTTAAAATGAAGCATACTAGCCTACCCTCAGTGAAGCTGCAGGAGGCTTCTAAAGTTTAGGGAAGTCTCCCGCAGTTCTTGAAGGGTAGGTGACTCTCCTGCATCCTGCCCATGTCCTAAGGAAATAAAAGCAGGGAAACCCTGCCATGGTGTAAAGGGGGTGAGGCTAAAAGGTAGGAATTACATAATTTAGCCCTGCCCTTTACTCACCCATGAACCCACAAATCACGGACATTTCTTCATCTTGCATCTTAGGGGCGGGGTCTGATGAGATGACCATTTGGCTCCACCCCCTATAGTTATTTGCTATCTCCTCTCCAGGCATCTACTGGAGAGGAGATAGCAATAAGTGGGTGAGTATGTAGAAGCCCCTCTCTAAAAATCAAAGGGCCTGATTCAGTACCTAGCATGCGAGTGGATTAGTATGCAGGGGTACGCCGAGTTTCCCGGGGCTTGCACATGTGCATATTCACGCAAAGCACCACCATCGGGACTGGGGGCGAATTCAGACTTGAGCGAACCCGGCTGAATCGTCCCCAAAGTATGCACCTCTAAAATGCTTACTTTAATGTCATATCGCAGTACTAATTATATATCTTTTTTAACTGGCACATGTATGGAGAATAATCACTTTTTCCCACCATATTAGGGGTACATTTATCATGAATCGCATTTACAATGCGATGAGGGCGGAATGTTACCGCCCAGGATCCCATTATAAAATGGGATCAATCGGCGGGATGTATCACCCCCCAGGTGCAGGGACAGGGCTCCGAAAGAAGTTCATCCCTGGGATCTGCTGATCCGGAAGCCGGGGCGTCTGCGCATGTGTGTTTAGCGCTGACCCCCGCCATCCCCTCTGACCGCACTGCCCTGGCGGCAGTGCGATCCATAGCCCATAGACTACAATGGGCTACCGCCATCTCAGAATGGTGGTAGCCCAGGGATGTGAAGTGCTGCCAGGGCCGGCGCCACCACTAGGCAGCTCTAGGCATTTGCACCTGGAGGGCGGCAGTTCGCCCCTCACCCTCAGCGAACTGTGTAAAAAAATTGCTGCCCCGGCGTCCCTGCAGTGCTGGGGCGGTCTGGGGCGTCCGTGCCGTAGGGGTACCTGCGGCGCCGTCATGTGTATAAAGCTGGCTGCGGCCGGCGGGGTCCCTGTAGTGAATAGCAAATAACTAGCGCTATGCGCGCGGCAGCGCCGGAAGCGCTAGTTATCTGCTATTCACTACAGGGACCCCGCCGGCCGCAGCCAGCTTTATACACATGACGGCGCCGCAGGTACCCCTACGGCACGGACACCCGTGACTGCCCCAGCACTGCAGGGACGCCGGGGCAGCAATTTTTTTTACAGGTACCACCCCCCCGCCCCCTCCCCCCGGCACCGGGGCGCCCCCACCCCGACTCGCCTGGGGCGCTCCGGTGCCTTGCACCGGCCATGGGTGCTGCTGCTTGATGTTGATACATCGGACAGCTTTGCATCCCCTATAGTAACCTATGGGGGATGCGGCCAATGGCGATGCAGGGGGGGATCGGAGATTCCTGCTGCGGTCCCTCCTACATACATTAGGGTGATACTTAATATTTGCGGCTAATCCCCGAAAACAGGTGTTTTCGTGGATTAAGCCGCAAATATTGATAGATAAATGGGCCCCTAAACCAGGTAAAAAAGCCTTAAGGAATTGCTTTATGCAAAGTGTAATCTTTTCCTGTCAAAACAAAAAATGTCAAGTCTGCAATCTATTAGTAATTTAGGCCGATGTTCTGCGTTCGCCTCAGGCTACAGGAAGAAGCGGGCCCTGGGGCTCATTCCAGTCATCCGAACGTACATTTAGGGACGGTCTCTCTAACTGGTACAAACAAGTCTCCTCACAGTTAATAAATGTGTCTAAAAGTAAAAGAAAAAAAAATGGATTTGAAATAATGTCAGACATAACTGTCAGCTGTATAAAAGAAAAGGCCTGGAAGACAATGTTTGTATATAGACAGACATTATGGGAGGGAAATACGAGTGAATTAGCTGCCTAACATGTCTGTCAGTTCCCTGTCATGCTCTTAGCGTTTCCTACAGCTATAATTATTGTGTTTTGTCTCATTGCGAAGAGAGCGACAGATTGAAACCTTTTGCATTGTTACAATAATAATAGCGTTTACTTGTCCTAGTGGGTTTCCCCCGCCTTGGTATACAACGCATGAATAAAAACAAGACACAATTAGTGGATCATTGTCTTCTACAATACTGTACTTTGCCAGGGGTCACCTTGCCACAATTTCAAGCACGCACTAATATAATAAAACATATCAAATGCAATTACATTTCAGAATGAAGGGCATTATAATAAAATATTATTTAAAAGTAACTATGGGGGGTATTCAATGTGCGGGTCACGGCAGTCGAGCTTGCTCGACAGCCATGACCCAGTCCCGTTCTCGGTCAGCTCGACCGAGAACATGCAGGCGGGATTCAATGTCCCGCCTGCCGGGGAGCAAGAAGGGGGCGTGGCCGGGAGTTGCGACCAGGAAGAGGTGAGCTGCAGCCGGCAGCTCGTCACTTCCCGGCCGTTCTCGGCAAAAGGAGCCCGACAGCTTGTAACTTCACAGGTAGGAGCTGATTGGCCGGTGATAGAACCAGACACTTGATCACTTCACCGAGCTCAATAAATCTGCTACTCAGTACTTTTTCTGCCATATTATATCAAATCAAAGTAATTTACCCTCATGACTCAACTGGTATTAGACTACTACCGAAATAAAAGATTTCTATTTTATCTTTAGATGGGCAAATTCTAAGGGTGACATTCAATAGGATGTGCTTGTTGATTTTTTGAGATTTTTTGAGGCAACAAAATGGTGTTTTCATACATTTTGGTGAAAACGCTTACTTAATAGGGTGCGCTAAGTCACGTAATTCGCATATATCAACATGTTTTCGCATTGAAATATATAAAAATCGCTTATTTAATGGAATACAATAATGGCATTCGCATTTCAAAAGTGTCTAAAAATCGCCACTGATGCAGACCAGGTCATGATGGGCGAAAAGCAACTTTGCATAAATGCAGAAATGGTTAATTTTAACACAGGTGTCCACTATTTTATTCCTACATATACCCAAACATTATTAAGGACAGATTGGTGTGGAGCTGGCTGTTTGTGACTTTGGTTGTTTGGAGGAGCTGCGCAGGAGGAGGGAGGAAGCTGCGCGCCAGATCCAGGTACCCCGACTACTGCGTGATTCACATACGTATCGTGCTAGGCTGTACCTGGACTCCCTCTCTGATCTACAGGTTGTTTGGATGTTTCGAAAAAGAGATAATTTACAGCGCTGTTCTAATGACACAATTAGATAAAAGTATAACAAAACAATTTATTATTCACATAATATAAAACAAATGTATATATATATACAGTGTGGCAAATATATAAAAGAAGGGGGGGGGGACCTGTCAGCAGAATGATGAGGGGGTAATATGACCTGCTCTGGTCACTCATACAGTCCCGGCACTGGTGCAGGAGGAGGAGGATGGAGTCCAGAATTTTTGTAATCCAAGCAATAAGTGGAGGTGTCCCAGTCCTTTTGGGGGGCTGCGATTTGGGGGGATCCTCTCTAGAAGACTGTTATGCCTGTTGGATGGAGAATGTTACTTCTCCTCACTGCTCTCAAGAGGGGTCACAGTCTGCTTTGACTGGACGGTGAATACTCCTCAATAAAGTGCAATGTGCTGGAAAATAGAGTCCAATTGCCAGGAAAGTGCTTGTGCAGATCCAGAGATTAAGCAGGATGGGGTTGGCAAATCTCTGACAGGTCCCTGAGGTGACACCAACCGGTTTCGCTGTCACTCCAGGACAGCTTTTTCAAGGTGGCGACTACTGCATGCTTCACATACGTACCGTGCTAGGCTGTACCTGGACTCCCTCTCTGATCTACAGGTTGTTTGGATGTTTCGGCTGAACCGCATTAACCTGTTGGACTTATATGAGCAGGAGAGAGAATATTTGGACCCTTGTGGGGGTGCCAACTATGCAGTGTCTGGGCTGCAGAAATTAATGTGTGCCCTGTACTTCTTGGCCACAGGCTCCACTCAGTCTGTGACCTCATGGTCGTTGGGGGTCTCACAAGCCACTTTCTCTAAGCATTTCACTCAAGTGTTACTTGCTTTAAAGAAGTTGTGGCGCACATACATCAGATTCCCACGTTGTGAGTTCGGGTGGCAGGACCTTAAGGTGGCTTTCTATAGGCTCTCAGCATTTCCTAACATGCTGGGAGCTATAGATTGCACACACATTGGGCTTCGGGCACCGCACGAGAGGGGACACGTCTATGCCCTGAACGTGCAGGTGGTATGTGATGTCGATGCTGAAAATACTCAGTGTGGTTGCAGGCTACCCAGGGAACTGCAATGATGCCTATATTCTGCGTCACGCCGCTTCCAGGACCACCACATGCCGGAGGTCTGTGGTAAGTACATTTTAAATTTCTTAAAATGATTGCCCCATATGTATAGTTCTATTATGTGTTAATTTAAACACTAAACATTTATTAAACTCCTGTGTAGTGTGTCAATAGTGTGTTAATTTTAGCCAGAAATGTATCTAACCCTCAATCACTTTTAAAGGTGATGTCAGTCTGGATAAATTATGTGTATGCTTGTTTATCAAACCACTAATTAGCAACAGCAAGTGTAACCTTTGCATGTTATTTTTAACTCTGAAGTGACACTTTGGTGTGTTGTGTCTTCTGATATGTGCAATATATAGGTGTAATCATTCCCTTGTTTTTACCAGACTTCTGTGAATATACTGTAGGTGTTTTTTCCCTTGCTCATTTAATCCAAAGGGACACATGTTACCATATACTGTACTGACCTCATTTTTTCTTTCAAGGTGACTCAGGATATGGGTGTATCCCGTGGCTCATGACACCTCTGCGTTCCCCGCAAGGCCCTGCACAACACAGCTTTAATTGCACAGCACACATTGCCACCTGCAATGTCGTGGAACGCACCTTCGGGTGTTAAAAAGGCATTTGGACAGATCATCAGGTATACTGCTTTACCACCCAGCAAAAGTAATGATGATCGCCTAGGCTTGCTGCATGTTACACAACATTGCCCTTTCCCAACCACGTTATGTGGAGGATGGCAATGCAGCAGTCGTGCAGGAAGCGGAAACTACCCAACCTACAGTAGTTAGGAGTACGCAGAGGGGGAATCTGATGTGTAGGGAGATCATAACATGTTAATTCTCAGGTAATTGTATTTTTAAAATATGCTACCATGTACCTTTTGTTTAAGTGTCTTTACATAACATAAACCAATTGCCATACAATATCACCAATATTTAGGGGAGTAGTTGAACACATTATGCAATCAAAAAGTATACTACAACAAAAACAAACATTTGCATGTTACAGAATTAGTTTTTGGGAACCCGTGTACGCACACAGCCCCCCTTTGCCCCTGACCCAAGGCCACCCCTGGTTCGCACACTCCTACGTGGGGGTGAAGTTGGTGAGCCACTCAGTGGGGTACTTGACACACTGCTAATTGTGGAAGTAGCTGCCCCTAATAAATTGATATGTTGGTTATTTAATTGTCTGCAGGGCAACCAATGCAGTAGTTTGTGCTGATATAGCTTGTGTTTTGGACGTGTGTCCAGGGTGGCAGCCATTCTTACTTGTGTGCCCACACTTACACGGACACTGTTGGCCATTATTTTTAGTTGTTGAAAGATATTTCTAAGGTATAATGCTTACTCAACAAGAAACTGACCCATTTATATAGCAGGGACATGCTGTTAGTGGGTAGGCGTGGCCCTAATCCCATTGGCTGCAGTATGTACAATTGCTTTCCAGTGATTGGCTGCACTGTTTGTCCATATTTAAACATGCTGTATTTGAAATATCACCCTGAACACTAGGATCAAGGGTCCCTTTGGATAAGCTCATTGTAGATTAACTTTTGATTCCTCAATGAAGGGCACCAACCTGTCTAATTAAGGAAAAGGTGATCTTCCTAGCTCCTGGCATTGACCTTGGCTTTGAATCATACGTATTTATTACGTGACAAGTTTATGGTAGCCAGATAAATACCACAGTGATTACTAAGCTATGGAAAGAGGAACTGTTGGCATTGCCTTGCGTTATGTTTGCCAACACAAGAATACTGTAGGTGCCATTGCTTCAGACGCTACACAATGCACGTGCCCTCACCAGTCATACCCATTGTTCTCACAGACTGTCTGTACTGTACTCTTTAATTGTTGTAGTTCTAAGAAGTTCAGCTACAAATTGCACCAAAAGGAAACACAAGGTCTTTGTAGGCTTCTGCCAGAAAGTCCATTTAAATTATGTAATGAAAAATGTAGCATAAAATAATCCAGCATTTCGAAATATTGTTTTTGATGTTACAAAACCTTCAGTGCTAGCGCAGAGAGAAGTCCATTGTTCCTGGTAAATGTGGTTTCGGAGTAATGGCAAAGTGCGATGCTGTGACTATTGGTCTTAAAAAGACCTGAAGATTGTCAGCCCAGCGAACAGGTAAATGCCGCCCCGCCAGAGTACACCCACCCCTGTGCATAGCTGCGAATACATTCGGGGGTAAAACCATTTGCAATTACTCACCATTAAATGCCCCCCCCCCCTTGTTGGCAGCGCTGAGTAAGGGGGGGTATTCAATTCCCCGCCGCTATTTCCGACAGGGAAATAGCGGCGGTCACCTATTCAATGCTGTCTTTCCCAACAGCATTGAACATGCATCTCTGCAAAAGAAGCGTGACTCGGCAAAAGAAGCAGTCAGGCTCATTTTGCCAAGAACGGGCGTGAATTTTCAGGCTCGCGGACAGATCTTGATGATCCATGTCTGTTTATCGCGGCCCCGCCCACTTTTCAGCACTCGGCAGGCGGGATATTGAATCCCGCCTGCCGAGATGCAGTTGACCGGCCCGACAGTAGTGACCCAGGATTGAATACCACCCTAAGTCTAGACTTACTCTGTGCTGCTAAGGCCTTGGAGAGATGGAGGCTGCTGCTGACATAAGCGGTCCTCCCTTCCCACTGCCAGGCCCGTCTGTGTTTTAAGACGACACTCCCAGGCGGTCAGGGTGCTGCATACAACCACCCTCTGGCTGCCATCGCACTGAGGGCTCGTGTATGCGCACTGCAGACCGCGCACATCGACAGTCCTACGACAATCGCTAGAGCTGCAAATTCACTGCCCAGCAAATGGGGCTGAATTAGCCCCTATTTGCCGCACCTAGTGTTGCGCCGTCCCAAGCCTCAAGTAAATGCACATGCGGCCCTATAAAAAACATTCCAAAATATGTTTCTAATTCCATAGCTCAGCTTCTATAAACAGTACCAAAAAGTTATTCTAGAACAATATGGTGGAAAGCGCAATGATATACTTAGAGGCGGAACTACAGATGGAGCGCCTCTCAGCCAGCACTGGGAATCGCTAGATTCCCTTGGCTGGCCATCACAGATGGAGATGCGCTCCATCGCACAGGGAACATTTTACCTGCCTGTCTCCGCTTCAGGGAGATGGGCAGGGTTTAGGGGGAGTTGGGGGCATCTGGGGAGCAGCAGTGGTTGGTGGAGAGGGGCAGAGGGCTCCATCAGAACGGGGCGGATGGGGGCAGCTGGTAGTTGGCGATTCGACCACCAGGAGCAGCTCCGAAGGGAGCTGCTCCATCTGTACCTTTGATGCAGCAGGTGCAGTGGACGAAGGGTCCCACTCCTGTCACCCACTCTTTTTCCCTGTCACCCACTGCCATGTTGCAAATTGTGATTTTTGGGTTTGGGTGGAGGAGGGGGGACAAAATGGCTTCCAAGTGTGTGGTCATCAGACCGCCCACACACAGTAGCATTACAGAGGCACAAAATAAGTGAAGTAACAGCTAATGCGGCAGTGGGTATTGGGGGATGGAAATGGGAGGCAGTGGGTGCTTACTTAATGAGTTTTCCCCTGTAAGGTATTAGCTTGATGGTCAGCAATATGGAGTCATGACTCTATGCTGAGATGGTCGGAAGCCACATTTTGCTGGTCCTGACTCACAGTTTGAGAACTGCTGAACTGGGTCAACACCAGAATGTGTATTGTTATAATGTCAAAATGGATAACATATCGACATCTAACCTGTAGACATCTGCCTACATGGAGTACATGTCTACATGGTAGTGATAGGGATAGGATTAGCATAAGGGTAAGCGAGGATGCATTGTACATACTATCAGGGGAAGAGGAAACCAACCTGAGGTTATTGAATAGATGGTAACAGCTCTGTCACTCAGCAGGATCACTGGGACATTCCCTAAGTACGGCTGCTTGCTGGCAATAGCAATCCCAGGCCATTATGGAAGTGTATGCTGCAGCTGACATCGGCCTTGGCGGAACTATTTCCACATTTCCTGGTTCCGGAATCACTGCCATTAACATAGTAAATCTTTCAATTAGAAGGAAGTGAATATGAAAATCCTGCAAAATTGAGCAATGTAAGAGCAGAAGAAGCAATAATCTGCGTATGGAACAATATAACACATTGATGGACGAAGGCACGTGGAGGAAGGTTAAGCTCACTCGCTGAAAGAATCATTTCCAGCTGTGCTTAAATTGATATAAAGTACAGTACTGTCTTTATCACATATCATTACAAATGAGGGACCGTCACATTGGTACGCAATTGTACGCTCATAATGTAAGTTCACTCCAAGGTCATCCATCGGGTGCAATGGTATGTTTGTTTTTCCAGAGTTAAGTTAATTAAAATCAATTTAAGAGTGTCTAGGTCCGTGATGGCTAACCTATGACACGTGTGTCACTCATGACACGCCAAGGCACTTTGAGTGACACACGTCTGACCAACCGGTGTGCGGAGAGGAAAAACCAGAAGTGCGCAAGTCAAGCGGCTACGCCAGCATGCATGCTGAGCCATCGCCTGGAAGGGGACAGAGGGGGCGTCGCCAGCCAGCTGAAAGGAAGCAGAGCTAGCTCCAGCTCTAGTTCACCCCCGCTGCTGTAGTCGGGGCTGTGCGGCTCCCGCTCTCTATAGTCCACCCCCGCTGCTGTAGTCTGGCCTGTGCTGCTCCCGCTTTCTATAGTCCACCCCCGCTGCTGTAGCCGGGCCTGTGCTGCTCCCGCTATATATAGTCCACCCCCGCTGCTGTAGTCGGGCCTTTGTTGCTCACCGTTTTTTATAGTCCACCCCCCCTGCTGTAGTCTGGCCTGTGCTGCTCCTGCTCTCTATTGTCCACCCCCGCTGCTGTAATCTGGCCTGTGCTGCTCCCGCTTTCTATAGTCCACCCCCGCTGCTGTATCCAGGCTTGGTTGGGGACTACAGACCCGCCTCCTGCCGCTGAGTCCTGGCACCTGATCAACAGAGGCTAGCAGAGGAGCTTTGTGGCGTCACTAGGCAGGTGCGGGGGGTGCGGCCCGCACCAGGTGTCACCAGTTAGTGGGGTGACACCAGTGCTGCAAGTTAGGTATCAAAGACCCCCAAATCATATTGCGCATGCGCGCATACGTAAGCAGCGGGGGGCGTGGCCTGTACAGGTCTGCCGTACCCAGCCGCAGAAGATTCCTTGTGGAGGGGAGGGGCGGGGAGCGCATCACGCGTCTCTCCTTCCTCTCCCTCCCCTCCCTCAGCAGCAGCAGTGCACGGTGGGAGGCGGCAGCAGCAGCGTGCGGTGGGAGGCGGCAGCAGCAGCGCGCGGTGGGAGGCAGCAGCGGTTGGAGGGGGAGAGACTACCAGGACTCAGAGACGACTTGAGCAGGCCAGCCAGCCAGCACTGCACGGTGAGTTGTGCAGTGCTGCCGCTGGCACTGTGGGTGGCATACCTGGCACTGTGGGGGAATATCTGGCACTGTGGGGGCTTATGTGTCTCTGGCACTGCGGGGGCATGTGTGTATCTGGCACTGTGGGGGCATATGTTTAATGGACATCACATTGTGCGGTGTAATGGGCATCATTGTATGGGGCATAATGGGCATTGGGTAATTGCCATCACAGTGTGGAGTGTAATGGGTATCAAGGTGTGCGGCATAATGTGTAATTAGCATCACAGAGTGCGGTGTATTGTGTAATTAGCATTGCGGTGTGGGGCGTAATGTGTAACTGGCATCATGTGTGCGGCATTATGTGTAATTGGCATTACGTCATGTGTAATGGGTATAGTTCGCTAAAATGTGCAATCTGCAGGTACACAATACAATCATGGTACAGACCATGCCCCCTTCTGATAGGCCACACCCCCAATTTTTTGCGCAAAAGAATCCACTCTCCATCTTCCTGAAAGTTGGCGGGGGGGGGGAGGGGTGACACCAACCCTAGTGACGCCACTGGAGACACCTTTCCCACATATGGTCTCTGTTGAAAACTCTGCAGGCTCCGAACGAGACACTATTCAGTGCTTCTATTGGCACTGGTAGTGCAGCCTTCTTAAATTATATTTCTTTCACATTGACTTTCATATTTATAATGGGCACCACAGTGTGTGGCACATGTATAATGGGCATCACGGTGTGTGGCATATGTATAATTGAGCATCACGGTGTGTGGCATATGTATAATGGGCATCACTGTGTGTGGCATATGTATAATGGGCACCACAGTGTGTGGCACGTGTATAATGGGCATCACGGTGTGTGGCATATGTATAGTGGAGCATCATGGTGTGTGGCATATGTATAATGGGCATCATGGTGTGTGGCATATGTATAATGGGCATCACGGTGTGTGGCATATGTATAATGGGCATCACGTTGTGTGGCATATGTATAATGGAGCATCACGGTGTGTGGCATATGTATAATGGAGCATCACGGTGTGTGGCATATGTATAATGGGCACCACAGTGTGTGGCACATGTATAATGGGCATCATGGTGTGTGGCATATGTATAGTGGAGCATCATGGTGTGTGGCATATGTATAATGGGCATCATGGTGTGTGGCATATGTATGATGGGCATCACGGTGTGTGGCATATGTATAATGGGCATCACGGTGTGTGGCATATGTATAATGGAGCATCACGGTGTGTGGCATATGTATAATGGAGCATCACGGTGTGTGGCATATGTATAATGGAGCATCACGGTGTGTGGCATATGTATAATGGGTATCATGGTGTGTGGCATAGGTATAATGGGCATCACAGTGTGTGGCATATGCATAATGGTGGCAAATATCACCAAATTATTGATATTTTTTGAAGTGACACGCGACTTGAGGAAGGCTACACTTTTTTTTACGATTTTCGACACATCAAGCTGAAAAGGGTAGCCATCACTGGTCTAGGTCATAGCTGCCTACCCTCCTGCAATCTGCAGGAGACTCCCTGAAATAACAGAAATCTCCCTCTCGCCTTGATTAGTCTAGCAATCTCCCTCATTTTACCTAGAACACATTACACTGTTTCATTTTTTGGGGAAAAAGGAATGAGAGATAGATACATTTACATTTAATCATCAGCACCATTTCCCGGCACTTACTAACTGCTTTGGGGCTCATCTACATTTCTATATAAGTCATATTACAAGATTACAAGATTCCTCTCAGATGTAGCAGCATGCATCCACACTTCTAGGTGCCACGTTCACAATCTCTTTTCACAATCTCTCCATATGTGTAACCACACACGCCCTTTGGGAGGAACATGACACGCCCCCTCAATGGGGCACTTTGCAAAATTCAACTACCAACTATAATCTCCCTGAAACTAGTTTTCAAAAGTAGGCAAGAATAGGTGAGTGGTGTGCATATGAGCGTACCCTACTGTGCTCGGATGGATCTCAGTAGAGCGTACCCTTCTGTGCTCAGAGACTGAGCGTGTTTCTCCGATCGTAGGAGGAAGCGTACGTCCGAGCACAGTGGCGTACGCTTCATATATATGGTCCAGCAATAATTCCTTTTGAAGTTACCTTCTAACACAGTGATGGCTAACCTTGACACTCCAGCTGTTGTTGAACTACACATCCCAACATGCCCTGCTACAGTTTTACTATTTGGCCATCCTAAAACTGATTCTGAGTGTGAATCTGTTGCTAGACAAATAGCATTGATGGCGCTTGACTCCGTATGGTAGATAGGGGTAGATGATGTGCAGAAATAGAAGAAAAAATAATATATTAATTTCTTCAAAGATAATAAATCAAAAAAGTGTATAGGGAGGTGCAATGGTAGCATACCAAACTCACAAATAAAATAGCGAGATGCCGTGCATCAAGGTTTCTTTTAGGGGTCACCTTCTTTGTTGACATGGAAACATAGATGGATGGCGTACCAGTACTCACAAAAGAATAATTGGAGAGACTCCTATAAAGGTTTCTTTAAGTCTGTCAAGTTTCTTAGAATTTCATATACCAGTTTCAATATGGCTGCGTTTAGGTACCAGAAGAAAAAAGGAATATTTAAATCCTTTAAAATATTTATAGGTTCCCAAATATTTGGGGGTACATGGGAGACCAATATATTTTACCGAACTCACAGGAAAATAGATGACACCATGTACATAAAGGTTTCTTTATGGGATATCACCTCCAGTGGAACAACCCTTAGTGTGGCAAATGTGTACCGTTACTTACAGCACAACTTGTGGATAAACACATGTAGAGGTTTCTTTGTTATTACTCATTTGTATTCCTCCGTATAAGATGGATTCGCGGATGGGGTGATATAGAAATAAGAAGGAACCGTCTTAGTGGCACACTTATTTATTCCAAAAATTGTATAAAAACACAGAATATATAAAATGTAAAAATCTAAATAAAATAAGAACACACTATACCTGAGAGGTGGCCGGGAGTGGAGAAGGCCACAACCCAGGTAGAAAGCTCAGTCACTCTGATGCCCAACGCGTTTCGACAGCCCCTGCTGTATATTTCAAGGCTGCAGAGTGCCTGAACCTGTAGCTGTCTTTATACCCTGCTTGCTAAACTGTTTCCTGGTCAAAGGATTGTTAATTCCGGTTTTAATAAGATCAGTAAAATGCTCAATTTAAGAGCACATACTCAATTGGAACGCAGGGAAGTGACGTATCGACTGTGTGTACCGGGATGCGGCTTGATCAGTACTGAACTTCCGGTGCGTGAGCCGCACGGAAGTACCAGATCGGGTCTTTATGGAAAGCAATCTGTCTGTCTACGTAATATCGTATTAGTTACATAGACAGGTAGCATGACAGACGGCCGTCTGGAAATAAATTCATGAATAACTAAGAGATCTAAGTTGCTCAAATGAAATGATAGCAATGGTGTGTATGCATAAGTAAAGGTGATAGCGCACCAGCCAATCAGCTATGTTTAAAAAATGAAAGTTAGGAGTTGATTGGCTGGTGCATCATCACCAACTTTATCACTGCTTTATAAGCACTTTATCACTCCCAGGCTTAATACATCTGCCCCAGTGAGCTCAGATCAGGTTTAATCACGTCCGGCTACTCTGCTGAACTCTCTCCATACTGTCACAAGCCACAGTAGTCACCTCTTCTCAAGCTTTGCCCTCTACAGTTACGCTCTGTCCCCAGGGCCGGTGCAAGTCTCCCCCCCCGCCCCAGGCAAATCCTCCGCCTGCCGCCCAATGCGCGCCCTGGGGGGGGGGGGCGAGCGAGCGATACTGCGGCGGGCGGCCACGCTCCGGGAGGAGGGGGGTCCGGGCGATACTGCAGCCAGCGCTTGGGGGGGGGGGGGGGATTGCAGGCGATACTGCAACGGGCGCCTGTGCTCCAGGGGGGTGTGCGGGCTATACTGAGATGGGTGCCCGCAGGGGGGGGAGGATAGCTTTGATTCACGGGCGGGATGGGGGGAGGGAAAGGGAAGCCCACTGTCTTACCTGTCCTGCTCCCAGCTTTCTATGGTACCTCTATGGTACCTCTCCTAGGCGGCTCATTACCGCCCTCCAGTGGCCGGCGCCCTAGGCAAATGCCTAGCTCTGCCTAGTGGTGGCGCCGGCCCTGTCTGTCCCCCAGGCTGTGGTAAGAAGACCTCCATACTGTTCTGGAATAGCATTCCCTTGCTTGTTGGAATCCTGTGACTGGGACTCCGCACCAGGACAGGCTGCAACTGGGAGGATTGAATACCACATTATGACGATAGCTGTAATAGGACACATCTGTATAAGGATAAATAAATACATACCCTGCATGGGTGGAGCGAGACATGCCAAGTGTGCAGAGCATGACACATCACCTTCTGCCATTTCTTTGCCAAACTGTAATAATTCAGACACTTGTTATCACAGTAGCCGTGAAATGGGAGGAATGGACGTTTTTTTATTTTTCTTTATACAGAGAGTTCCGAAAGTCCCTCTGCAGTGACTGTGTGCTAAGTAATATGACAACATAAGTGGTTTTAAATTGGATGGGTAGTAAGTCTGGCTCAACTGTGCATCCTTCTTATGCAGCCTTTGGCTTATACCTTACACATACCTCCCAACTGTCCCGCTAAACATGGGAACGTCCCGTCTATTCAGCGGCGCCATGACTGAAAACGGAGGCGCTGCCTAATTTGCATAATGTGTACCCTCATTTGCATACACCACGCCCCCTTTTCGGGCGGAAGCCGCGCAAGTGTCCCTATTCTTCAATTGAAAAAGTTGGGAGGTATGCTTAGATCTCCCCAAAACTAAATTGTCACAATTATGAAATTAAAAGTGTGGTACATCTCCAATGGCTGCTCGGTGTATTCTCTTTTTGGTAAAATTCAGTACATTTTGGGAATACACAAGGGCCTTATTCTGATTGATTCGGTCATCTGTGCATTCGCACGGAGGACCGATGGTGTGACCAATTTCTGTGCATTTGCAGATGCAGGGTGCATGCACCCACGGGGAATACGGCATGGGTGTTCTTATGCTAATGAGGCCGGATATCACCGGATGTCAGCTCCCCGCGCTGACCCTTTCACAGGGCACCCGCAGTTTACAGTCAGGGCTCCCACATCTGCAGAGAAGACCTGCAGTCAGACACAGCACTCCCCGAGGAGGGACTTTCCAAAATCCCAGTATGATGTGGATTTGGTTACTTTTGGTAGAGTTCCATGAGATTGGGATAGATTCTATTTACATTTTCTAAGAATGTACTTTCAATGGACCTATTTACGTAACTTGTTTTACAAGAAAATAATTAGATAAAATAATAAAAATTATAATAATAATAAAAAATAATAGTTGACCATGGGGACGAAAAAAACATAACTATAACTGAAATTATGCAAATTTCTACAATGTCGCCATTCTTCGTGCACTATTTTGCCCCATTTTATCATATAATGTCCCACACAGTAATGCCCCTGCACCAAATTATGCTCCACACAATTTTTGCCCCTGACACAATATTATGCCCCACATATTAATGCTCCTTACAACTGCTGCACTATCTGCTTGTTGTCAGGGGTTTCATGATGCTGCTGCTGCCACTGTGGCCGCGGCGGCCATTTGTTTGGAATATTTTCAGCACTGTCTCCAAAAGATTCAGTGGTCACGGCCACAGGTGCCCAGTGCGATTGCTCAGCTCATCTGGCCTTGCCGTGAGCCCAGTAATTGCAGAATGTGTTACTGAATATGTGTACATACTGTAACATATGCCAAATGTTTCATTAAATGCAAATACGTATTTTCTGTCACACTGAACTATGTTTATAACATTAACACAAAATTCTTAGCAGTGGTTGATTAAATACATAACTCTTGGTGTTATCTGAACCCATCTTATGTTTTGGAGACATTCTGTGTCATTGCCTTACACATTTTAGAACTATTTCCAAACAGTTTTAGATTATTTTGTTAACAGACATCTTTTCCATCTTTTCTTTTCCCTTTGCTAAAAGTATTTTTTTGTGCTAAAATCTACTAAAAATACATACTGCATAATTGCTTACCCACCTAGAACGTCGAGGGGGCTCCAGAAAATATGGTGCTGCTCCTGGGCCCCTGGAAAAGTTGGTAATTATCCCACCCACAACAGAGCACACGTATACGGTGTGAGGGGAACCCAATGAGGCGATTCGCACTGAATCACATCATTGTAATCCTGCCTGCGCAACAATGCAGTGCCAGCTGTTTCTGCACTGTATGCCACTATAATGATGCCACACCCCCTGTAAAGCCTTTCTGCCCAGCCATGCCCCCGCTGTGCCCACCATACTATTTCCTCCAAGAGAAGAGGCTAGCAAATTAGGTTAGCATGACATACGGTTATTATATTTTCTAATCTTTTTTTATGTGCCTTATCTAATTGAGATCATACAGGTTATCTGTACATTTAGGGGAATATTTGGATTTAGAATAGGTGTTAAAGGCACAGATGAAAAATAATTAGAGATGTATGGTTCCGTTCTCCAGAAATCCGAATCCAGACAAATGTTGTTGATCTGAACCAAACCAAACCTTGGTCTAGATCCCATATGTGAAAAACAACAAAAAACAGCGCCCAATGTATAGCCTTCTTTACAGCAAATATAATAAAATCAGAGTCACCATATTTCACTGCATGGACATAGAGTTATTTCAATTTACAGGATTCAACACCTGAATACGATAACCACAGAGGGAGGATGCCCAGCAGCTGTCATTGATGCCTGTCTGCTGGTCTGGGCAGCGGCTCTTTTAACATTTAAGCCTCTGACATCTTGCTGTGGGGGAGCGGAGTGTCCAGGCACCGTAGCCTGTGGGGGGAGCAGAGTAGCTGTGGGGAAGCGTAGTGTCCAGGGAGCAAAGATGGCTGGAAGGGTGGTTCCACCTGTCCAGTCATCACTGCTCCCCGGACACTACGCTTCCCCACAGCTACTCTGATCCCCCCACAGGCTGGGTGTGGTACAGGGGTCCGACAGTCGGGATCCCGACAGTCATTAGGCCAACGTCGGGATCCCAGACAGCATGGTGAGCGCCACTAAGCCCCTTGCGGGCTCACTGCGCTCGCCACTCTGCGCTCGCCACGCTGTGGGAATGGTGGCTCGCTTTGCGAGCCACCTATTCTATTCTCCCTCTTTGTTGGTCGTGGAAAAATAGCCGACGGCCGTCGGGTACCCGGCTGTCAGTGTTTTGACAGTCAGGATCCCGACGTCAGGTAAACCCTATCCGGCACCCCACAGGCTACGGTGCCTGGACACTCCGCTCCCCCGCAGCAAGAGGTGAGAGGCTTAAATGTTAAAAGAGCCGCTGCCCAGACCAGCAGACAGGCATCAATGACAGCTGCTGGGCATCCTCCCTCTGTGGTTATCGTTTCAGGTGTTGAATCCTGTAAACTGAAATAACTCTGTGTCCGTGCAGTGAAATATGGTGACTCTGAATTATATTTGCTGTAAAGAAGGCTATACATTGGGCGCTGTGTGTTAAACACCTTTCTTGTTGTTTTTCTCATTTCTTCTTGGGTAATTTTCTGGATGTTTACCCTCTGGTGTATTAATACGTAGCTGCACTTTGTTTGGTACTTATGTAATATCTGGGCTCCCGTTTTTCTTATGAGACCGCGTCCGCTCGCCACGCTTCGGGCACGGTGGCTCGCTGCGCTCACCACACTATATAAAATCAACTCCATGCGTAGTTGGATAGTAGGGGTATTTAAAAATGGGGTGCATTTAACATGGGAGCCCAGATAATACATAAGTACCCTTTGTTTTAATCGCGCACATTTGTTGATACTCCAACTGTCTACTAGATCCCATATGTGAAACAAGTCCCGAATTGAATTTTACTGAGGTTCAGAATTTTTGTTTAAAAACTAATTCTGAGTTTTGGATTGTAAAAATGACAGCTGGGTTTTCATACAATTTTAATTGATTTTTATCAATTGTAAACGAACCCAAAATCTGAATCAAAACCAAAACCCTTGAGAGTGGTTTTGCAAAACCAAAACAGAAGAATGAATCAGGTCCCGTGTTGGTGCACATCTCACTGTTACCCAAACAAAGCATATTTCTATGTGGATTTTATGTTCTAATATATATGATTCACAGTATGCACATAAACGTGTACACACAAAGATATAACACACACACACACACAAACATTTGTTTGGGGCATACTTGCCTACCCGTCCCTCTCCATGAGGGAGAAAATGCTCTGTTCCTGCCCTTCCCTGGTAATGTATGATTGCCAGCACCTGTGGGGAGCTAGGTAAAGGTGTTTCACCACAGGTGATGGCAATCCTACATTACCAGGGAAGTACAGGAGCAGAGCATTTTCTCCCTCACGGAGCGGGTCAGGTAGAAAGTATGGTTTGGGGGCATTTCTATTTCATCAACACCACACGCCCACACTGCTTGTGTGTTAACAAGATATAGCCATAAACAACCTCATAGAAGGGTAAGAAACATGGAAAAGATATTTCTCCTACTTACCCACTATGGAGCTGAGTCTGTCACATGGATCTCTCTTCACAGGTGCAAATACTGAGGGGGTTATTCTAATTTGATCGGTCCCCGCACAGGAGACCGATATTTTGTGTGCAGGTGCAGGATGTGAGCGGCAACATTTTTTGTCATACATATTTTACAAAATCGTGAGCAGTTCTTACATTGTCCTTTATTCAGATCTGATCGCAGTACAAATTTGTTTGGAAAATGGGCAAAACCATGTGCACTGCAGGTGGGGCAGATGTAACGTGCAGAGAGAGCTAAATTTGGGTGGGTTGTGTTGAAACTGAAATCTAAATTGCAGTGTAAAAATAATGCAGCCAATATTTATCCTGCACAGAAACAAAGTAACTCACACAAATCTAACTCTCTGCACATGTTACATCATACAGACATGGATAGTGGGGGTTTGAGCGTACTAACTATAGTGGGCGCCCAACTAACATAGAAGTACCGTTACACCTGCCCCACCTGCAGTGCACATGGTTTTGCCCATTTTCCAAACAAATCTGTACTGCGATCAGATCTGAATAATTATTTTAAATATATTTCAATTAATTTAAGAACTGCCCATGATTTTGTAAAATATGTATAACAAAAATTGTTGCCAGGAATGTTATCTTTATTGTCTCAGATTTCTCTACAATGTCCAAATATATCTGCCCTATTTGTACGATTAAGGAGTATGACTAGTTATTAAAGTACTGTGCTAAATTTATAATCTGGGTGTGGGCCAATATGATGACAATCATGGGTGAAATTAGGATACAAGACGTAAAAGTTCAATTTGAAATAATTTTTGTATTGTCCTAACACTACATTTATTGCCAATAAGAAGAAACGATGCAGTCTAGAAAGAATGGCTTACGCACGGGGTACACGTATTCTATGTAAATTATGTTTAAAGGGGCAAGTTGTGTTTACGATCTGATCTTTGATTGTTTGTGTAAACATTAAACAAAACAAATGGAATTTTTGTTTATCTGCGCTGCCTCATTCCGCGCATTTCTGCATTTATTAAAGAAACTATTCTTGACATTTAAGACAGAGAACACCACTCGTAGCTTATAAACATGTGTGTATTCCTGCAACAAATGCTTGTGCTCACAGCTGATGTAATGTATATATTTATTGGAAGCAGCTTTAATTGTATACGTACTGTGCATCAGTAATGTCACCATTAAAGATGACCGAGTCCAATACATCTGATATCCAGGCGGCTGAAAGACAATATCTTGGACAGGCACTATTCCAACACATACTGTATGGTCAACACATGCATATGGTTGACATTGTCAAACGTCGACACAGGCAATAGGTCGAAATGGCAATGGTTGACAAAGGAAAAGGTCAATATGAGTTTTTCACAATTTTTTTAAATAGTTGTACTTTTTTTTACCTTACCATCGGACTGGGAGCGATAAAGTGCGCTGACGATAGCGTTAGCTTGATCTGAAGCATCACGATTGAAGCGAGCCATGTGAGGTGACAGGGGCGCCCTAATTTGGGGGTCCACATGCTCAGGGGGCTGATTTAGACCAGTACAGATGGGCTTCTTATCGAATGACGGTACGATGTGCGGGCTGTCCGACGGAAGGCAGTGACCAAATGCTAGTCTTCGCTCACTGCTTGCAGGGTGATTGACACCCTTCAAGCATTTGGGGGCGGTCCGCCATAGTTTTCTGGGAGTTTCCCCAGAAAAAACAGCCGTTCCCCCCGCAGTCAGTTGGGAGGGTCTCTGATCATCAGTGACCACTTTCTCCCCACGATTTTCACAGCACGGAGTGAGTTTTGGATCACTCAGCGCTGCAAGCAAGGGGAAAAAGTTTGCACAGCTGCGTACGCGTTTGCAGTCATGCGCCGGGGCGAGGAAGTCTGGGGGGGGGTGCATTTGGTGGGGTGGCACCTAACTGTTCACTGGGCTCTGAACACTCTCAGCTAGGGTGGCAAATCCTGGGATCAGGATCAGCGGGATCCTGCTATTTGGCCCCTAAAATGCCGGGATTCCACTCCATGGTTTTCAGGATTAGCAGTCTAATGCCGGTAAGCATCTGAGCAGGTGCTCAGACGCTGTCTGGCTTCTCCCGTCCACGGCAGTGCATCTCTGTGCAGTGTGACAAGATCAGAGGTCACGCTGCACAGGCCACACAGCTGCACAGCTCGCATTGTCCTGGGCATGATGTGCTCCCATATCATCATTTAGCCCACCCTCCCACCCTGCCTGCATCGCCCACCCACCCTCCAGTTTATTCGCCCACCCACCCTCCAGGTTCATCGCCCGTTCGGCTCCCGGATTTACCAACCGCCCACCCGCCCGGCTCCTGCCTTCACAGCCCAGCTCCTGCCTTCACCGCCCAGCTCCTGCCTTCACCGCCGGGCTCCTGCCTTCACCGCTCAGCTCCTGCCTTCACCGCCCGGCTCCTGCCTTCACTGCCCACCATCCCAGCTCCCAGCCCACCGCACATGTAAGTATATTCAGGGCAGGTTTTTTGATTAGGGAAGCCAATCCCAGGATCCTGGGAATCCCAGGATTGGGCATTTTTCAATCCCGAACTCCGGGATTGAAAAAATGCCCCGGAATTGGCATCAGTACTCTCCGCCCAGCCAGCTGGTCTGAATCAGGAACCAGGTGTCAACACTGACACCAAAAGAACTTTAAAAATCATGTGGAAACTTTCCATGTCCAACTTTTGCTAGTGTCAACCTTTTTTCAGCGTCGACTTTGTGCATGCCGACATTTTGGGGGTGACCTATGGTCTGTTTATCTAGACATTGTCTGTGAACTATACCACACCCAATTCATCGAGAGCCGTCCACAGTGACATTTAGCAACTGTGACAGCAGCCAAGAGAATAAGTAAATACAAAAGTGCCAAAAATGTAACAACAGCTGTATTCATCCAGTTCAGTCACTGAGAGTACAGTGTGGTGAGAATGTGTCCAGTTCTCTCACATGTTAGATTACAAAGCACAGAATTGTATTGTCATACGTTCCCTGCCAGTTCAGCAGCAGCAACGTGCCCATTAGCAGCTTGTGTACGTGATATGTTCTTCATATTCAGCCTGGATATTATTATTTTTTTTATTACAATAATAATCGTACAGAGACTGATACTAAGTTGTCTGCTATTCAGTAGCAGCTGCAATGTTTGTCGTAACCATTACTCAGAGATGATGCCTTGTGTAAATAGACGTCACTTGCTGGTTGGCTTGATTCGCTGCTGTGTCCAAGAATGCTGCACTGTTTGTGACCATTGGTCATCGGAGCGGTATCCGGGTTGCTTAAGGTGATTGGATATTTTATGCAGCTGAAGCTAGTAAATCTGCATCCAAGGTTGCAGGCCAAGGGGTGTTTCAAGAGAGGATAGGCTTGTGTGCAGCCTCCACTGGCTGGGCTCGCTCCTCTCTGCGGGGAGTGCAGTAGAGTCTGCGCATTACAATGCTCCGACTATACTGCTTATGTGCAAATCTCCGGGAAAATGGTGCCGCATTGTGGAGGCTGAGCAATAGGGCACGGGTCCCTGAGTCTCAGGGTGGCCCATACTGCACCCATTTCTTTTTAATACTTAAGCCTCATACAGACTGGGCATTTACCATCCGGAGTCCAGTGGTGGCAGCAACATACGGTTACCACCCGCCCGGGATTACTCTGGACAGTTCGGTAATTAAGTCTGGCATCCGGAGTTTGGAGGGGTGGCATTCACAGACTATACAATGTCCAGGAATAGGCAGCTAGCCTATTTGCCACCCTTCCGGACTCCGGTCTCAAATACAGGACTGTCCGGAATAATCCTGGACAGCTGGCAGTAACCCTACAGCAGCGGCAGCACTGTGGAAATCGCTGAAAAAAAGTCCATTGCGCTATTTTTCCCGAAACCCTACTCCACTGTGCTAACTCCTGACACAGAGGAGGGGCACGGCTGGAGGAGGCTGCCCACGGTCCTCCTCCTCTCTTAAAACACCCCTGGTGCAAACTCCTTGAGGTGCCATATTGGTAGAACATAAAGGCCTCCAGGTGAGTTGGTACTCAGATAAGAAATACATAAATGTATGACCTGGTATCATGTAGCATTGGGCCGCCAGACCACCAGGCCCACTTGGTGCTGACTGGTGGCTTATTTATGTAGATCTCTACGGTGCTATAATCATGTAGGATGTCTTTGTGCTGGTCCCTTCTGCTGCGCTAGGGATTTTTTTCTTTCTTTTCTCGTTACTAGAATAAATTATAGAGGTTAATAAATATTTAACAGTTTTTCAAACTTTGGTGCTAATACTCCAAAAATAATATAAACTGATGGATTCTGTATCGAGACATTTTCCAACCTGCGTTTGCTTTGCACAAAATTTTATGGTTCACATTGCAATAAGAAACATTAATGCTCGGAGAAATATTATGCAGCCCTATTGGGACACACAGAAAATACACAACACACCGCGGACGGTGCAACAAGACACTGCAAACACATTACTAACATTAAATGAGAGAACAAGTTTTTGACTTTGTTTTTAGCCATCAGTGTTTATAACACCCAAGTGTATAAGCCCTTGGACGATCACCCTTTAGCAATGTTAAACTATATGTCAACTAGACATCATCTCGTACAATAGTACAGATGTGGAATCATTGAAATTCCATGATATTCGCTTTCAGTGAAACGCAAAAGTAGAAATTCTCAGCAATTGAGCCCCACGGGGAACGCCAAATAAAGGAATGTAAAAAAATAAGTTTAGCAAATACTCAGTTTAACTTTGATTGATAGGAGGTTTATTTAGAGGGTAAAAATAACTGAACCGCTTTATATGACGACGTATATTGAATATAAACATGAATTCAACACTCGTTAGTGTATGTTTAAACCATGCTCCAGGCACGATATCTGTTGACTGTCTATAAATAAAATAAAAATCCAAAGCGGTTCACAGGCCTCATAACAAGTCTTATCAGGAAAGACTTTAAGGGGCCAAAGACTTTTTGTAATCTGCTTTCTCTCAGTGTTTGATAAATAAGAACACGTCTTGAGTTTTATATGGTTTAATAAGAGCCCAATTTACAAATACATTAGATTTTGATATTGGGTCGTTAATTTATTGCGGAACGGTCAGATTAATGAATGAGTGTTGCGTTTGTTTATTATATTGCTTTATGTTGGATTTATTTTTTTAGTCTGACGAACTGACATCTGCTTAGTTTTACTGCAAACAAATTATCCTTATCATTGAATTATCAGTGAATTATCGGATTAGACAAATCAATGCCATCTTATCAGTCCAGTATGGACTTCATTGTTGGGGTGATCATTAAAACATAGAATATTAGGGTGATCATAAAAATGGCAGAAAAAGGACGACTTGGTCCATTTAGTCTTCCCATCTGCATGCACACACAGGGGTACATTTACTTAAATGGGAGTTCTGTTGGAGATGGGATGTTGTCCATAGCAACCTCTTTATGGGAACTTCATTGGCTGGGTTGGATGACCACTTGCTGAGATGCCTTACAGTGGTCCTGGAGAGGTGGTGGAACTCACTTCCTTATGTCACCTCTTTACCCCCCTTCCCCTCCCACAGTAGGCGGAGCCAGGGCCAGTGGTGAGGTTCTTGGCTCCTCCCCTGCAAACTATAATGCTTTTCTGTTAGAATTACTGTGCAGGGCCAAGGTGGAGGTTGAACTAGTTCCAACTGCCCATTACAGGTGGTGGAACCACCCCATTGACCACATGGGTCCCTGTGGGTCACGCAACTAGATGATGGTGTTGCAAATGATCCGTTGCTGCATCCTAGGACACAGCATGAAGACTCTTTAAGGCCCTTATTCTGATCGGTGCGGATATATCCGCGTGCGTTCGGCCCGCCGATGTTTTGTGTCTGCGCATGTGCAGAGGCGTCTCTGCGCATGTGCGAGCGGGGCGTACGGCCAAATTCCGCATGATATGTGAACACTCCGAACAGGGGGTGGAGAGGGGCGTGAAGGGCTATTTGGGCTCATTACCATATGCATACGCCCCGCGTTTCATGGGAGTTCCCATGAAAATGCTGGGCGTACGTATGGTAATGCGGCCGTGACGCACGTGTAGGGGGCGGACATATGACATCGCCGGATGTCAGCTGCCCGCCCAGATCTCTGCTTTTGCACGGAAAAATGTCCGTGTGGTCTGAGGTTGCGGGAGCTGGTGGAGCACACGGTCCTGCATTCGATGGTCTGCGACCATCGAATGATGGGGGAGGTTCCCTTAGATGGAGGAGGCGTATTCAGTGAAAAATACACGTGCGGTCCGTTCGGACAGCTTCTTACCGCATACGGATGGAGTTGGCGATCCGTATGGAAGGCGGGGTTTCGCACGCACGGTCCTGGCCGCATAATCAGCTCCGGCCGCACCGATCAGAATAAGGGCCTAAGTCTTTTAAAAGGTCCAGGTGGGCCTTTCCACTTGAATAAGAAATACAGGCAGCTCTCTCTGCGCAGATTGGTTTAGACCCCATTCTCCTTTTTTCTCCAAAGCATGCAGGTGGCGTCTCCACTTTCACACCCCTCTTTACAGCCCAAGGTAAGCCACCCAACAAGCAATAATGTGAACACTCCTATACTGTACTAGGTTTGTAGTTCAGAAGAAACAAAAGGACCACCCTGGGGTAGTCCGAGGGCGCTGTATATGGGGTGGATGTCAAACAAAGCTGCTACTTAGAGGGACTGAGTAGGTCCCTGAAAAAAGAGAGAGCAATACTGGAGAAATAAAGTAGCGCTTACCAATGAGGAATATTCAAAAAATAAAAAACATTTAATAACAAATATAATGTACACAATTCATATTAACATTAGAACAATAAAATGGTACCATATAATATGGGGGAAAAAATAAATAATAATAAAACCTCTCAGGGCCCT
Source organism: Crinia signifera (assembly GCF_055691185.1). NCBI lineage: Eukaryota > Metazoa > Chordata > Amphibia > Anura > Myobatrachidae > Crinia > Crinia signifera. Next base: position 448,680,705 of record NC_139217.1, read on the forward strand.
CAATAAATGCCGATGTAGTTGAAATAAAGGTGAAACAGGACGCTCCTATTTGTGCCGTCTAAGTACAGTCCCGAATGGAACGTAGAAGTCCTTTTGGACGGGGGGTGTTAGGGGTTTTCCACTGGATTCAATCGTACACAAGTAGATGAAGGTATAGTTACCACTGTGTATCCTTTTGGAGATTTGTATCCATATAGGACTGCTGTAGTAAGCTGTTTTCTCCGTTTGAAGGGAGGAGGTAGATGGATTTTCCTCCTGGGTAGGAATCACGATGGATGTGGAAAAACAGGGTGGCAGTGTCCCGGACAAATGAGTTACCAACAGTGGGGATTGAAGACGGCTGGTTGGATCCTGATGCATGCGAAGTAACAATGGCAGTGAGGGGCTGTGAGAGGGAGCAGCTTCCAACGCGTTTAGAGGCAGTGAAACGCGTTGGAAGCTGCGCCCTCTCACAGCCCCTCACTGCCATTGTTACTTCGCATGCATCAGGATCCAACCAGCCGTCTTCAATCCCCACTGTTGGTAACTCATTTGTCCGGGACACTGCCACCCTGTTTTTCCACATCCATCGTGATTCCTACCCAGGAGGAAAATCCATCTACCTCCTCCCTTCAAACGGAGAAAACAGCTTACTACAGCAGTCCTATATGGATACAAATCTCCAAAAGGATACACAGTGGTAACTATACCTTCATCTACTTGTGTACGATTGAATCCAGTGGAAAACCCCTAACACCCCCCGTCCAAAAGGACTTCTACGTTCCATTCGGGACTGTACTTAGACGGCACAAATAGGAGCGGATCCTGTTTCACCTTTATTTCAACTACATCGGCATTTATTGAGGGCCCTGAGAGGTTTTATTATTATTTATTTTTTCCCCCATATTATATGGTACCATTTTATTGTTCTAATGTTAATATGAATTGTGTACATTATATTTGTTATTAAATGTTTTTTATTTTTTGAATATTCCTCATTGGTAAGCGCTACTTTATTTCTCCAGTATAGGTTTGTAGTTCTTCTGAATCGCCTTATAGATGTGCATATGCATTGTTTTGTGTGCATGCACAGTACAAAAATGCGTATTTTACTCAAAAGAATAGACATAGCCTCCTAGTCCGTGATTGTCAAGTAACATCTGCCAACAACTCTGATTGGATAAAAACCTATACCACTATGTGCTTGCCCTTAAAAACAGGACTACTGGTGCAAAACTTGGCAAGGACAACACAACAGGGCATTTACACTAGATTTGTGTTCATTCGTCAATTACCCTTTCAGAGATGTTGTCCCTCGGAACTTTGCTTGTTGTTTAATCCTTTTCGCCCCTTGTGTGGTCAAGCTCCAATGACTATGGCCCTTATTCTGGTTGGTGCGGTCAGAGCCGCACACGGGGCTCCGACCGCACAAACCAAGGGCCGCCCACCGGACGGATCGCCACGGCCGTCCGTACACGGACGGCTGGCGATCCGCACAAAAATGGTGGAGGCTACGCCTCCACCATGGTGGGAGCTGCCCCCTGCCTTCGATGGTCGACGACCATCGAAGGCAGGCCCGCACGCCGCGGCAGCTCCCGCAAGCTCAGACCACACGGACAATCGTCCGTGTGGGAGCTTGTAAGGGGGCTGAAAGCTGACATCCGGCGACGTCAGCTTTCCGCCCCCATGTCATGGTAATGAGGGCGTCATGCCCTCATTACCATGCATACGCCCCGCGTTTTCATGGGAACGCCCATGAAACGCGGGGCGTACACATAGGGAAATGAGGGGCTGAAGCCCCTCACGCCCCTATACGCCCCCTTTGCGGCGGACGAAATCCGTCTGCGGCGAAGGGGGCTGCACATGCGCAGAATGACCTCTGCGCATGTGCAGACCACAAACATCGGCGGTACGGCCGCACGCGGGCCGTACCGTGCCGATCAGAATAAGGGCCTATATCGTGAAAATAGAAAATTGTGTGCGCTGTAAACGTCTACAGTGTAACTAACGTGTCTTGAAGGATAAGTTACATACGGCAAGAATTACTGTATGTTCCCCGCACGCCATGTGGCAAAAGTTAAGAGCACGGAATAACACTACTGACATGTAAACATCGGCCGTGGAATGTTAGGATTTTATCAGCAAGAATTCAGATTACATGAATGCCCTCGCACTGTGAGTTTTATCACACCGAAGACTTGCTATGCACATGTTTACAGCTGGAGTGGACTTTGTTGTGGGGATCTGAGTAGAACAGGACAGAGTCTTATTGCCGATGCTGTTACATTTCCAGAGATTGACAGCTAAACTACTCAGAGGGCCGACATTTGGATGGAATTTCTATTGAAGATGGGATGTTGCCCATAGCAACCAATCAGATTTTGGGCCAGATGCACTAAGCTTCAAAAGTGATAAAATGGAGAGTGATAAACAGCCAGCCAATCAGCTCCTGCCTGGCATGTTACAGACTGTGTTTGAAAAATGTTACGCAGGAGCTGATTGGTTGGTGGTTTATCACTCTCCATTTTATCACTCTTGAAGCTTAGTGCACCTGGCCCTGTATGTGTTTTTTAATTTAGCACTTTCTCAAAGATAATCGATAGAATCTGATTGGTTGCTATGGGCAACAGTTCATCTTCAATAGAACTCTCATCTTAGTAAATCTACCCAATTTATCAGACACAAGCATGTCCAACTGCATATGGTGCCATTGTAGCCATAGAGACCTTATGCCAATGCCAGTACAAAGCCCTTTCATGTACATCTGCATGTGCAAAGGCTAAGTTTGATTATACCAACTGTGCACAAGCAGGGCTATCCCTCAAAACCTGGACTGTTGGGGTGCCTTGAGGACCGCATTTGGGAACCACTGCCCTATGGCATTCAGTATGATGCTCTACAGAGGCATCAATGATAAATGATGTATACAGAGGCGTACCTAGATATTCATGGGCCCCATAGCAAAATTTGTATGGGCCCCCTATTTAGAAACTAATGGTGATATATGTATGTAAAACATATTACTTAAACAGCAAATATGGGCCCCCTCCAGCACTGGGCCCCATATCAGCTGCACCCCTTGCACCTATGGTAGTTATGCCCTTGTATGTATATTTTCCCATATACAGGGTTCTACAAATCACTGAATGTAACCATCTCCTATATATTTGGCTACATCTGTCACTCAAAGTGGGTGTCTGTGTCTATAACGCTCTGTTCCTGGACTTTCCTCTTAATGTGTGATTGCCTTCATCTGTGCTGAACACCTTTCTGAGAAATTAACCTGTTTAAAACAGGTGATGGCAATCATACATTAAGGGGAAGTCTAGAAACAGAGCATTGTGTCCCTCCTGGAGAGGGTCATGTTGGGAGGTATGTGACAGAGAACCAGCCCAGTGAGCCCACAGACAGTGCCAGACACCCACTGCCTTCCATGTTGCCCAGAACTGCTACTCCACACCCACCAGGTGAGCGCCCCCCTCCCGCGATTTGCGGCAAACCCCCCCCCCCCCCCCCGCGCGCCCCCCCCCCTCCCGCGATTCGCGGCAAAAACACCCGCTCCCCCGCGACCCCCCTACCGCGATTCGCAGCAAAAACACCCCCGCGACCCCCCCTCCCGCGATTCGCTGCAAAAAGAACCCCCCCCGGGACCCCTCCCGCAATTCGCGGCATAACCACCACCCCGCGACCCCCCACTCCTGCGAATCGCGGCAAACCCTCCCCCGTGACCCCCCCCCCGATTCGTGAAAAAAACACCCCCGCCCCCGCGACCTCCCTCCCGCGATTCGCGGCAAAAAGAACCCCCCCCGCGACCCCCCCTTGCACGATTGGCGGCACCCCCCCTGCGACCCCCCTCCCGCAATTCGCGGCACCCCCCCCCCCCGCAATTCGCAGCAGCCCCAGGATTAAATGGCACATGCAAAACACTGACATGGCTATGGTCGACAATGAAAAAGGTTGACATGAGTTTTTGAAGATTTATTTTTAATTTTTTTAATTTTTTCATATTGATTGTCATGTGTCGACATGGACACCAATGAAGTGGCACACTTATGTCAACATTTACATGTGTTGACCTTTCTGTGTTGATTTTTTCTTGTGGCGATTCGCGTCACACCCCCCCGCAACCCCCCCTCCCGCGATTCGCGGCACCCCCGTGACCCCCCACCTCCCGCAATTCGCGGCAACCCCCCACCGGAACCCCTGTGAACCCCGCCCTCCCGCGATTCGCGGCACCCACCCCCGCGACCCCCCCTCCCGCAATTCGCGGCACCCCCCCGTGATTCGCGGCAGCTCCAGAATTAAATTGCACATGGAAAACACTGACATGGCTATGGTCGACAATGAAAAAGGTTGACATGAGTTTTTGAAGTTTTTTTGTCATTTTTTGAATATTTTCATATTCATTCTCATGTGTCGACATGGACACCAATGAAGTGCCACACTTATGTCAACATTTACATGTGTTGACCTTTCTGTGTTGATTTTTTTCTTGTGGCGATTCGCGTCACACCCCCCGCAACCCCCCCTCCGGCGAATCACGGCACCCCAGCACCCCCCTGCGACCCCTCCCGCAATTCGCGGCAACCCCCCACCGGAACCCCCATGAACCCTGCTCTCCCGCGATTCGCGGCACCCACCCCCCGCAACCCCCCCCTCCCGCAAATCGCGGCACCCCCCGCGATTCGCGGCAGCCCCAGGATTAAATGGCACATGCAAAACACTGGCACGGCTATGGTCGACAATGAAAAAGGTTGACATGAGTTTTTGAAGATTTATTTCATTTTTTGAATGTTTTCATATTCATTGTCATGTGTCAACATGGACACCAATGAAGTGGCACACTTATGTCAACATTTACATGTGTTGACCTTTCTGTGTTGATTTTTTCTTGTGGCGATTTGCGTCACACCCCCCCGCAACCCCCCCCCCGCAATTCGCGGCACCCCCCGTGACCCCCCACCTCCCGCAATTCGCGGCAACCCCCCACCGGAACCCCTGTGAACCCCGCCCTCCCGCGATTCGCGGCACCCAACCCCGCGACCCCCCCCCCTCCCGCAATTCGCGGCACCCCCCGTGATTCGCGGCAGCTCCAGAATTAAATTGCACATGGAAAACACTGACATGGCTATGGTCGACAATGAAAAAGGTTGACATGAGTTTTTGAAGTTTTTTTTTCATTTTTTGAATATTTTCATATTCATTCTCATGTGTCGACATGGACACCAATGAAGTGCCACACTTATGTCAACATTTACATTTACTCCCGCGATTCACGGCACACACACACCCCCCGCGATTCTCGGCACCCCACCCCGTGACCCCCCCTCCCGTGATTCACGGCACATCCCCGCGACCCCCCCTACCATGATTCGCCGCAACCCCCGCCCCCGTAACCCCCCTCCCGCGATTTGCGGCAACCCACCCCGCGACCCCCCTCCCGCGATTCTCTGCAATCCCTCCCCTCCCGCGATTCGCAGCATCCACCCCCCCACAACCCCCCCTCCTGCAATTCGCGGCACCCCCCGCGACCCCCCCTCCTGCAATTCGCGGCACCCTCCGCGACCCCCCCTCCCGCGATTCGCGGACACCTAAGTTGCAATACAGGGCATCTTTCATACAATTCTAACCATATTTCTCATATACAAACGTTCACAAATTAAGGGGGCGCAGCCCATTACGACGGTGTGAAGAGCGCCCGTAGGGCGCGATGAATCACCTAGTACTATATACATGGTGAAGCATGGGTGAATATAGTGGAAATACACCAGGACAGGGTTTCCCAAACTTTTCCTTTACAGTCCAGGTTGTATGGATATCCATGTTTGATCACAGGTGACTCAATTAATACTTGAAATAGATTTAACCATCTGGACTCAAGCATGAATATCCTTAAAACCTGGGCTGTAATAGTGGAGTTTGGAAACCTCTGCAGGTAATACTGTAGGTTCTTTTCATTTATGTCCAACTCTGCATTGCCTTGAGTGCCCCCCCCCCCCCCCCCCTGATTTTTGCCTAAATGGAGATGCCCTGTTCCCACAATGCACTATGGTCATTTAGGCCTTTATTCAGATATGGTCGCAAATTGTTTGGAAAAAGGGCAAACCATGTGCACTGCATGGGGGGGGGGGGGGCAGATGTAACATGTGCAGAGAGAGTTACATTTGTGTGAGTTATTTTGTTTCTGTGCAGTGTAAATACTGGTTGCATTACTTTTACACTGCAATTTAGATTTGAGTTTCAGCACACCCCATCCACTCAGTTTCCCTTCCCCATTTGTAGACTTTTTATGTTGCCTCTTCCTCTGTACTCTATTTCCAATTTTCCTTGTATTTTTTTATTTTTATAATTCATAAAATTTTCTGCACCTACAGTACCTCCCTTTTTGGGAGGAGCTGCTAGAGTCAAATAGCGTCCTTGCCCCAAGTATTTGTGCTACCTCAGCCCCAATTGGTGTCTCTGCATGACATTTTCCAGGAATGACAATGTGACGGTAACCTTGAGCACACATAGGGGCCTATTTATTAAACATCAAATTTGTAAAATAATCCCAGGACATACCTCCCAACAATACCCATTACAGATGGGACACAATGCTCTGCTCCTGGACATCCTTGCCAGTTGCAGAGGTGGGACTGCACCACTGTTGCAAATTCAAATAGGGTAGCTACACCTGCCTGTGAGTCCGGACTGTGCTGGTTAGGGTGGCAGTTGGTGGGGCTCCCCTATCTGAATTTTGGACTGTGCTGCAGCCCTGCAACTCTGCAACTGCCACTGGTATTAGGGTTACCAACTCATCCCTTTAATCCGGGACACATATTAATTACACAGGTTCTGTGGCAGTTTAAAACCAGGTGAAATGGAGTCTTGAGGTGTGGCGGTTTAAAACCAGGTGAAAGCCAGCCACAGAACCTGTGTAATTAATATGTGTCCCTAATTAGCCTATGGGCCACTAATTTGGCAATTTTTATAGAGAGGGAGCCGTGGGCAGAGGCGGAACTGTGGACTAAGGGGCCCACTTCTGTCACCCACTGCTGCGCGGCATATTGTGAACTTGGGTTGGAGTTGAGCAGGGGGCCCAAATGATATTTGTGCACTCACAAGTTCCACCATTGGCCATTAGACCCTCCCCCCCCAACCCCAGGAATGTGCAAGCATCCCCCTCATCCCCCCTTAGTCATGTCATTTTATATACTATACTGTAGGTGCATACAAAATGCTGAACTTTATGCCACTGAATGCAGCTGCTGGATGGGAGACATTGTTATGCTCCCAGAGATCCCTGCTCCAACCAGAAAGTACTAGGACAGGTGGAGGAGGAGCTAATGGAGGTCATAAAATGGAGGACACAATCAGGAGGGCAAATACAAGTAACAGGCCCCAAGATTTCTCTAGCCAGGCCTGCTAGTAAGTTATGTGAATTTCCAAGACTCCATTTGTCCAGCTCTCGTATATGGTACATAGTCCTGACCACTCCCCCCATTCCTCTGTGCACTGAGACAGCAAAAGTGGCATTATTAGATGCCCCCGACCCAAACGGTGAGGTAGCTGGGCACATCTACCTAAATTATGCCCCAAAAGATCAGCCAATGAGGATACACGCTAATTTTTTACACAGAGCCCACAAAGTTCTAGTTCCGTGCCCGTGCAGCAAAATACATTGAGCCTACCCCAGAGCTAGGAGTTCTTGCTACATCCACCATATGCAAATTACGTCCGGGGCCAAGCTTGGTATGTATGACTATATAGAAACCTATGGGGGCAGCATTTATGGTCAGGAATGGAGGTAAACGGCTGTTTTCAGGGTATAGCCCGCAAACATTGAATCTGGTCTCAGAGGGCCAGATGCACTAAGCTTCAAAGTGATCAAATGGAGAGTGATAAACAGCCAGCCAATCAACCTGTCACGTTACAGACTGTTTGAAAAATATCAGGCGGAAGCTGATTGGTTGGTTGTTTATCACTCTCCATTTGATCACTTTTGAAGCTTAGTGCATCTCCTACAGCTCCTGTCTTGAAGGCATTTCTCTGTCCTTAGAGTGTGCATTGCCTCCTCCTGCGATGATCATGCTGCTGAGGATATCATTTAGTCATTTGGTCTCATGGTGTATAATGTAGGGTTCGTGCACACAGTCCATCAGGGAGTCATGTTCTTCCTCTGAGCAATTCTTCAGAACTGTAATTAGAAAAGTCTGTAGACATGGTTACTTGCAATGAATTTCAGCATTCAATTGAGTTGTGTATAAAGCACATTTACAAAGGGGTCTTCCCGGCAGAGCTGCGAATGAGGAATCGGACGTACGCAATGATGTGTCTTCTCTTGTCAGCATTTATGGTTAGCAATAGTCCGACTACATTAGCTTTTATTCCGCTGTCTCACTCTCGTACCATCCAGAATAGGAATAAAAGATGCGGCCACGGTTCAAGTGATGACTTGCCGTATTGAGTACAATGTACCGTATTTTCCATCAGCCAATGGTTTTTTTTCTTCTTAATAATTCACAGATCTTTTATTATTGGCTGAGGGATGAAAAGTAGGGCCATGGTGTCACACAATGACTTGGTAATGTCACGTGACACGCAGTGGAAGCAGTCACACAATGACTTGGTAATGTCACGTGACATGGAGTGAAAGCAATCACACAATGACTTGGTAATGTCACGTTACACACAGTGGAAGCAGTCACACAATGACTTGGTAATGTCACGTGACATGGAGTGAAAGCAGTCACACAATGACTTGGTAATGTCACGTTACACACAGTGGAAGCAATCACACAATGACTTGGTAAGGTCACGTGACACGCAGAGGAAGCAGTCACACAATGATTTGGTAATGTCACGTGACATGGAGTGAAAGCAGTCACACAATGACTTGGTAATGTCACGTTACACACAGTGGAAGCAATCACACAATGACTTGGTAAGGTCACGTGACACGCAGAGGAAGCAGTCACGCAATGACTTGGTAAGGTCACGTAACACGCAGAGGAAGCAGTCACGCAATGACTTGGTAAGGTCACGTAACACGCAGAGGAAGCAGTCACGCAATGACTTGGTAAGGTCACGTAACACGCAGAGGAAGCAGTCACGCAATGACTTGGTAAGGTCACGTAACACGCAGAGGAAGCAGTCACGCAATGACTTGGTAAGGTCACGTAACACGCAGAAGAAGCAATCACACAATGACTTAGTAATGTCACATGACACACATAGGAAGTAGTCACACAATGACTTGGTAAGGTCACGTGACACGCAGAGGAAGCAGTCACACAATGACTTAGTAATGTGACATGAAACGCAGTGGAAACAGTCACACAATAACACAATGAAACAGTCACACAATAACACAATCACACTCTGCCTCTCCCTTTGTCTCCATGGCCCTTATTCTGATCAGTGCGGATATATCCGCGTGCGTTCGGCCCGCCGATGTTTTGTGTCTGCGCATGTGCAGAGGCGTCTCTGCGCATGTGCGAACGGGGCGTACGGCCAAATCCCGCATGATATGTGAACACTCCGAACAGGGGGTGGAGAGGGGCGTGAAGGGCTATTTGGGCTCATTACCATATGCATATGCCCCGCGTTTCATGGGAGTTCCCATGAAAACGCTGGGCGTACGTATGGTAATGCGGCCGTGACGCACGTGTAGGGGGCGGACATATGACATCGCCGGATGTCAGCTGCCTGCCCAGATCCCTGCTTTTGCATGGAAAAATGTCCGTGTGGTCTGAGGTTGCGGGTGCTGGTGGAGCACACGGTCCTGCATTCGATGGTCTGCGACCATCGAATGATGGGGGAGGTTCCCTTAGATGGAGGAGGCGTATTCCGTGAAAAATACACGTGCGGTCCGTTCGGACAGCTTCTTACCGCATACGGACGGAGTTGGCGATCCGTATGGAAGGCGGGGTTTCGCACGCACGGTCCTGGCCGCATAATCGGCTCCGGCCGCACCGATCAGAATAAGGGCCCATGTCACACTCTGCCTCCCCTTCCTCTCCCTGTCATCCTCTGCCTTCCCCTTCCTCTCCCTGTCACCCTCTGCCTCCCCCTTCCTCTCCCTAGCACACATCCCCCTTCCTCTCCCTGTCATCCTCTGCCTCTCCTTCCTCTCCCTGTCACACTCTGCCTCCTCCTTCCTCTCCATGTCACACTCTGCCTCCCCATTCCTCTCCCTGTCATCCTCTGCCTCTCCCTTCCTCTCCCTGTCACCCTCTGCCTCCCCCTTCCTCTCCCTATCACACTCTGCCTCCCCTTCCTCTCCCTGTCATCCTCTGCCTCCCCCTTCCTCTCCATGTCACACTCTGCCTCCCCATTCCTCTCCCTGTCATCCTCTGCCTCCCCCTTCCTCTCCCTGTCACCCTCTGCTTCCCCCTTCCTCTCCCTATTACACTCTGCCTCCCCCTTCCATACTCTGCCTCCCCCTTCCTCTCCCTGTCACCCTCTGCCTCCCCCTTCCTCTCCCTGTCACACCTCCCATTTCCTCTCGCTGCCATCCTCTGCCTCCCCTTCCTCTCCCTGTCACACTCTGCCTCCCCATTCCTCTCCCTGTCATCCTCTGCCTCTCCCTTCCTCTCCCTGTCACCCTCTGCCTCCCCTTCCTCTCCCTGTCATCCTCTGCCTCCCCCTTCCTCTCCATGTCACACTCTGCCTCCCCTTCCTCTCCCTGTTATCCCCTGGCTCCCCCTTCCTCTCCCTGTTACCCTCTGCCTCCCCCTTCCTCTCCCTGTCACACTTCCCCCTTCCTCTCCCTGTCACACTCTGCCTCTTCCTTCCTCTCCCTGTTATTCCCCTGCCTCAACCTTCCTCTCCCTGTCACCCTCTGCCTCCCCCTTCCTCTCCCTGTCACACCTCCCCCTTCCTCTCTGTGGCCCTTATTCAGATTGAAGCGGTACGGCCCGCATGCGGCCGTACCGCCGATGTTTTCTCTCTGCACATGCGCAGAGGTCACTCTGCGCATGTGCAGGGGAAATCTCCGTTTAAAAAAATTAGACGCCGCAAAGGGGGCGTATAGGGGCGTGAGGGGCTTCAGTCCCTCATTTCCCTATGTATACGCCCCGCGTTTCATGGGCGTTCCCATGCAAACGCGGGGCGTACGCATGGTAATGAGGGCATGACGCCACTCATGGGGGCGGAAAGCTGACGTCGGCGGATGTCAGCTTTCAGCCCCCATACAAGCTACCACACGGACGATTGTCCGTGTGGTCTCAGCTTGCGGGAGCTGCCGCGGCGTGCGGCCCTGCCTTCGATGGTCGTCGACCATCGAATGCAGGGGGCAGCTCCCACCATGGTGGAGGCGTACGCCTCCACCATTTTCGTGCGGATCGCCAGCCGTCCGTGTACGGACGGCCGTGGCGATCCGTAGCGTGGGCGGGGATTCGTCTGGTGCGGTCGGAGCCGCATATGCGGCTCGACCGCACCAACCAGAATAAGGGCCCATGTCACAATCTGCCTCCCCCTTCCTCTCCCTATCACACTCTGCCTCCCTCTTCCTCTCCCTGTTATCCTCTGTCTTCCCCTTCCTCTCCCTGTCAACCTCTGCCTCCCCCTTCCTCTCCCTGTCATCCTCTGCCTCCCCCTTCCTCTCCATTTCATTTCAGAAAAATATTGTATAATATTCTATAATATTCATTGTGCACTTTCCAAACATCTGAAATAATGGGCCAAATGTAAAATAAGATTTTTGTTAATGCGCGGTCTTTAAGCAAAAAATAGCAAAATTCGCAAGTCTTTTTGCGTACATGTAGTTACGAAAAATCACCACAAATTGCAAGTGATTTCTGTCTTTGTCTAAAAATTTACACTCTATGACATGTGTGCATTTTGGGTGGGGGAGGGGGGGATTGGGTCATGTGCTATTTTTTAGCTTTCTAAAAAAAACCGCACCCTATAACATCATGCCCAATATATTATAACTTCATAATGTAGAGTCTACAACCAGGAAAATGGTTAGAAATAATACCGACATGTAGCTAGCAAACATCGCCACCTAGGGTATATTCACAGCAACTCCATCTTATTCTAATCTTTTAATTTTGACTTTAAGGCAGTGGTTCCCAAACTGTGTGCCTAAGGGAGCCCCCGACATTAACACTTGCAAAGGTGCCTTGATTGGTGGTCCAGGACCAATTCAAATCATCTATGGTCAATCTAATAGGCAAAACCAGTGCTTGTAGCTGCAAATCATAAAATATGTGGACAAACAGAAGCAAATCCTGCCCCTCACCACATAAGGATCATATATGAACACAATTTACTTAATTTTATATTTTTTTTCTAGATTTCTCAGTTAGAAACTTTTGGCCTAGGGGTGACGTGAAACAAATTATGATACTCTTGGCCCAGGGGCCTTAAGTCAAAAATTTTTGGGAACCACTGCTTTACGGGGTAAATTTACTAAAATGGGAATTCTATTGAAGATGGGATGTTGCCATTGCTGATTGGTTGCTATCGGCTACATCCCATCTTAGTAAATTTGCTGCGCTGTAACACAATTCTTTTTATGGCAAAGGAACTTTTTGCACCATACTGTACTTAAACCCATATGTCTTTTCTGGGAATGCGATAGCAATTCAATTGTACTTACTTGAATGGATTTTTATCGTTATGATGTGTTTTTTACCTGATTTACACTTATCTGAAATATTTCATTAGCTTACCTGGAGTCATTTATTTGTTTGCTTTTTTATCCCAACTATAGGACAACGTGTACAAATAAATGAATTTTAAAATACAATACTGGAAATTATACCTTCATTTTTGGGGGATTTTTTTAAATTTCTATGTGACACTCCAACATTTGGAGAGAGTACAATTACATCCAACAACACAGTGGGGGGTATTCAATGCTGCAGCGAGCGGCCGGCGAGGGGGTTAAACAGCGAGGATTGCAGAAAACCAGCGATCCTCACTGTTTAATCCCTGCGCCGGCCGCTCGCTCTATTCAACCTTCTGGGGAAATCCCCGCCGTCACAGGACGGCGAGAATTCCCCAAAACAGCGAGACCCGCGGCTGCTGCAGAAAACTCGCAGTTTTTAGCCGCGAGTCTCGCTGCTTCTGGAGCCGCATCCGCTAATTCCCCCTCGCTCAAAAAACGGAGCGAGGGGGAATTGGCGTATGCGGAGGGTGTGTTAAATGCTGTCAGGGTGAGTGGTGACAGCGAGCAGGAAGCCCTGCTCGCTGTCACCACTCGCAAACAGCATTGAATACCTGCCAAAGAAACAGATAGGAGGTGTCTCTTTTGTTGAACTGTGAGTGTGCAATGCAAAATTATTACCCCTTTATGTGAAAGACGATGCTATCTTTAAGGAAGTTCGGGTATGCTATCACAAAACAACGTTTCTGGGTGACAGCAACACACAAAAGAAACCTTGATGCACTTTATATCTGGTGTTCACATTGTGAGTTGGGTACACTTGCCTATTCCGTATAAGGAACAGAAGCATGGATTTGTATCTCCATGCATGTGTGTAGTGTGGTGGTCTTCGTTCATATAGTGCCACATTACAGTGCCTCAGCTCATATTATGCCACACTATAGTGACTCTATTCATATTGTGTCACATTACAGTGCCTCAGTTCATATTATGTCACTCTATAGTGGCTCTATTCATATTGTGCCACACGACACTACCTCAAGTCATATTATGCCACACAGTTGTGCCTCCGTTCATATAGTGCCACATTGCAGTGCCACAGTTCATATTATGCCACACTATAGTGACTCTATTCATATTGTGTCACATTACAGTGCCTCAGTTCATATTATGTCACTCTATAGTGGCTCTTTTCATATTGTGCCACACGACACTACCTCATGTCATATTATGCCACACAGTTGTGCCTCCATTCATATTGTGCCACATTACAGTGCCCCCTGTTCATACAATGCCACATTACATTGCCCTCCAGTTAAAATTTTGCTTCATTACAATACCAAGTTATGCCACACTATTGTGCCTCCTTTCATATTGATCCACATTGCAGTTACACAGTTTATATTATGCCACACTATAGTGACTCTATTCATATTATGCCACACTATAGTGACTATATTCATATTATGCCACACTATAGTGACTCTATTCATATTGTGTCACATTACAGTGCCTCAGTTCATATTATGTCACTCTATAGTGGCTCTATTCATATTGTGCCACACGACACTACCTCAAGTCATATTATGCCACACAGTTGTGCCTCCGTTCATATTGTGCCACATTGCAGTGCCACAGTTCATATTATGTCACACTATATTGACTCAATTCATATTGTGCCACATTACAGTGCTTCGGTTCATATTATGCCACTTTATAGTGTCTCTATATATTGTGCCACTTCACAGTGCCTCAGTTTATATTCTACCACACTGTTGTGCCTCCATTCCTATTGTGCCACATTACAGGGCCCCTTTAAAATTGTAACATCCACTACACACTTGTCTCAATGTAATGTCACACAACTCAGGCTAGGCAATGTATCAAACCCAATTGCTTTACAGGCAAATCTGGGAAATTGGTATGCAACTTTATAACCCGGGTCAAGCCCCCCTAAGCCTTTTGGCCCCATAACAATGGAACTCCTTGCACCCACTATCGTTATGTCAATGGTCGTGGAGTAATGAGTTCCCATTTTCAAACTGAAATCATTGAAAGTTACGATTACATTTATACCTTTGTATTTAGAGATGAGGAAGCTGGAGGTCATTTTATCTGACAGACATGACAAATTATTCAATGTAACATTTAATCAGGGGCTGGTTCTGTAAATACCTGATCTGCTCTGACTCAGCCGTCCCAGTACATAAAGGGGAAGTGATTAAGTTGATTAAACATTTCATGATACCAAAGAGTTTTGTGTGCTGAACATTATTTTTTGCCATCTGTGTTCTCTTCCTTTGTAGCATTACCGCTGCATTTATTACTGTTTTATTACAAGTCAGCATCATACCCAAAGGTAAAATTATTTTTGGGTTTGGGCATCCTTTCAATGAAATATAGGGGTCTGTGTAGTCAATAATCACGATGCGATTTCAGCTTGCACTTTAGATTATGATATATAATTAATTGATGCCGCATTCATTCCAAAATTCTTTTAACGGAATGGATCCGGCATCCATTATTCAAAGCAGCAGGCAAATATGGATGTCGGATTTGGCTGTTGATTGATGCTCACCCGGCCGGCGCGGGGACCGGGTGAGCGCAGCGGCGGGAGGCCGCACGATGGCCTGGAAGGTGGTAGGAGGCAGCAGGAGCCAGGACGGGGCTTGGTGAGTACGGGAGGTGATGGGAGGGTACGGGTATGCGTCGGGAGTGTATGGGAGGATGTGGACAGGAGAATGGCGCCATGTAAGCTGCTGCTGCTCACCCGGCGCCGTCCTCCCTGCCTCAATCCGACATGTATATATGTCGGATTGAGATTACCGGAAACATGGCTATTCCGTCAATCCACCTGATTTTGGGCACGTCGAAAAAAAATTCTACCTGACGAAAAAAAAACAGCTAGCATTGAATAGATCGGAACCCCTTACGATCTATTCATGTGGAAACCTGCTGTCTTTTCTGCAAGACCGCAGTTTTGACATCAATTGAATATACCCCTACAGATGTAGCCGGGCTCATCCTTGCCCGTGGCCGGCAGATCCCTTTCACTGGCGAGGACTGGGATGCGCGTGCATCTCACGTGCACGCGCGCCCCAGTATCACAGTGGCTGGGCAGCATCTCCCTGCCCTTCTCCGCTTCAGGGAGACACTGCCCAGTTTGGGGGGGGAGGGGTCGGGGGCGGTGTGGGGGACTGGCGGCGATGGCAGGGGAGGCAGCGAGGACCCCCGCCAAGCTCCGTTGCCACGGGGCACGCAAACGTCTTGTGCGTGCGCGCCCCTGGTGGGTGCTGGGCGATGGCGGGGGCTTGCGATAGAGGCTGGCTCCATCTGTATGTAGTCAAAAATCGGAAGAAAAGTTTTCCCAAATCACACAGGGAGACTGAGTTAGTCCTGATCGCATGGCCCAGCATTCAGGTAAATGCCGCCCCGCCAGAGTCCCCCTTTCTCGCCCCTGTGCGCGGCTGCGTATACGTTTACAGCTGTGCACTCAGGGGGAAAACCATTCGCAATCACCCACCATCGTATCGTTTTCCCCGTCAAGACTTACTCGGCACTGCGATCACCCTGGGGAGATGGAGGCTGCTGCTGACATCGGTGGCCCTCCCACCCCTCGGCCGGGACCACCTACATTTGTCAATCAACATGTGAACAGCTAGCGAAGGCTAGCAACTGTGTACCATGCTCAAGTGTAGTAATTTGATCTCCAGGAATGTGAATTCGCAGCCCTGCGACCTGGTGTGAATCGGCCCTAGTGTGTATACAGCTTGCAATGCCGAGGCGAACCCCCCCATGGGATCAACATCACAAGAAACCAACGAATTTGCGGGAATGCCAATGTTGACACTGTCGCCCTAATGACCCATTACCCAATGACAGCACCACAGGTTCCCATTATCCTGCTGTCACTCTGCCCTGAGTCTATGGACCCTTTAGTTCACAGCATGAACATTGGACAGTATTTTTCAAAAATTTTCACGTGTAAGCGAGAAGAAAATATTTTGGAATCATTTATAAAAGTAGAGCGATAATATGTATTCAGGAAACATGCTGTGACTGGTGATATTGTCATTCTGAACAATCCATAGAACTATACTTAATGAAGCAGACGTATTACTTCCCATCACTGTGCGAGGTTTTTGGAAACATGTTGTTCTAATCATTTTTCCTGTGTGTGATTGTGAATGAACAGCTGGGAGACATGACAGAACATTCAGCCAAGAAATTAAACCACAGTCCTATAATATATTGCTTTAATGAAGGTGGGAACGATATTATCTGCTGCAGTTTACAAACAAATAATTTTGCAATAACAAAGGCAATATAATCCAAATAAAAGGTTCGGAACTTGTTTCCTAGCACGGCGCCCATCGCATCGTATACCATAAGCCATACAATGGTATGCGTTGCGATGTTACGCAATGGCAGCCGATGTTATACAATTTTAAATCGTATACCATAGCATTGTATGCCATTGTATGCCATATACAATGGTATACGATTTAAAATTGTATAAGTACCCTAATGGGTGTTTTCAATGTTAAATGGGCCCCCTATAATATTATTAATTGTATAAGCACCGTAATGGGTGCTTACAATGTTAAAAGCACCCCCACGCCACCCCCACTATCTCTGCCAACCCGAAGCGTAGCGAGCCCGCGAGGTGGTTCGCGTCCTCCGACCTTTTCATACCCCCACCATCCACATCGGCGTGGAGTTGATCTTAGATAGTGTGGCGAGCGCAGCACTAAGCGTGGCGAGCGCACGCGGAATACATGTAAAGTAATACGCGTTTCCTCGCGGGGTTTGCTGCGCTTGCCACACTTCGGGCTCAGTGGCTTGCTGCACTCGCCACACTATATAAAATCAACTCCACGCCGACGTGGATAGTGGGCGTTGATAGTGGGGGTGGCGTGTGGGTGCATTTAACATTGTAAGCACCCATTAGGGTGCTTATACATATAAAAATCGTATAAGGGGCCATATATGTGATATATGTATATATACTGTATGAGAAATCTTAAGCATTGTGTTCATTTATACAGTGTGTTTAACAGTATAAGAACACTTAGAGAACAGCACACTACAACATAATGTCAATACCCTAAACAAACATATGAAAATAGAATGCTGACCAATAGCCACACAGTATAAGACGCCAACGGGTTTTAACCTTTATTGAAAGGAATATACAGTATACAAAGTGCACTGCCTGCCCGCCACCTTATTTTAAGCACATTATTTCCTTTTCTATCCTTCACTTGTGTCTATTTTATTTCACAGCTTTCATATATAATAATAAATAAAAGTAAAATTTTATTGCAGATAGGTGCACCACGAATTTGACAACCTTTCTCTCCATGCTTTTCCCGATTTAATTTGTACAGTGGTAGCACCCCCTTACCCCCCGCACAACTAACACTTAAACATATACCCAAATAAATTGGTTAATAAGTGCATCCTTGTCTTTGAAGTACACAGCGTTCTATGCGATTGGCACAACCAACTTTCTCAGTTACAGATGTACCCAGTAGGATTTTAGCAAAAAAATAAAACAAAGTTCAGTCCGGAGACTATGGTTTTCATAATAATTTGCATAACCGATATTTGGATAAGGGATACTCAACCGTTATTATAAGTTTGTATATGATAATTATTAATTGATGTACTGATCGGATGCTATTTATAGGAAGCCCTGGATGCATGATCGGGTGTGGTATGGCGGTCCAACAGGGGGGATCCCGACAGTCCGTATCCCGACATCGGAATCCAGACTGCCAGGGTGCTTCAACATTGGGCGAGCGCAAACAAGCCCCTTGCAGGCTCGCTACACTCGCCGAGCTGTGGGCTCAGTGGCTCACTTTGCTCGACACAGGTTCTATTCTCAATCTAAGGGGGTCGTAGACCCACACAAGGGAGAATAGCCCCTGTCAGTTGGGATCCCCCCTGTTGGCGCACCGGCAGTTGGGATTCCGACGTCGAGATACTGACTATCAGAATCCCCCCTGTCAGGCATGATCAGCCTGCCTTCCATCTACAACAGGCATTCCCAACCACGGTCCTCAAGGCACACCAACAGTGCAGGTTTTTTAGATATCCAGGCTTGAGCACAGGTGACTTAATTAGTATCTGAGGGATTCTGATTAAACCATCTGTGCTGAAGCCTAGATTGTTGGTGTGTCTTGAGGACCGTGGTTGGGAATGCCTGATCTACACGCTGGTCTGTGTTCTGTATGTCTATGTGCAACCAGAGCTTTTCAACGAGACGGTAACACAGAATGTGATTCGCCTACTCATCCGTGTAATGCAATCTGCTACTGGTACATTTTGAAGAAGAATTATATATTTAAAAACCAAATTTAATTAAATAGACTTATTGTGAAAATTAAACCATATTCACTTTTATGTAAAAATAAAATATTAGTGTTTCTGTACACTTATCACTGACACTGGAGACAAACAGCTGAACAGGACGTTAAATTCACTATTACACAATCATTTCTGACGGGATGTGTCAGTATATAGTCACATCAGGGGAAAATCTTATTTATTTTACTCTCCGAAAAATAGAGAGATATAAACATTACGATGCATTATAGAAAATGAGATTACTGGCTGGATGCAGCGTTATATATACAGTACGGTAGATTGAATAACATGAAATATAAATAAGATGATTTCGGTTTTGCACAAAATGTACTTATATTTTAAACAACAGCCCTTTAGCAAACGGAATAAAAACAGTTGGATACAAGATAATGTTTTTTATTTTATTTATTTTTTGTAGGCATGGCAAACAGTTGTATCACTTGGCAATACAGAGCAAGCAATATTGTAATAGCTAATCCGTAATAAGCAACAATGTTATTTGACATGGGGGTTCCAACTGTTTGTATATTGTACATATAGACAGTGTCTAGATAAGCAGTTAATAGGTCTACAGACCTATTGACTGTACAAGCGGGGAGGGGATATGGGGATATGGGGGATAATTACAGTTGCGCTCATAAGTTTACATACCCTAGCAGAATTTTTATTTTCTCAGATGGTAAAGCTGCCCATTCTTCTTGGAAAAAAGCCTCCAGTTCCTGTAATTCTTGGGCTGTCTTGCATGAACGGCACGTTTGAGATCTCACCAGAGTGTCTTAATGATATTGAGGTCAGGAGCCTGAGATGGCCACTCCAGAACCTTCACTTTATTCTGCAGTAGCCAATGACAGGTCGACTTGGACTTTGGGTGTTTTGGATCATTGTCATGTTGGAACGTCCAAGTACGTCTCATGCGTAGCTTCCGGGCTGATAAGTGCAAAGTTTCCTCCAGTAGTTTATCATAACATGCTACATTCATCTTGCCATCAATTTTGACCAAGTTTGCAGTGGCTTTGTAGCTCACACATCCCCAAAACATCAGCAATCCTCCCCCGTGTTTCACAGTAGGAATGGTGTACCTTTCATCATAGGCCTTGTTGACTCCTCTCCAAATGTAACGTTTATGGTTGTGGCCAAAAAGTTCAATTTTGGTCTCATCACTCCAAATGACTTTGTTCCAGAAGTGTTGAGGCTTGTCTCTGTGCTGTTTGGAGTATTGATGCTTTGTGGAATTTGCGTAGTAATGGCTTTCTTCTGGCGACTCGACCATGCAGCCCAATTTTCTTCAAATGCCTCCTTATTGTGCATCTTGAAACAGCCACACCACTTTTTTTCAGAGAGTCCTGTATTTCAGCTGAAGTTATTTGTGGATTTTTCTTTGCATCCCGAACAATCTTCCTGGCAGTTGTGGCTGAAATTTTTGTTGGTCCTGAACATATTTTGGTTTCTACAGAATCCCTATTTTCCACTTCTTAATTAGAGTTTGAACACTGCTGATTGGCATTCTCAATTGCTTGGATATCTTTTTATATCCCTTTCCTGTTTTATACAGTTCAATTACCTTTTCCTGCAGATCCTTTCACAATTATTTTGCATTCCCCATGACTCAGCATCCAGACACGTCCATGTGAAAGATGCAAGGGTCTTTCAGGAGACCAGAAACTCACTGACCTTTTAAACACACACACTGAATACAAGCAAACAGATCACAGGTGAGGATGGTTACCTTAAGTAGCCATTCAAACCCGTTTGTGACAACTTGTGTGCATCAGGCCAAAATCTCCAGGGTAAACTTTTGATCAGGGTAATTTGGCTAGTTTCTGTTGTCATTATGATTTAAAAAGCGTAAACCCTGTTGTTTGACAATAAAAGGCTTCACCCAACCACTAACCAGGAGTGAAAGAAAAGTTTGTGAGTTATCATTCATATTCTCTGAGAAATGGCCAGAAAATCACAAATTCTGCTAGGGTATGTAAACTTATGAGCACAACTGTATATGTATGTATGTATATATATATATATATATATATATATATATATATATATATATATCACTCACTCACCTGCTCCCCGCTCCCTGCTGGGATGAGTTCCGGTGCTCTTCTTGGCGGCTCAGTACCACCCTCCAGTGGCCGGCGCACTAGGCAAATGCCTAATGCTGCCTAGTGGTGGCCCTGAGTGCACCCCAAAGACTAAAGGTGCCCATACACTAGTAAGATTTATCTTCAGATCTGGCTGGTTGGAACAAAAACATGGTTATGGATGAGTGACAGTTTGTCAGTTTTCCAGCATTTCCAAGCAAATGGTCAACTGTCATTTGCTCTCATCCATAACCATGTTTTTGTTCTAACCAGCCAGATCTGAAGATATATCTGCGTGTGTATGGCTACCTTTAGGCCAGGAATGGCCACTGTGTATGAATAGATCAACGTGTAGTGCATGAAGGAGCTACCTGAGGCGCACTGCATAGGTTGTTTCATGGTGTCCACAGAGATATAGCATACAGTGGGGGGTTACAGGAAGAAGAAAGCAAAAGACAGTTGCACAAAAGGCATTAATAAAACAGCGGTGATTTCAATATAAAAGTAATGGATTAGATTCCACATTTGAGGGAGCAGTTTATGATTTTTGCAGCAGCAAGAGAGTAGGGTGGTCCGGTTGGGTGGGTGTAGGATACTGTCAGGACGGTAAAGGGAGTTAGTAATTGGATGAAAGCAGTCCACAGAACAGAGTTGACTGACATGTTGCTTTCAAACTTTCTGTTTTCCTTCTGATTAAGGGCGGGATGTATTAACACATTAGACACAGATGCTGGCTTAGACACGCACCGTAAATGGCGCAGAAACACCAGAATTTTAATCTCTCCCTTTCACACCCCCCCCCCCCGCCCCCCCAAACATTTGCAGTCTCTCAATCAAACTG
Organism: Crinia signifera; assembly: GCF_055691185.1. Classification (NCBI taxonomy): domain Eukaryota; kingdom Metazoa; phylum Chordata; class Amphibia; order Anura; family Myobatrachidae; genus Crinia; species Crinia signifera. Next base: position 448,702,573 of record NC_139217.1, read on the forward strand.
CATCTAACACAACCTGCGACCCAGCACATGTACGGCTCAGACTCATGGGTAGACCATAAACCATTGCCCATTTGCAACAAAATTAAGCCGTTTAAGAACACTGTCTTGGGGCAGTTGGATCACACAAGCCTGGTTATGGTGCTTTCACATTGCAAATGCCGAGTCGCACCCGGGATTTGCCTTATTGCCAAGTCGCTTACATCATCCGGGGTGTGGGCTGGGGTTGAGCCGCGGCATGTCGGGTGGTGGATGAGGCAGTCGCTCGACCCGGGTTCCGTTCAAACTAACCAACAACCCATGTTCTTAACGCTGCTGCTAGGCTCATCTTCCTCTCCCGCCGCTCTACCTCCGCCTCCCCCCTCTGTCTATCTCTTCACTGGCTCCCCATTCCTTTCAGAGTTCTCTTTAAACGCCTCACCACCACCTACAAGGCTCTCTCCTACTCCACCGCTCCTTACCTCTCTTTACTGATCTCTATCCACACTCCCTCCCGTCCTCTTCGCTCCATCGCTGACCGCCGACTGACCTCTCACCTAATCACCTCCTCCCACTCCCGTGTCCAAGACTTCTCTCGCGCTGCCCCCCTGCACTGGAACAACCTCCCGCCACCCATCAGGCTTTCTGATTCCCTTACCTCCTTCAAGCGCTCCCTCAAAACCCACTTTTTTCGACTAGCCTATCCCTCCTCCTAACCTCTTTTGATCCTCCTATCCTGCCTCCGTTCCCCTCCGTTCCTACTTATCCTGTTGTTTTTCATTCGTCCACCCACCTATTTTTAGTATGTTAACTCTTATGAGTAGGGTCCTCCTGCCTCACGTACTCACCCTACCTCATTACCTCACCTGTGCTCCTGTCCTGTTCTTCCCTTCCTCTACTTCATCTTCAGTCTCCTCGACAATTTTGACACCTACTTCAGAACTGATGCTGATTTTATTTCTACCAGCTATACCCCTATTTATACTGTATTTTTCAACACACCCTGTACGTTACCCTGTCATTTGTTTTTTGTTTGCTATGTACGGTGCTGCGGACACTTTGCGGCGCCTTATAAATAAACGTACTACTACTACATGTCCGACCCGAGTAGAGCCCTTCTTTTTACCTGGGTCTGAATGCTGGGTTGCTGGCCTTTGGATTTTTCAAGAGGCTCTTTCACACTGCACAGTGATACAGTTGTTTGTGTGATGTGAAAGAGGTATTAATTCCTCTATGTCACCTTTGTGAACATATTATGAATAAGGTCTTAATTTTATTCCCCAACTGCCCTCAAGTCTTGGCACCCTAGGTTCTAGGCACTGGCACTGTAAGGGCAGAAGTGCATGCTTGCCTACTTTTGAAAACTAGTTTCAGGGAGATTATAGTTGGTAGTACAATTTTGCACAGCGCCAGCGTGTCATACTACAGCCAAACGGCATGTTTAGAGCCATATATGGAGAGATTGTGAAAAAGAGATTGTGAACTTGGCACCTAGAAGCGTGGGTGTGCACTGCTACATCTAAGAGGAATCTTTTACAGTGACTTATATTTAAATGTAGATGAGTCCCAAAGCAGTTAATAAGAGATACTGTACTTGGTAAAGTGCTGGGAAATGGTGCTGATGATTCAATGTAACTGTGTCTATCTCATTCCTTTTTCTCAAAAAAATGTAACAGTGTAATGTGGGCTAGGTGACATGAGGGAGATTGCTAGACTAATGAGGGAGAGAGGGAGATTGCTGCTATGTCAGGGAGTCTCCTGCAGAATGCAGGAGGGGAGGTAACTATGATGTAACAGTGTAATGTGGGCTAGGTGAAATGAGGGAGATTTCTAGACTAATGAGGGAGAGAGGGAGATTGCTGCTATTTCAGGGAGTCTCCTGCAGAATGCAGGAGGGGAGGGAACTATGATGTAACAGTGTAATGTGGGCTAGGTGATATGAGGGAGATTGGTAGACTAATGAGGGAGAGAGGGAGATTGCTGCTATTTCAGGGAGTCTCCTGCAGAATGCAGGAAGGTAGGCAACTATGGCGGAAGTGTACTTTTGTGTTGTTACACATTCATGAAGCCAACTCTATAAAATGTTTTCAGATCTGTTCTTAACACTTTTCAATGTGTGAGTAAGGCAACAAATACATAAAAAGAAATATCTAAAAACCAAAACTTGACGTTGAATAGCTGGCAGGGAGATGAGAGCCGAGCTACTGCCTTTATGAATTACAGTCAGCATAGAAATGTACGGACAGGATTGCATGCGTAATATGATGGACTGTCACACAAAATAATACTAGTCTTTTTGTGTAGCTGCCTTCAGCTGCCCTTGTACCTTGCAGATCCCGTACACTTCTGCGTTTCCATGAAATGTATTTCTGTGCACCCACACGTAACACTTCACTTCTAATCATCTGCTTCAGTACGTAGGATCCACGCTCGCTGTTATGACAGCTACACATATAGCTTTTGTGCGACACTGCAGCTCGTTAAACAATAAAAAACAACTGTACTGTATATACATTTATATCTGTATGAACTTACACTGAAGAAACTATACATGTATTTTTTATTTATTTATTACCAGTTATTTCTATAGCGCACACATATTCCGCAGCGCATTACAGAGAATAGTTGAACATTCACATCAGTCCCTGCCCCGTGGAGCTTACAATCTATATTCCCTACCACATGTACATGCACACACAGACATTCTAGGGTTCATTTTGTTGGAAGTCAAATAACTTACCAGTATATAGGGGTTATTCTGGTTGGTGCGGGCGGACCGCGTTCGCACGGTCCAGAGGTTTTTTTCCACTGTGCATGCGTATCATTCTGTATGCGCATGTGCGGCGTCAGCAAACCACTGACGAACGGACTGTCCCGAGCAAAAATACCTATCCGCAATCGCACGGTGACAGTGGGCGTTTTTAGGGGAGAGGCTCGAAAACTGGGCGTATACCTGGGCGTACACGGGGGTGTGCACTCAAACTGCACGGAGGGACAACCGCCTCGCTCGGCGAGCGCAACGTGCATTTTGGGGCTAAAAAAGTCGTATGCCAAAGAGTGCTCAATACCACTCTTAGAGTTTCCCCCTGAGTGTGGACGCCCTGGTCTGCTAATTAACGCCAATTACAAGTAATTTGCATACACCTGACTGCAATATTAAGCAATGCTGCAGGCTATTAAGTGAAATGCCTCATTTTAGTACCTGCAAGCCAGACACAGCCCTGAAATACATAGGAAGGTTCTCTTTCTACACTTCTCACCATTTAAAGGTTGGTTTATTTTTATGTAGTATTAATCCAAATACACATGTTTCAATATGTTCAGTTAGTTATTTTGTAACCATCTACACCCTTAGTGCATGTGTGTTTTGCGTTTTTACAAAGCAGGATACACAATTCATAGGAGTCGACATGTGTCAACCTTTTGACTGCAATACAAACATACAGTACAAGTCTAATTTTTTTTTCACACATCTATCACGTCTAACACCAACAATGTGTTTTTGGGTCACCATTTCGACTTGCAATGTTTGTTAAATGTTGTATGCTCATGGACACTATTTTGCCCACAATCTCACTAATATTCACGATCTCACAATCGGGAAGACACGCTGAGTGTCCGAGCGAAAAAGGCTGAGATCCGTCTGTGCACAGTGGCGTACGCTCATATGTACGCCAGGTGTGGGTGGGTATACGGCTGAGATCCGTGCGTGCACGGTGGCGTACACACAAATGTACGCCACTCCCCTTTGTCGGTGTCTGTGTCCGTCCATGTGCAGCTGTTCTGTGGGCGGACTCACGACCCCCATGAGAGTGCGGAAAACGCTTGGTGTAAAGGTCCGTACGCACGTTTCACCAATCCGATCAGAATAAGGCCCTATGTTTGGATTGTGGGAGGAAACCGGAGTACCCGGAGGAAACCCACACAAGTACAGGGAGAATATATAAACTCCACACAGTTAGGGCCATGGTGGGAATCGAACCCATGACCACAGCGCTGTGAGGCAGTAATGCTAACAATTACACAGTCCATGGGGTTCCCTTGTCACTATGGGTATGGGTCAACCAATATTAGGTCAACATGCATTGGGTCAACGACAGAAGGTCGACATTGCTTAGGTCAATGCATGACTAAGGTCAACAGTCAAAAGGTCATGTGTTTTTCAAATTTTTTTTGTCCTGAATGTTGACATGGTCAACTTGGACACTGTCAAAGTGTACCACACCGGTACGGTGGCTCACTACACTCAGCACACTATTCTATTCCCCCCCCAATGGTTGGTAGGGCATGAAATACTGTCTGTCGGCACATGTCGGCTAAAAAAAACGTGAAAAACACATGTCAACCTTTTGACTGTCGATCCAAGCCATTGTCGACCAAATGCTTTTGTTAGTCGTTGATGATACATTCATGGTGAGTAAACAAGCCATTAATAACTAAATGCCTTTATCTAACATTGCTAGTGAATTATTACAGGATTAATAAAAAAAAAAAAAGAAAAAAAGAGAGAAACTAAATTAAATCAACCTTTGGCCATTTTTTGAAGAAACCCTGAAAAAATGTGACTTTAAGCTTCTAAGAAACTGGACTAAGAGCCTCATTTACGAACGACTAAGGAAACTCATTGTGAACGATAAAAGTTGTTGGGGATGATAAATGGTGCTCCAACTAATCAGCTCCTGTCGTGTGTCTGAAAAATTATTTTGTTGAAGGAGAAATACCTCCAGCGCCCAGTGCCTCCTTTTATAACAAGACATACAGTATGTAAGAGATCATTTCCGGTGATTTCAATGTCAGTAATAATGAGACTTATGTCTGCATAGCGCAGATATAGTGACATGAAGGAAAGAGTAGAACACAGAGGAGAGATGATGCTGACCGGTCACAGAAGTCTGCAAGTCTTGCAGCCCTGTCCTATGATTTCCGGGTTCGCCTTATTAAGTCCACTGGTGGTTCATTGCTAGCTACGTATAGAAGGTGAACAGTACTTATTTTACTTCTGTAATGGAGCCTAATGAAGTCAAATATTTGATTGCACAAAAGGGCAATAACCCATAGTAGTAGCCACTGTTGGTTAATATATATATTTGTACTTGCGCCGTTGTTGGAGTACTGGGCGTCAGGACCAGCCACTCCAATGTTCAAAAGTAGCTCATGCTGGTGCCCTTACAGTGTTAGAATACAGATAGGAAATTGGTTCCACACTCGTGGCATCATGGAAGCATACAAATAATACCAACACGGTTTAACATTAATAAACTGTGAGGGTAATATTTCTATGATGCCATGAGTGTGGCACCACTCCTATCTATCTATATACATTTACATGGGAATTCTCTTTGAGTCAATGACACTTGTTGCGAGGTCATGCCTTTAGTTTGAGGCCTTGGTGTGCACATGTTAACCTGTCATTGTGCCCCCTGTCATTTTGTTTCTGGATCCGCCCCTGTACACAGTGTCATACAATTATTTGTTTATTAGGCCAATGAGGTGACACTGACATCCCGATTTATACAACCTAGAATATCTAATATATATATATATATATATATATATATATATATTACTGCACTTAAATGGGATTATCTATCATTTAAACCCTCCCTTCCATAAATACACCCGTAGTTGTATACACATTACTATAAGCAGGGCAGGCATACTTTACACAATTACTGGGATTGCACATACAGTTCATTGTGGTTTGTGCTGATTTCTGCAGAAAAGTTCCTCTTACATGAGTTTCCCGTTTCTAAAATGTATGTGTGCTTATGTCATGGTGCGGATGTGCGCCTGGTTGTAGAAACAGCAGTGACTGGATTCAACACAGACTTGGAAATTGCTAAATGTGTATAAAAATGTATATACATGCATTACAAGCAACAGACACATACAGTATTGACAAACAAGTCTCTTAACATATGGGCTCTCTATGCACCAGAAGCAGCACTCCGACACTGACCAGAAGCAGCACTCCAGTAGTGACCATGAGCAGCACTCTGGACCTGACCAGGAGCAGCACTCCAGCAGTGATCAAGAGCAGCACTCCAGCAGTGATCAAGAGCAGCACTCTGGCAATGACCATAGGCAGCACTCCGAAGGGCACCAGAAGCAGCATTCAGACAGGCAAAAGGAGCAGCACCTAGACAGGCCCCAGCAGTAGCAAAATTAAGGCAGGAGCCAGCACTCAGAAAAGCATCACCAGTAGCACTCAGACAGGCATCAGGAGCAACATTTAAACAGGCCCCAACAGCCGCAACACTAAGGCAGAAGCTAGCTCTCAAAAAAGTACCACTAGTAGTGGCCATGCAGTCCCCAGGAGCAGCACTAAGGCAGTAACCAGCAGCAGTGCTAAGGCAGGCACAAACACTACGAGTAGCACTCAGGCAGGCACTCAGGAGCAGTGCTCATGCAGGCACTCTGGAGCAGCGCTCATGCAGGCACTCTGGAGCAGCGCTCATGCAGGCACTCTGGAGCAGCGCTCAGTATTATAAGCTGCCTCTGGCATGTCTGTGTAACTATAGCCTGACTCCTGTATGTGTGGTTTGTGCAGTCTCACCTGTCACATAATTAGGCCATTATCTTGTATCTGGCTGCCCAGCTGCAGAGAATTTGTGTATCAGGAGGCTTGTTCATTCTTGGCTGTCCTGTATTGCTTCCTATATTACCCAGCCTGCCATAGATTCATTGCTGGTTACACTCAGTCCAAGCCTGTGTCTACATTCAGATTTAAATTGGTCAGCCGCACAGGTATGAGTTACAAATTGCATACCCCTTTATATATGTATATCAGTAGTCATTAATTAACACCTTGGGGCATGCTACCACTGGACACTAAATAATGCAAGGTTTCTGGTAGAGGAAGTGGTACTTGTTTCCTAGCACGGCCACAAATCTTATGGATCGTGTACCTTTAGTTAAGGTACACGATCCATACGATGGACCCGATTTCCTTTGAAATCAGGTCCATTTGGCCGGCTAGGACAAAATATCGGGGGCATCGCGTCGGTCGGGACCGTTAACAATGGTCCCGACGCGACCGACGCGATGCCCCCGATTTCCCCATAGGCTTCAATGTTAAAAAATATTTTAACATTGAAATCGTGTCGGGAAAGGTAAAATATCGGGGGCATCGCGTCGGTCGGGACCATTAACATAGGTCCCGACGCGATGCCCCCGATTTTTACATAGGCTTCAATGTTAAAAGATTTTTTAACATTGAAATCCTGAAAAAATGTGAAAAATGTGAAATGGGCCAATATGACCCATTTCACATTTTAGATGTCCCCGTCGTCACCCCACGATAGACGCCAACCCGAAGCGTGGCGAGCGCAGCGAGCCCGCGAGGGGCGGCGGTGCGCGTCCTCCGACCTTTTCATTCCCCTACTATCCACGTCGGCGTGGAGTTGAGAATAGAATAGTGTGGATAGCGCAGCGAGCCACCGAGCCCGAAGCGTGGCGAGCGCAGCGAGCCCCGCGAGGGGACGCGGATACCTTCACAGTTATACGCGTCCCCTCGCGGGCTTCACAGGTGTCCGTGGCGACGCGGACACCTGTGAAGTCCGCGAAGGGACGCGTTTACCTGTGAAGGTATCCGCGGGGCTCGCTGCGCTCGCCACGCTTCGGGCTCGGTGGCTCGCTGCGCTCGCCACACTATTCTATTCTCAACTCCACGCCGACGTGGATAGTAGGGGAATGAAAAGGTCGGAGGACGCGCACCGCCGCCCCACGCGGGCTCGCTGCGCTCGCCACGCTTCGGGTTGGCGTCTATCGTGGGGTGGGGTGTACGCCGTGACATTTGGGGGGGTTGGGAATATTTTACATTGAATCCAATGTAAAATCGGGTCCCAGGGATTTACATTTCATAAAAAAAAAAAATCGGGTCCAAAATCGGTCGGTCGCGTCGATCGCATCGCATGCGACCAAATCGCATGCGATGCGATCGACCCGATTTTTCCGACACGACCACCCCGATGTAAATCGGTGTGGCCGTGCTAGGAAACAAGTACCGAGGAAGTATATCTCAGTGCGTTTTACTATGTACAATTAAAATGTAACTTTTATTGGAAATTAAAAATAAAAGACTGTGAAATATATAAACAAGCCTGTATCTACCCTGACTAATCCTGACAATTAAACCTGATTGCTTCTCTGCTCAGACACCACCCCATCAAAGTGAAATCCCACCCCCTGCAAGGCTGCGAAAGGCTTGGGAAAATATTGCATATCAGCAATTAGTTGCAAATACATTCGCCACTCACCCACCATAAAATGTTTTTCCAGTGTGTGCAGTCTGTGCGCAGCCCAGGAACTATTCAGCCATTGCAATAGAAACAGGCTGATCAGGGCTGCAACTGACGTCACACACCTTCACTGAAAATGCCTGGGCACATCTGCATTTTCGCCCACCCTGCGCAGACATCGGCCAGCCCGAACGGGTCTGAATTGGTTCCAAAGTTCCAGGAGAAAATGGTTCCAATGCTATGAAAGTTTTTTTTTTTTTTTTTTTTAAGTATCAGAAGGAACATTGCTGTAGACTCCAGACTTTTTAATACATAAAGTTACAGAATAAAACAGAACATATGCTGTATAATGCCTTTACTAATCACCCTACGGGAGGGATCCATATTACCTTTAGCAAATACATTGCTTGCAAAGGCATTCATTAAAACTCTGCATTCCTCATTAACAGCTAATTTTATGCATAAAAGACAATTTTGTGACATACGGCGTACCTAACTGCACAAGTATGTCATTTTATTGTGAACTTTTATAAGGGACTGGCTATTATTTGTGTGGGTGTAACGACGCCATAGGGAGACACTTCGTTTTCCAATATAACAATTACAGTAGATACAGTATCAATCATCGCAGCTCTCGGTACACTCATTCCTTGTTACCCCCAAGGCGATTGAGAAAAGACTTGTAGTTTTCTAATATTGTCCCTTGTACAGTACCTCTGCTCTGTTCGGGAGTCAGGTGTCTAAAGATATATATTTTTAAATATGGTATAAAAACATTTTGGTAATAAAGGAAAACAAAACTTTATTAAATGACATGGACATGTCAACTGCTAAAAAACACAATATGAAAAGAAATGGTTATATGAAAATAATTGTTTTCATTTATCTGCTGCCTTAGGTTGGAAAACAAGCATTTAGAAGTCCAGTGATGCCATGAGCTGCCGTATAAGTCTGCCATATAAGTCCAGCGGTGCTGCCCTGTGTTGCCGTATACAGTACGTATGCCATAAAAGTCCAGTGGTGGTGTCCTGTGCTGCCATATAAGTCCAGTGGTGAGTTTTCAGGGAACGCTTGAAAGTTGGAGGCTAGTGGAAAGTCTTATTGTGCGTGGAAGGACATTCCATAAGGTGGGAGCAGCCCGATGAAAGTCCTGTAATAGTGAATGGGAGCTAGTGATCCTTGCAGAAGAGAGACGCAGATCATGTGCAGAGCGGAGTGGCCGAGTTGGGAGATATTTAGAGATAAGTAAGGAGATATATGCTGGTGCAGTATGGTTAATAGCTTTATATGCGAGTAGAAGTATTTTGTATTAAATATGGTAGAATATGGGCAAAAAAAAAAAAAATACAGATCCAAAACCAAAACATGGATGGGTGGTTTTGGCAAAACCAATTTGAGATCAAAAACCAGAAAAGTATTCCGGTGCTCATCCCTAAGGCGTCTATACATTTATTTGGCTTGAACCTTAACATTCACTTTAAGCTAGCTTAACTAAAGAATAAACTCACGCTGACACAATAAAGACACGGACACCAAAGCAATTAGATTTAAAGGTCATAGGATATTTATTAAGTGGTATGACCCTTCTTCGTAAAGGGCTGGCAATAAGGCGTCACGGCTGCCCAGCTCTAGTCACATCAAAAATGGCGGCGACTTAAACGCCCCAACTGACTGATATTAACATGGGGACGACTGAGACGGCCCCATCCGACTAAGGCACAACCTAACGCTGGGAAGTCTCACCACCCCTTCTCTGGCTGGTGTGGACACTCCGCTGACGAAGTGCCCACAGCGCCCCCCCGCAAAGGCAGGACACCCCGCCGTCTTTCCCGGGGGTAGTGCCTCCCAGCGCCCTCTCATGCCACAAGTGACCGCTGGACCGTGACGCCCTACCGCCACCGCCAGGCTCTTAAGAGATTAACTAGATGAGCTCTAAGAGCCGCCGCATGCCACCCACGAAGACCTACCTAAGTGTCCGCTATCCTAAACTAAATCTGAACTATACCTCAACAAAACCCCCTAACCTAATTGAAGGGGAGGCTGAAAGAAAAAGTTCCTGAAAGAAAATGTTCCTAACCGTTAGAAATTATACATTGCATTGATTAGTACGGCAAGGTAAGTTAGTACAATGGACCCAAGTGAAGTCGAAAACTTGATAAAAACCTCTCGTGTGTCCCGGAAGGGGGAGGTGGGCCGAATTGAAATTAATAAGGACCCACGGAGGTAAAAAATGCAAGAAAGTCCTTCACACCCCTGATTCCGGAACACTAGCTGTTCCAAAACCAGCGAGTAAACAGCGTTTTTGGGTCAGCGCCACAGGCGCACTACATCCAAATCTTATCTACCTTATATAAATCCTAATTGCAGCGGACTTCCATCGTCCCCATTGCCTGAACGGAAGAGTCAGGAAGCCTGCTGGCCGCTGCGCAGGTAGCTGCCCGCACAGGCAATTTCAGCACTAAATATTGCAGCCGCCGCAAGGCCTGCGGCGGCGACGCCAAAAGTGGATCAGCACCAAAAAACCCAGGATAATATCCAGGGCCTTTTCGAAAAGCTGGTACTGTCTGAATACCTAGGGGAGGAATTCCGCTTCCCGTCGGCCGATGCGTGAGGGAAGCCTGTACGGAAACCAGTTTATCTCTTGACATCACGTGGTGGGGGGGCGTCAGGACTGCATCCAACCCGGCTGACGGCAGGGATCCAGAAGACTCCACTGGATCCAGGGGAACACCTCGGAGAAAACAAAAGAAAAATGTTAACCCTGACCATCCGCTAAAGTAACGAACAAGGCCCGCACAAACCGGGGTTGCGCGCGGTTAATGGGGGGGGGGGGGTGTTGCCACGGTAATGTATGCGTGGCGCAGCTGGCCAACAACACCATACACTTACAACAAGGGGAGGAACCCACTGGCCCTGAGGCCCAAGCAAGAACCATATCGAAAATGCAAGCAACGGCCCCGCTACCTGGCCTGCTAAGCTAATGCACTCTCCATCTGAGCTACTTCCAGGACAGCGGTATAGGCCGGCCGAAAGGGCTGTCCCCAATATATTGGATGTTGCCAAGGCCTGGTGGGGCCTAAACATGGATGGTCATTGAAGTTTGGAAAACATGGATGGTTTATGGCCGATGTCAACTAGTGTTGACACCGATGTGTAAGAGCCAGATGGCTTCCCCCCCATCGATGTCAAGCATAAAATAATAGTTTTTGTACCTCCCTTTGCCTTGGCTGCTGAGCGAAGCTCCGTCCCAGCACCCGAGAAGCCCCGCTCTGTATTCTGTCCACGTAGGCAATGGACGACCATCGATATGTAACCCATCGACTGTCATCCCTTGCATGGTTATGCACCATCGGTGGTCGGTTGACAGTCGCCCATGGTGGCAAGGGCAACGGTGGCCAACCCTGCCCTTTTTATAGCGTGGTACACAGATGGGAATTGAATGACCAGGTGGGATGGGGACAATCGTAGTGGGGAGTGGGTAAGCGCGGGAAATGGGATGGGCGAAAGAGGTGTCCTGGCCACAGTATGCTGCTGGGAGGGGTAAGGCTGCTAGGTGGACACGCTGGGGTGGGACCAGTACCCTTGCCCGTATCCCTGGGCCAGGGAAGGCCCGAGGATGTGTCAAATATGGCGGGCACTGAGACTGGGTGGACGCCGGCCGGAACAATCCAGGGGTATCCCGCCCGAGACCGCTGGGAACTGGTGTGGAGCGGGGGCAGGCACCACGGTTGCCCGGCAGGGGGCCAGGGTGCGGGGTCACAAAGTCCGGCCCCCCTGAACTCCGTGGGCGGTGGTGGCAACAGTCACTTGCGCCCATAACCCTGCCGTGCAGGGGGAGGGCAGGTGACGTAAGTGGTCCCCTTGTGGGAAGAACAGGTAGGGGTACCCGATCCCAGGCCCGGGAGGGGCCTGTACAGCAGGAAGTCCCACATGGGGGGGAGGGGGTGCTGGGTGGCTGGCCTGGAAACCAGTTCCAGTCCCAGTAGAGGGTGGAATAAGGACCCTTATTTGATGGGCGGGGTGATAGGGGTGAGGGCGGGGCCTGTTGCGGGGGGCCCGCGGGTGACCATGCACCCAGCGCTGGGGGGCGCCATATTGCATGGCGGCCCTGGACCCAGCGCCCTCCTGCCCTGGAACAGGGTGGGAGAAGGGCAGACTGCGGGGGGTATGGGGTTACGGGGGGGGGGGGAGAGCTCGTCCCGGATACGCCGGATCGGGCTTAACGTGTGGGCGGAAGTGCCGCCCGATGCGTCATGGCCCGCGCTGCCCGCTGTACAGGAGCGCCGGACCCACGCGGCAGCCGCATGCCAGCCGGGGAACCTGTGGGGGAACCTGTAAGGACGGCAACGGGCGGTAAGGTAGAGAGCCCGGGGGAGAAAAGGGAGGGGGAGCCAGCGCCGACGCAGAGGTGGGCGGGCCGGATAATGGCGCGTACCCTGGTGGTACCGTGCAGGGAGAGAAACCTGCAATGGGGGAGTGGGACAGGGTACTGTGGGTCCCGGGGCGGGTGGAGGTAGGGATTTGGGGGGGGGGGGATAATGCTGTGAGGGGTGGGGGGGCCCTGGAAGGAGGTGCACTGTCTAACTAGAGGGGAAGGTTGTCATAAAGCCAACAGTGGGGAGGGGGAGACAGGACATGTTGGCTAACTGTACCAACTGGCCAAGGGGATAGCATATAAAATGCACAGGCAGGCACTTAGCTTTGAGGAGAAGCTGCTGGGCTGTGTCTGCATGCTGCTGGGCTGAGACTGCAGGCTGCTGGGCTGTGTCTGCATGCTGCTGGGCTGAGACTGCAGGCTGCTGGGCTGTGTCTGCATGCTGCTGGGCTGTGACTGCATGCTGCTGGGCTGTGACTGCATGTTGCTGGCTGAAGAAACTTTTGCAAGAGGAAGTATTTCCTGTAAGGACCTGCCTATATACCCCTCTCCTAAGCTCACGCCCCTAAGCTCTCCCATAGTCTGACCACAAAACTGAAACTAACTTTAGCCCACTAGCAGTCATTAACTCTTTCCTGCCAACCCAAAAAATGTAAGCCTCTTAAGTACGCTCTGGCTTAGGCAGCCCTCGCTTTATCTAGTATATTCTGAGTTACATGACAGGATATTCTGTGGAACAGCATAGTGATAAGAGTAAGTTGATACAGTAATTGAGTTTTAAAGATACGGTAATATGAGCTCCATTGGGTCAATCCTTCCCTATTAGTTGTGGGTTCCCTTGCGACGTGACTAGGGGCCTTATTCAGTAAGCGACGCTAATTTCTGACAATCACTGTTCAGCAATCTCCGCATGGGCACATGCCAGAACTGGAACTGTGGTCACATTCAGGAACATGCATGCTGCCGACAAAAGTTGTAGTTGTTCGATTATTCGCAAAACTAGAAGTGAAGATGAATTAGGTCCTGAGGGGGTTGTTCAGTAATGATCAAATCCCTCTCTAATGGACAAAATCATGGTGGGCTGGGCAAATGTAACATGTGCAGAGAGAGTAAAGGCCCCCATACTTCTCCCCGGAGAAGTCGCACACAGTGCTCTCTTGAGCCGTCTAGGACCTTCCCGGGCCGCATGATCGCATGTGATATATGCATGTGGTCGTTTGCATGTATATATCGATATATCGCATGTAATCACAGCCAAGCCGTCCCGGCTCAGAAGCCCCGGCCCCCATCCCCCCCCCCCCCCGTCGAACTCTCTCCACACATGTTCCATCAGCCCGACCTGTAGTGCAGCATGGCTGATTGCAGCTGAATTTACACAGATGAGCCACCTCATGCTGCACCTCTTTTGGCGCCTGAGAAGAAACAGACACGCCAGAGAGAGGCCAGGAACGCAAGCCGGAGGCTCGCCCTGGCGATGCCCTAACGGAAACGAGGCTTGGAACTCACGCCGGGCACTCCCCCCGACGCCTCCTACACAGTGCCGCCCCATTTGTTCCATGTGCCCCTCTGATTGGATGAGCAGTCCGTTGCCACGGGAACCACCAATTATTACAGGAACTAAATTGGCTGTGGTTCAGCCTTCTTTGAGCCGATTGGTTAACTAGTATGTGCTTATTCTCGCACTTTTTGCAAATTGTCTCCCAAAAATGCTCGTTTTGTATCAAATTGATATGATTGTTTTATTTTTATTTATTGTTTTTAGTTTGCCTTCTGTTGATCCTTATTATTATTATTTGTAAATAAGTGCACCAATCATTCAGCACAGGTGATTTACCTTTACCATTTACCTATGGGCTATTTCACACGTTCCGGCTCCTGCCGGGCGGTGAAACCCTGCATGGCCAGGAAGCCGTGCCGCACCCAGCAGTTAATAATGGACACAAATGTGTCCATTCACACGGGATGGCCACGGCCCAGCCGCCCGGTTGCAGCCGGATCCCACCATGGCTGCCGGGCTGTGGCCATCCCCTCCTTTGTAAACTACTGTGTGCGGCACGGCTTCCTGGCCGTGCGGGATTTCGCCGCCCGGCAGGAGCCGGAGCGTGTGAAATAGCCCATAGGTAAATGGTAAAGGTAAATCACCTATGATGACACGGAGCGTGTGAAATAGCCCTTAGGGTATATAAACCCTACAGTGACTAGCTCCAGCAATACCTTTGATAAAGCTGTATTCTCTAAACAGCGAAAAGCGTCAGTAGTTTGCTCTGGACCGGATCCTTATGCTCTAAAACCTGCAAGGACTTGACTACACCCGTATATACCATCTCTACGTTCTGGAACCACCTGGCTATATCCATCTGCCTACTACCTAAGAGCTTACTGGTTTATCTACTGGCTTCCATCGCTTCAAACTTGGAATACAAAAACAACCGTATCCCCATTGGCCGTACAACTTTGAGGACACTTCCGCAATGCTATCCTAAGGGATTGGAATCCTCTAGCGGCGCTGGGTAACTATTAGCGCAATTGGACACCAGAAACGCTCTAAGTCATTTTATCTTTCTCTGCAAAACATCCGGTCCAGACCCACTATTTTAGTGGTTTTAGCCACACTCATTTTCTTTTAAATTGTCTGTGATATATACGTTTTTCCTTTATGTGAATTTGACTAATGTTATTAAATATTTGAACCTTTCATCAAACAAGCACCACTTCTTTGTATATTTTTCTGTGCCATTGGGAATGATAACCCCATCTTTAAGTGTCCGCTATTAGCAGAGCATCTGGTGGAGCCTACTTAGGTAGCTCCCCTTTTGTTCCCCGCAGCATGTGAATGGATGTTTATGTTAAACACCCATTCGCAGCCTGTGCGTGAGAACACATGCTGCGAGGGGGGGGGGGCAGCAGAGTTTCCTGGTGCAGCTCTGTGACCATGTACGTGCACTTCCAGAAAACACAGTTACTGCCCCCACACTGCTGCAGGGTATCAGTCACCCACAGAGGGCTCATGCACACGCACAGTGTACTGGTTCACATGCACGGCCGTCCGATAATCGGCTGGGCTGCATGTCTGCAGCCATGTGTTCTGGTCTGAATTGGGCCCTAAGGGCCTAATTCAGACTTGATCGCTGGACAATTTTGTTTTTTTAAAATTGGAAAAAACCATGTTGCACTGCAGGTGGGCCAGATTCAACATGTGCAGAGATAGTTAGATTTAAGAGAATAAACACCTTGAGGGCATATGGAATAAGAAAGATCCAAGTTTTTTTTTTTTTTTTAAAGCAGCAATTATTTACAAGACATGTTTTTTTCCTTGTAAATGATGGCCGCTTTAAAAAAAAAAGTCTGCAATCGGCCTGTATCCCCCACCTCAGGCAATCAGCCCCTGTTGCATACAGTGTGCCCCAATTGTTGTTAGTCTGCTGTATAAGATTGTGCACCAAACATTGTTTTAATTGTTTTTTTCCCCAAAACTTTAGATAGCAAGTGGAACTTTACTGCCAGCGTTCCGCAGAGAATATGAATGGCTCTGTAAATGCCATTAATATTGTTTACAGAGCATATAAATGCAAATGCTAGCGCTGGCAGGCTGCAAAACCAAAGCCCAACAATTGTTCTTGCATCTCTGGCATATAAAACATTGCACAAAGGATTTCATTTTCCTAAAGAGCAGTTTATTACAGCGATATTACTGCTACTGCTGAGAAACAAAAAGTAAATATGTCAGCATTATCCCAAAGGCCACAGAACTTATCACAGCTTTGCTAACAGATTTATCGTTCAGTCGTTTTACACGAATAAAGCCAATTTCTCATGTTCCGTAAAGCTTTGTCCGTTGAGCTTTGCCTTGTGCTCTGGGTGTAATTGAACTACGATCTTATTCTTCTTAATATGCAATAAACCACATTCGAGGTGCTGCTGAATGACACACCCCTGCAAGCCCTGCAACAATGTTGGTATGGGCAATGATCAAATCAGTGGCATGTAGGTGGTCGACATGTGTCTAGGTCGACATGCAGGAAGGTCGACATGAGTCTAGGTCGATATGGGTTAGGTCGACAGGGTCATAAGTTCGACAGGGGTTTTTCACAGTTTTTTAACCCGAATGTCTACGCAGTCGACATGGACACAGGTTAAGGTGCACCGCGTCCCCTCACATGGCTAGCTGCGCTCGCCGTACTTCGGGCTCACACTATTTTATTCTCCCACAACGCCCTAGTGCAGTGATGGCTAACCTTGACAGTCCAGCTGTTGTTGAACTACACATCCCAGCATGCCATGTATCAGTTTTAGCATGGCCATATAGTAAAACTGTAGCTGAGCATGCTAGGATGTGTAGTTCAACAACAGCTGAAGTGTCAAGGTTAGCCATCACTGCCCTAGTGGATGGTAGGGCATGAAATACCGCCTGTCGTCACATGTCGGCTCAAAATACAGTGAAAAACCCAATGTCGACCTTTTGACTGTCGACACAACCCATGTTGACCTAATGACAATGTCGACCTAACACATGTTGACCTAATTGCATGTTGATCGTCGACATAACCCATGTTGACACATGTCGACCTACTTTAATGTTGACCTAATGGTGTCGACCTAATGACTATCTAACAACTTGCTGGTGACCCAATGACCGTATCCCTTCCCATAGAGGCGCGAATCGCGCTATTTGAACAGCTGAGTGTTATAAATAGAATATATGGGGATGGGGTTTTTGGGGAAGCCGCACTGGGTTGTGCCCACCATGTATGATCCAAGTCAAGTGAGACCCTTACACCTCATGGTGGGATTTGGCCTGGGTAGCCTGGAACCAACTATAATATAAAGTGAAATCCCAAAATGTGGGGGGAATCAATCAAAAAGTTATGGCCAAACTATTACCCAGTTTTAGTAACTAAGCTTTAGACAAAAACAGAAGCGTTTTTTCTATACTTTTCCCATGTCAACCTAATGGTGTTGACCTAATGATTGTCAACCATCATGCTATAGACCAAATGATGCCAACCCCACAGGGGCTATACACTCCTCAGCAGGTGCATTGAGATACGTGGAGGCACAGGGGCTATACACTCCTCAGCAGGTGCATTGAGATACGTGGAGGCACAGGGGCTATACACTCCTGAGCAGGTGCATTGAGATACGTGGAGGCACAGGGGCTATACACTCCTGAGCAGGTGCATTGAGATACCTGGTGGCACAGGGGCCATACACTCATGAGCAGGTGCATTGAGATACCTGTTGGCACAGGGGCCATACACTCCTGGCAGGTGCATTGAGATACGTGGAGGCACAGGGGCTATACACTCCTGAGCAGGTGCATTGAGATACCTGGTGGCACAGGGGCTATACACTCCTGTCAGGTGCAGTGAGATACCTGGTGGCACAGGGGCTATACTGTACACTCCTGGCAGGTGCAGTGAGATACCTGGTGGCACAGGGGCTATACTGTACACTCCTGGCAGGTGCATTGAGATACCTGGTGGCAAAGGGACCATACTGTACACTCCTGGCAGGTGCAGTGAGATACCTGGAGGCACAGGAGCTATACACTCCTGAGCAGGTGCATTGAGATACCTGGAGGCACAGGGGCCATACTGTACACTCCTGGCAGGTGCATTGAGATACCTGGAGGCACAGGAGCTGTACACTCCTGAGCAGGTGCATTGAGATACCTGGTGGCACAGGGGCTATACACTCCTGGCAGGTGCAGTTAGATACCTGGTGGCACAGGTGCTATACACTCCTGGCAGGTGCATTGAGATACCTGGAGGCACAGGAGCCATACACTCCTGGCAGGTTCATTGAGATACCTGGTGGCACAGGGGCCATACTGTACACTCCTGTCAGGTGCAGTGAGATACCTGGTGGCAAAGGGACCATACTGTACACTCCTGGCAGGTGCAGTGAGATACCTGGTGGCACAGGGGCTATACACTCCTGGCAGGTGCATTGAGATACCTGGTGGCACAGGAGCTATACACTCCTGGCAGGTGCATTGAGATACCCGGAGGCACAGGAGCCATACTCTCCTGAGCAGGTTCATTGAGATACCTGGTGGCACAGGGGCCATACTGTACACTCCTGTCAGGTGCAGTGAGATACCTGGTGGCAAAGGGACCATACTGTACACTCCTGGCAGGTGCAGTGAGATACCTGGTGGCACAGGGGCTATACACTCCTGGCAGGTGCATTGAGATACCTGGTGGCACAGGAGCTATACACTCCTGGCAGGTGCAGTGAGATACCTGGTGGCACAGGGGCTATACACTCCTGGCAGGTGCATTGAGATACCTGGTGGCACAGGGGCTATACACTCCTGGCAGGTGCAGTGAGATACCTGGTGGCACAGGGGCTATACACTCCTGTCAGGTGCAGTGAGATACCTGGTGGCACAGGGGCTATACACTCCTGGCAGGTGCAGTGAGATACCTGGTGGCACAGGGGCTATACACTCCTGTCAGGTGCATTAAAATTGTAAGGGGGCACAAAGCTACTTGACACATTTGTGCACTCTTCCAGCTTAGCAGCTTTAATAGGCTGCTGGAGGGACAGCGCTGTATAGAGAATTATTGGCCTGCATTAAAAGTGGCCAATTACTGGCTTTTAGCTGTTTCTGGTTAATGAGCTGACATGTAGAAGAACATAAATTAAATAAATCATTGATGTTGCAGGACAAGTGAAGAATAATTAACGTTTCGCTACATTCATTAAGAAAACATTGGCAGAAAGAAAGTCACTTGATGACTGAATATGGTGAATTATGTAAAGTAAATATTTATATTTTCAGTAACGTTAGAGATCATTTACTGCACAGAAATAACAGATTCTGATTTCATTGTAAACAGATTTGACTTTTACCACTAAAGTGCTTCAAAATGAGTTACTAGTAAAGGGAAGTGGAAAAAAGTTGCAGAACTTGGTATTCTGCTCAAAATATCATGCCCGCTATTCCTCACCCCACTTTTAGGTGCGCTCGGTATTCCCCGGGTGTAATCTGATCTGCTGATATGTGAATAACCACTGACAGAGACAGTCCTTCCTCTTGCCCCTGTGCAAGAGACAGTTCACCGATTATCACTCGGCTGTCCCCTTCAATCCACCCAGCCATTTGTAGCTCGGGCGATGTATGACTGCCAATCAGCCATATGTCGCCGATTAAGCTGCCCCAGCCCAGGGCTATCTGTCTTATTCCCACTGCAGGGACAACGCTAGCCCTGCGGCTGGCTCTGGGCTGCGCTCCAGATCTCTTGATAATAGCGAGATCCTGCGCATGCGTATTACAGCTGGCTGGGCGAGGGAAGATTTTTTTAAAGTGAGTATTCACAGTGCTGCCGGGGGGGGGGGGGGGGGTGCCGATAAGGAGAGCCATGGACACAGGACATAACGGCTCTCCCTATTGACGCAAGGGGGTTATTACATTAGGCTGTAATGGTTGCCCGCTTCTTCTCGTTATGCAGGAGAAGCGGGACCTGTTATTTTTTAAACGTGCTCCTGCCGCTGCTGGCCAGGGCAAGTTCTGGTTGTATCCTAGCAACCGGGATGTGGAATTAGCTTCTCGCAGAGGCCGATGAGTGCCGCCTGCTGCTGGGCAACGGAGGAGCCGGATCGGGGATGCCTCGCAAACCCCGGTAATGCTGCTAGATTCCGTATTTCCCATGTTTTTTAGTGTTTAATCAATGACCTGCTTCCTCTGGGTCAGCTGTATTTTTGTATGGATAATACTTTTGAGGGTAATAGTGCTGGCTGGTTGGTCAGTGTTCCTCTGGAAATGTAAAGACCGGGAAGGTCCCTCATACAATTTCCTATCACTTTTCGCTCATCCGCCATCTCTTATATATTTGGCTACATCTGTCACTCAAAGTGTGTCTGGAGCTCTAACGCTGGGTGGAGCCTCTGACTCACATGACTGACTCACATGACAGAGAACCAGCCCAGTGAGCCCACAGACAGTGCCAGACACCCTCTGCCTCTCCATGTTACACAGCAAAGACACAGCTACTCACCAGACACACCAGGTGAGCGCCCTACACCTCCATACCTCCCAACATGACCCTCTCCAGGAGGGACAGAATGCTCTGTTTGTGGACTTCCATCTTAATTTATGACTGTCATCACCTGTCATTTTAAACAGGGTAATTGATAAGAAAGTTGTTTAAGCACAGGTGATGGTAATCCATAAATTAAGAAGAAAGTCCAGAAACAGAGCAATGTGTCCCTCCTGGAGAGGGTCATATTGGGTATGCACCTCCCTCCCTCCCCCCCCTCCCCCATTCACGGCATCCCCACGATTAAATGGCACATGCAAAACACTGACATGGCTATGATCGACAATGAAAAAGGTTGACAAGATTTATTTTTCACTTTTTCAATGTTTTCATATTCATTCTCATGTGTCGACATGGACACCAATGAAGTGCCACACTTATGTCAACATTTACATGTGTTGACCTTTCTGTGTTGATTTTTTTCTTGTGGCGATTCGCGGCACCCCCGCGACCCCCCTCCCGTGATTTGCAGCACACCCCCCGCAATTCGCGGCACCCCCGGGGACTCCCGCGATTCGCGGCCCCACCCCGTGACACACCCCCCCCTCCTGCAATTCACGCCAACCCCCGGGCCCCCCCTCCCGCAGTTCACGGTGCCCCCCACGACCCCCCCTACCGCGGTTCCCCACCCCTGACCCCCCCTCCTGTCATTGCGGCAACCCCCCGCCCCCCGCGACCCACCCTCCCGCGATTCACTGCAAACCCCCGCGCCCCCCCATCCCACGATTCGTGGCACCCACACCCCCCCGCGACCCATCCTCCCACAATTCACGGCATCCACCCACGACCCCTCCTCCCGTGATTCGCGGACACCCCTCACCTCCTCCCTCCCCCACCCCCGCGCGTGATTCACGGCAACCCCAGGATTAAATGGCACATGCAAAACACTGGCACGGCTATGGTTGATAATGAAAAAGGTTGACATGAGTTTTTGAAGATTTATTTTTCTTTTTTTGAATGTTTTTATATTCATTCTCATGTGTCGACATGGACACCGATGAAGTGCCACACTTATGTCAACATTTACATGTGTTGAACTTTCTGTGTTGATTTTTTCTTGTAGCAATTTTTTTCCAGTGACAACTATGAACTAGCAATTTTTTTCCAGTGACAACTATGAACTATGTGCACGTCAACCTACACATCATCAACCAATTCTTTGTATAATATATAACACCTGTTCTGTTTTACTGTAGGTGTTTTAAGTCAGACCTTTTACTGCTACTATAACTGTTTATGTAAATGCATTCTGAGTGACAGCAACATCCTACCATCCTTCTACAAGAATATATAACCAACTAGGTGATTCATTGCACCCCGTGCCCCCCCCCCCCCGCAATTCACGGACCCCCCGAGCACCCCCCCTCCCGCGATTTGCAACCCCCCCTCGCGCAATTCACGCCCCCTCCCACGCTTTGCGGACCCCCGCCCTCTCCCGCGATTCGCCGACACCTGCACCCCCTCCCTCCGGAGCAGTGAAGGGCCTGGTCAGTATCCAGGTGGGTGACCCCTGGAGAAGTCTAGGTGTGGTATTACAAATATCAATGTAAATCTTACTCTGTAACCGCTTTTTAATTAAACAAAACAATACACATCATATGCTCTCTATTTAACACATTTCACCTATAACTGAAGTTGCAATACAGGCATCTTTCATAAAATTCTAACCATCTTTCTCATATACAAATGTTCACAAATTAAGGGGGCGCAGCCCCTTACGACGGTGTGAAGAGCGCCCGTAGGGCGCGATGAATCACCTAGTTTCCATAATAACAAGACTCACACACATCATATGATAAAGTTCTCATAACAGGAAAAACATTATTCCCAGGAACTGAATTATCAGCAACTTAAAAGTCAAATTCTGATTCTAATTTGGAAGTAAAGCAAAAGAAAAAGACTAAAGTAAATGTGTGCTGAACGGTGCTACACACAAAACCAGCCACCATTTACCATGCACAGAAACCATATAAATTAATTTGCTCAATTTGCTCCCTAACATGGGGCCTAATTCTGGCTTGATCGCAAGGCTGCAAATTAGCAGTCCGGGCGATTATCGATAGACTGCCTATGTGCATGATCCATCGTATACATGCGCAAGGCCATCCTGCGATAAATTCCTGCTACTGTACTTTCTTGATCGCTGGCCATTAACAAGTTGATTGACAGGAAGCCAGTGTTTGGGGGTGGTAACTGTCCATTTACTGGGAGTGTCAGGGAATACGCAGGAGTGTCCAGGTGTTTTAGGGGAAGTCATGTGACATCAGTTCCGGGCCTGAACAGCCTGTTTCTTCCACAGCCGCCGAATAAGTCCTGGCGGGGAAGCCTATACTTGATCTCTGGGCCCCAAAAAGTAGCAGCCGTGCGATCAGGTCTGAAATAAGCCCATGGTTTGTTCCAGAAACAAAGTTACTTGCTTTTTTTTATTCACTTCCAAATCAGAAATTTAATCTGGACCAATTTTTTTTATCATTTCCATTTGAATTTGTATTTTACTGGAATTTTAAGGACCTAATAGAAATTCTAGATTCAAAACTTAAAGTAATTAAATGCCTATGCTAATTTCTCAGAGATGGAAGACTACTACTCTTCAGAGTCCGCTTCAATGATATCTAAACATGTCTTAAAGTTCCTTCATAAAATTGCAAGGAAATTAGTATTATTCTAAAGAACAAAATATTTCAGATATATCTTATCGATGGCCTCCAATTAGTCCAAATATTGGGGTTATTCAGTTCTGCTGGCTAGGCTGCATATATTCAGGTAAATGCCCACCCACGAACACATCCCAGCTCTACCAGGCAAGCGGTTACTCACCATCAACGATGGTGATAGTTCACACATACTAGAAGGGACTTTTGGAATTATGAACTTTTGAAGCTATTGTATTTGTACTGTACATGGACTAATTGGTATTGGAAAGGAACCACCATTGAAGTCAAACACCAGGCAGGGTGAATATCCACCTCTTGGTTAAAATCCAACTCCACCATATGAGGTCTCATTTTATGATCTAGATTTAAAAAAATGTACCTGTTGAAAATATTGAAACACTACCATGAATCCGATAACCCCTGAAGAAGTCTCGCCCGCCAGAGACGAAATGCGTTGGGTGATTCTGCTTGTTAGTAATTATGCACTGAAAAATCTTCAGTGAATTTTATCTTTGAGAAAAGAGACTTTTGATAAAAACTTTGTTATCGACTTCATTTATACACATTATTTGGATTGAGAACTGGAATATGGTTTAAAAAGGTTGATCGAGAGACCTCACACCTTGCTAGGGCACATCCCACAATTGCTTGCTTATTACCCGTCTTCTCCCTTGCCAACAGGGGAGTTTTTAAACGATGTTAATGTTCTTATTTTAAAGTGGCTCACCACTGGATCTGCTACTAGTGCTAGGGCTGTTGAGCCTGACTAGATGTTTGACCTGAAAAGGTTAAGCCAAGCCTCCCAACTGTCTCTAAATTTGACAGACAGTCACAGTTTTTTTTTGACTGTCCCACTGTCCCACCCATGGGCAGTAGTGCCCTGTGGTGGTGGTGGTGGGGGGCGGGGCTGCTGGGTGATCCTCTGTCCCTTGTTGCGCTGCATAGCAGCAGTTAGTAGCCCATGTGTGCATGCACACAGCATCTAACTATGGAATAAAGCACTGGCCTTGCCCCCATAGTGACAAAAAAAGGGGACGTGGATTGTGATTGCAGCATTCCTGGGAAGTCACATCCTCTTTTACAGAGGCCTCGCCACTTATCAGGAACATGCCCAGTAGTCCCAATCCAGGACTTTAAAAAGTTGGGTGGTATACCTAAACTCTAAAAGCAGCATCAAAGGTCCTATTTTCCGGTGTGGCAGATGACGCTCCAACTTTCAGGATTCCGATTGTGAGTAGACCGACATCAGAATGCCAACTGTTAAAAACCCGACAGTCGGGATTCCAACTGACAGGGTCTAACCTTCCTCGTGTGGGAGAAAAAAATCTGTAGCGAGCGCAGTGTGGCGAATGTGGCGATCCCACAAGGTGCTTCATATCGCTCACACCTCAGTCAGATGGTGGCCACACACGCACCGATTACAGTGCTATGCGTTTTTGGCTGTACAATGGTTCTATACAATTTTTCGGCCAGATTTAAGCATGACCCGATGCGATGGTTATTTTGCTGTTTGCGATGCGATGCTGTGCTGTGCTGTGCGATTTAAGCACATTTTTCACCTGACTTTTCTGAACTTTATTTTGGGTCAAGTTGTCAAGTTTGAACCCATCAATAAAGTTGTTGATAACAATTTGAATGTATAAAAAAAGTGGTCAGAGTTTATTTATAGGCCAAAACTGACAGACTTCTATTCCTTTGCGCAGTGATTCTGTTGCTGATTTGGGCTATTCCCTGAAATTTGTTATGGATGAATACCAGTATCAGGCGCAAATACTATATGCTCAGGGCATCGCAGTTATGCAAATGGCCCATCATCATCATACAGGTGACCGAAAGGAACGTAGTTGCTGGACCAAAGAATGGCTCCTAAAACGAGATAGCATGTCCCATACCTCACTCCTTCAGGAATTGCAAGAGTCAAATCCTGATGATTACCGCAACTATTTGCGCATGAATGACCACACCTTTCAAGAACTACTCTTAATGGTCACGCCCTTGATTGTGAAAAAGGATACAATCATGCGTAAAGCAATTTCACCGCACGATAGGCTAGTAGCGACTTTACGGTACCTAGCCACAGGGAGATCGTTTGAGGACCTAAAATTTACAACCAGAATATCAGCGCAAGCTTTAGGCCAGATCATTCCAGAGACGTGTGCAGCCATATATTCTGTGTTAAAGAAGAAGTGTTTCCAGGTAATATTTTGATTTCACTTTAAAAATGTCACAATAGGCTTTACTCTGATCGGTGCGGATATATACTCATGCGTTGGGCTGGCCGATGTTTTGTGTCTGCGCATATGCAGAGGCGTCTCTGCGCATGTGAGAGCGGGGCATATGGGTAAATGCCGCATGAACTGTGAACACTCCGAACAGGGGCTGTCGAGGTGCGTGAAGGGCTATTTGTGCGAATTACCATATGCATACGCCCCGCGTTTCATGGCCCTTCCCATGCAAACGCTGGTCGTACGTATGGTAATGCAGTCGTGACACACGTGTAGGGGGCGGACATATGACAATGCTGGATGTCAGCTGCCCGCCCAGATCCCTGCTTTAGCATTGAAACATGTCCGTGTGCTTGCGGTAGGTGGTGGAGCATTTGCTCCTGCATTCCATGGTCTGTGACCATCGAATGATGGGGGAGGTTCCCTTAGATGGAGGAGGCGTATTGCGTGGCAAATACACGTGCGGTCCATTCCGCCAGTTTCTTACCGCATACGGACGAAGTTGGCGATCCGTATGGAAGGCGGGGTTTCGCACGCACGGTCCTGGCTGCATAATCGCCTCTGTCCGCACCGATCAGAATCAGGGGCAATATGCAATGCAAGTAAATCCATTTCATTTCCCCCTTGCTTTTCATAACATACTGATTGTCATTTGGTAGATCTCACCATTGCAGCAATACCACACCGAGGGACACACTTATCAATAAGCTGCGATGTTCTGCCGCTAACATTGGTGGCCATGCCATTGGCAGGGTCTTTAACACCTAAATGTATCAAGGCAAGTGGCCAGTGGCAGCATGTGTGTGATAAGTTGCACACATGGATCAGTAGCTTCCAGCAAAG
Organism: Crinia signifera; assembly: GCF_055691185.1. Taxonomy (NCBI): domain Eukaryota; kingdom Metazoa; phylum Chordata; class Amphibia; order Anura; family Myobatrachidae; genus Crinia; species Crinia signifera. Next base: position 448,728,931 of record NC_139217.1, read on the forward strand.
TTCAACCATTACACTCCCCTAGACACTACCCCATTTTCCACAGCCCACTGAAAATGTGTGATGCTAATCATGTGAACAGAGGGAGCAGAGAGTACTATGTGTTGATAGGTCCACCTGTGTACATAGCTTGCTGCTCCTGTTGGGGTCCTTTATGCTGGGAGTTCATAGCTGCTGAATCAGATGACAGTGATCTGATGTCTCCACGGTCCAGATAGTGAGGAACACGGATTTTGCTGATTTCAGGACGTCACTGTGGTGCCATTAATCTCACTACATACAGGACCCCGGAGGCAGGTGGTCCCCGCTCCCCATACACAGCAGGTCTGGCCTTTTCCCCCTCCACACACAAGTGGTTCTTTGCCCATGATAATCTCGCCCTAATGACTGTCGACCTAGGTGTGCTGCAAAATTGTAACATCGGTTTGTGGCTGGGACAGGATTGTCACTGTAGACTACCGGGATCTTTTTCACTGTAGATCTTTTTTGCCATTACATGCAATGCATTTTTATACTCACATCAATGTCTGGCTCTATCTTTCTCTCTCTCTGTCACTCTCTCTCTCACACTCAAAACATATCAATTCTTGCATACATACATACATACATACCTACCTACATACATACATGCCCTTGCACACGTTTACACTATATATTTGCATGTCTAATTTTTCAAACGATTTTATATATTCACTAATATTAAATTTCTCTACATCTAGTTTCCCCGAAATGCGGAGCAATGGATGCAATTGGCTCAAGGATTCGACGACAGATGGCAATTTCCAAACTGTGGCGGTGCCATCGATGGCAAGCATATTCGAATCAGGCCACCAGCAAATAGCGGCTCCTTGTTCTACAACTACAAAGGCTACTTCAGCACCGTTATGATGGCAATTGCCAATGCAAATTATGAATTTATTTATGTTTCAGTTGGTGCTAATGGTCGTTGCTCAGATGGTGGCACATTTAAGGCAACCAAATTCTACCAAAGGTTGAAAGACAGTACACTTCATTTGCCTACTGCAAATGAATGCAAGTTTGGGCTTAATTTTGTCTTTGTGGCCGACGAGGCCTTTGCCCTTGAGGATCATTTACTGAAGCCCTATCCTCAACGTTCGCTGGATCATGACAGAAGAATATTCAATTACCGACTGTCAAGAGCACGCAGGGTAATAGAGAATACCTTTGGGATACTTTGTAGCAGATTCAGAGTGTTCCATACCACTATTGATATGACCCCATGCAAAATTGACAAGGTAGTTCTTGCAGCCTGTTCCCTTCATAATTTCTTACGTCAAAGTTCACCAACTACAGTCAGACCATGTACACCATATGTCACAGATACAACATGTGAAAGTATTGAGACTTGCCCCCTTGACAACTTTCATGTCACAACATCTGCACAGGGATCCAGCACATCTGCAAGAAATGTACGAGAGGAGTATTTGCAATATTTCAATGGGATTGGAAGTGTACCATGGCAGGAACTAAGCATTTCGTGAAATACCTATTCCTCAAGACTACATTATTTTTGACCAAAATGTTCTTTACAATTTGCAGTGTTCATCAAATAAAAACCCACCCATCACTTACAAACACCTTACCATTGTGTAATTTTTTTGAACCATATATGTCATAGTTTGTCACTACAGTACTACTGTATGTAAAGGTCATGTGTGCACCAATTATAGAAATTTCATTTAGACCATCCTTGAGGCAAATTGTGTCACATAGGCCCTTATTGTGATCGGTGCGGATAATCCCACTTGCGTACGGGCCGCCGATGTTTATCTTGTGCGGATGAGCAGAGGTCACTCAGCGCATGTGCAGGCGATTTTGCCGCACGGATTCTCTATACGCCGCACAGGGGGCGTAGAGGGGCGTGAGGGGCTACTTATCCTCATTACCCTATGCATACGGCCCGCGTTTCATATGCGTTCCCATGGAAACGCGGGGCGTATGCATGGTAATAAGGCCATGACGCGTGGGTACGGGGCGGGCATCTGACATCGCCGGATGTCAGCTGCCCGCCCCCATACAAGATTTCACACGGGCAAGTGTCCGTGTGGTCTTGTGTTGCGGGACCTGGTGGAGCGTGCGGCCCTGCATTCGATGGTCGGCGACCATCGAATGGAGGGGCTGCTCACACCATGGAGGAGGCGTATCCCCGTCCACATTCATGCGGACCGCCACATATCCGCATATGGACGGAGGTGGCGATCCGTATGGAAGGCAGGGATTCGCCAAGACGGACATCACCGCATATTACTGATCGGGCCGCACCGATCAGAATAAGGGCCATAGATTTTTCATATTCAAAAGTTTCAAACCATTATGTTAATAGGTCAATACCCTGCTAATTTAGACTCATATCCCGTGACAAAACAATGGTTTTTGGAAACAAAAACCGTAATTCCCCTTTCCTGCTCAGTTTTCTACCAAAATGGACTTATATTAATATACAGTGTTTGGTTAATATGCAAAACAACAATGTATGTCTTGGAGCAATATCTAGACATTTGCAAGGTAAAAAACACCACACGGTATTTAAATTTTGAAAACTTTACTGCAATCGCCAGATTCTGTCATCTGGACACGGTTCATTAAGAAAAATGAGGCATACAACTGCCTCGGAGGAACCATTAACATAATAAAGAGAAAAGGAATCAAGCACATATCAGCAATTATGAACATGCAAGGCACGAAACAGTGCTGCAGACTATACATTTGTACGGAAGAAAAATGCAAAAATGGGAGACAGAAGTGGGAAAAGGAGCAAATCAGGCACACAAATCACAACGATCAGTAGCACAGAACCAATAACATCTCCAATAACCAAAACTATGGACGAACAACATCATGAGTTTATTATCGAACAGACACCAATTCGAACAGCACGAACCTTTTTTTAAGTGCCAACAATTAACGCATGCCAAAATAGAAGCCAAATTAATTCAATTTATTTAATAATACGCATCATCATCTGGGGGGACGGATGGATTGTTCAACATAGTGCTGAACAAACCGCCAGACAATGCGCTCGGTTGAGAGGTGGAAGATGATTGGGTGGATGGCCCGGGCGCTTGAAAAGAAGTATGGGGATGCGGAGGTACACCCGGCGCATTGACAAAGGGGTGGTGATATGGATAAGGGGCCTGTGGGGGCTGTGGCCGGTGCTGCATAGCTGATGGCGTTATGTCACACTCATCATATAGGGTGTTATCTGATGCGCGTATCATACCGACATGAACTATGCGTTTGAAGATGCGATACTGTTCTGGACGCATCTTCCTGCACTCACTAGCCATATGGTTTGCAAACATTTGAATATCATCCGGGGGCTTATTTAGAACTTCCTCCGCGCGCTTAAAAAAAGGTAGCGCACAGGATGCAGCGAAACAGGTCCCCTGTGACGGTTGCTTCCTCCTCTGTTTTTTGGGAGGAGCAACAGTTGGCGACTCATCCACAGGTCCCTCTGCTTCTGGCTCGACGTGAGCCGTTGCATCCTGCTCCGAGAAAACGTCCTATGGATAATAAGAAAGAATGAAGACATTAAAATACATTACATAAGCCGTTTGAAAAACAAAGATGAATCAAAAACTTACTATGTCACCACTCTCCGGATCTTCAACGGGAACGACTTCCGGAGAGTCATCATCCATAGGCGTTTCCTGTGCTGTTCTTCTTGGTGGCTGTTCGATGATAAACTTCATGATATCGTAGTACCATAGTTTTGGCTTGTAGATCTCATCGGTTCCTGCTCCTGATCGCTGCGATTCAAGCACCTGATTGTGCTCCTTTACCACTACTGTCCTCATATTAGCAATTTTCTTCCGTACAAACTTCAAGTCGGCCTCACTGTTCCGTACCTTGCAGTAATCAATTAGCTTCTGATATGCTCGATTCCTTTTCTCTTTATTGTGGTAATCTTTATTCGTTGTCCTCCAGAGACAGTCGTTCTGCTCATAGATCTCAATGAACCGTGTCCAGTAGTTGGTGCTCATTGTAGCTGTAAATTCTGCAGGAACACAGTCCAAAAAAATACACTTGTTAAAGAACTTGATTACAAAAATATGAACTCTCCACACCCTGTCATAAATCATAAACTTTCCATTGTGAAATCCTTTGCATAAACGTCATTTGGAAAATGTTAAGTCGTAATGACAGATACATTACTAATTTAAACAGACAATAACATATACTTATGCAGTGGCCATTGCTATTTTGAGAATTTAAGTTCTAGTAGTTAGCCAAGCCGGAGTACAGATGTCTTATTGCATATTACTCTGTGTCACTAAGCAAGCATTATTATTCAAATCAGAATGTGATTGGCATGAAGGGTAATTTCGTCAACTATTCTGAATGCTGGCTACCTTCTACATTTGTGCTTTGTGGATGCTTTCCATGATAAAAAACCAATAACAGCTTAAGTTCCTGCCTTTACTCGGGAGATACACCCTGACCTAATTGTTGGTGTGCAATGGTCCATTGTCATGAATTGGGACATATTGCAACTGTGCTAGGTAGGCTAGGCCGGAGCAAAGCATCATCCTCATCAAACGCCTGTTCCCTCATTTACACCCTGTACCTGGGAGTTTGCCCTTGGCTGTGATGAGAAGCTGCAATCTGGCTGAGTATTTCCCCTACCTATGCCACCCATAATTGCCAAAATTAAAAAAATGATTAATTGCATTGCTGCCAGAATTACATTATTACTTATGTTTAAGTCAGTTAAATAGGGACAATAATAAAAACATGTTTGAAACCACGCAACCCAAAATGTGTATACCCATAATTCCCAATAAGCAGTACAACTCTACCTCACTAACCCACCTTGGTGCAATTAGACATACCTTTCTGCCTTTGCAGACCTTGACTGGCAAGATGCTATGCAAATGTTCCGCGTTGCGTCACAGATTTCAGCAACTGCAAAAGAATGAGGCAACATTGTCATGTGAGGAACATACATGGCAAAGGCAAAAATACACAAAAAAAAGAAACATCAATGCCAGAATAATAGAAGTGATTATACACATAACTTTGTTAAATTTTGCAGAAACCAATCAATTTGTCCAAAGAGTACAAACCCCCTACATAACTCCTCAGTCCAGGCTACCGACTGATCCAGAGCTCCCTTTGCATAACCTAGCAACATGCATTGTTTACTACACAGCGACTGCACAATATGGCATGTCAAAAGCATGTGAGATGCACTTGCAGCTACCCAGTACAAATCAACCCCCCCAACATGGTGCTGTTAATATACCTTTCAGACTTACTGGACCCTGATTGGACAGATGTTCACAGATAATCCAAACGTGACGTCACTGCTTTCAACAACTGGAAAAGAAAGAGCCAACATTGTCTCGTCAGGAACATACCAGACAAAGTTTTTCACAAAATATACTCACATATCCATTTTCTACATTGCCCTCCCCTAAAATAGAGAGACCCAGGTGGTCTTGTGTGGCTTAAATATAGTGATGTACAATTGTGGTTGCACACAGTAAGGAACAGGGCCCTCTCTCTGCTGATGTGGTTTTGCAAAGTCCATCTATTGGAATAGCATCACTGGTTTGTGTTGCAACCATCTTTGAAATCACTATTTTACATGCTTAAGCTCATTTCTTCATCTACATATGGCCAGGTGCAAAATAACAGGTGTAGCACCATATTAAAAAACCATATTGCTTCCAAATGAAGTAATGCTGCCTCAACTCAATATTAATTTTGTTACGCCAACATCTGGCCACTTACTGTGATTCAACAGGTCCACTTTTAGTCCCCATTCCCTCCCTGGCATTACAGTGTTGGCATGTTGTGCACAGGCCATTACAGCGTGTGACATTATGTATAATTGCCATTATGGTGTTTGCATTATGTGTGACAGACAATATAGTTTTGACATTATGTGTAATGGGCATTATAGTGAACTATAATGGAGAGAGCTGCTGCAGCAGCCCTGCTCCATTATGTTTGCCCTGCCCGCCCCTGCATTAATGCCCTGTAATGGCAGGGGGTCCACTGCCCCCCTGCCGCTTCCTGAATGGGGTCCCCCGCTGTCCTGCGGGTTTTTGTGGCCCTCCTACTGTATACTGAACTATAATGGAGAGAGCTGCTGCAGCAGCCCTGCTCCATTATGTTTGCCCTGCCCGCCCCTGCATTAATGCCCTGTGATGGCAGGGGGTCCACTGCCCCCTGCCGCTTCTTGACTGGGGTCCCCCGCTGTGCTGGTGTTTTTGTGGCCCTCCTACTGTATACTGAACTATAATGGAGAGAGCTGCTGCAGCAGCCCTGCTCCATTATGTTTGCCCTGCCCGCCCCTGCATTAATGCCCTGTTATGGCAGGGGGTCCACTGCCCCCTGCCGCTTCTTGACTGGGGTCCCCCGCTGTGCTGGTGTTTTTGTGGCCCTCCTACTGTATACTGAACTATAATGGAGAGAGCTGCTGCAGCAGCCCTGCTCCATTATGTTTGCCCTGCCCGCCCCTGCATTAATGCCCTGTTATGGCAGGGGGTCCACTGCCCCCTGCCGCTTCTTGACTGGGGTCCCCCGCTGTGCTGGTGTTTTTGTGGCCCTCCTACTGTATACTGAACTATAATGGAGAGAGCTGCTGCAGCAGCCCTGCTCCATTATGTTTGCCCTGCCCGCCCCTGCATTAATGCCCTGTTATGGCAGGGGGTCCACTGCCCCCTGCCGCTTCTTGACTGGGGTCCCCCGCTGTGCTGGTGTTTTTTGCGCCCACCTGTAAATTAAATAAGTTATGCACTACTTACCTTGTACGCAGTCCCGTCGAGCCGCTCCGCTGCTAGGTGTGCTGTACCCACGTGACTGGCCGTCTCTCGCGCGAAAGCAGGAAGGGACTGAGCGGAGGGGAGGCTTTGAAAAAAAAAGAAAAAAAAAAACCATCGTATAGCATCGGCTCGCATGCCTGTAGAATGCTGAGCCCGATGCTGTGCGATAATGTCCTAAAAAGTACCTGCGGCACATACTTTTTAGGACATCTAAAATCGTGCAACGTGAACGCGCATAGTACAGCATCGCGTCGCACACGCCGCGCTACTTAAACACTATAATCGTACGCACGATGCGTTTTGTACTTTAAAAGTACAAAACGCATTCTAAAATCGATGCGTGTGTGGGCTGCAAGAGTCTTGGCAGTCGGGATTCCAATGTAAGACTAATAACCTCCGGAATCGCGACTGTCTGAGCATCATACGACACCCCAGTTGGTTTCAAAATGTCACATGTATGTTTTTGATGTGTGCCAGAACTTTCAGTTTGCTTCACAATAATTTTAATTGTCTTGTTCCTAATTCCCGGACAATCCTTGATAACCGGCCAATTCAAAATTAAGTCAATAATCCCTTAATGTCTGTTTATCCCATGGAAAGGCTGTGTTACATTTTTGATGAAGAGACCGTGAAAGACAATTTGTAACAGAACCTGAAGGACAGATGAGTTGGGATACTTAGTGAAGGGCAGGAAATTACCAGAACGAGGTTACATCTGTCAGTAATTATATCGGCTGAGAAAGCAATGAGGCTGTTCTGTGTCTAATAAGTGGACAGTAATAATCAGTCATTAAAGCTACTGTTCTGAAAGGAGACCTGATCAGGGGCGGATCTAGACTTTTATTTGGGGGGGGGGGGCTCCCCTTTCTAATTCTGACCCCTCCCCTTCCCAATCCTTACTCCTCCAGAAGCACCAGGTGAGCGGTTCCCCTATTAAGGTGACATAGTACAGTGTCAGTATGTGTATGCGATGCACAGTGCCCCACACCCCCACCCGCTGTACACACAATATATAGCCCAAGCACCGACACTCGCGCCCGGCAACACACACACCACGCCTGCCGCCTGGTCTCACCTGGAGCTCACACCTCCACACACTCCGATACTAACTGGATCACAGCTGTAGCTCCGCTGTCCCGTTGCCGCCAGCAGCTATAATAATATCTGCTCTCTCTAACTCTGCGGCCGCCGCTGCCAGTGCCCACTGCACACACAGCCACTGGTTCCTAGTGCAGCATGTAGTGGGGCTGCCATACACATCGCTACTGCTGGCTGTCCGGGACAGCGCCACCATCCAGCATGAGGTGCGAGGACTCTGGGGGGGCAATCACCCCATTCGCCCCCTCTGTATCCGTACCTGGACCTGACACACACCTGTTGGGGTATGGGTCATTAGGTCGAAGTGTATTGGGTCCATCATTAAGCTCACAGAAGCAGAGTCGCACATGCAGCAGGATACACACATAGGCGACTGAAGGGGGGTTCTGGTTGCACAGAAACCCCCCTCCTCTTGGCAAGTGCCTTAAATTATGACAACAAAGCACTGGAATATAATATGATCAATAGAGCTGCCACCACATCAGTGTAAGGGACAAAGCTGCTGCACATGTCCTGTTGGGGCAGCTTCTTCTACCAAGTTTAAGTTTGCTATGTGTGTGTGTATCTGAGCCTTCAAATATCGCATTAGACCAGAGAGTAGCTGCCAGGAGGAAGAGACAGGATTCTTACCATGAGGTGGGAGATTGTGAGCTTAGAACTTGCAGTACTGGGTCTATTATGTTTGTGAATTTATTTATTATGGCATTTTTAACCTTTTCCTGACCACTTATCTTATTTAAATGTTTGAAACAGCCTATACTAAAGACCATCTGTACTGATAAATATTAATACTGTATTCCATGCAGTATCCAGTCTATAAAAGTCTAATTTTTGGGTCTGTTACCGCTCCCCCAGACTCCTGTACTTACTCCAATGTGCTTCAGTGGGGTGCCGGCTAGCTGACAGACAGTCGGGAACACCAGGGGCGGATCCAGGATAAAACGACAGGGGGGGCACCATGATAAAAGAGGGTTTGGGTGGGGGAGGGGCGATGTTAGTGGTGCCAGTGTACATGCTAAGAGAGCGGCAGAGAGAGGATGGGAATGGGATTAAAAATAGGCCCTGGCATTTAAAGTACGCAGGATGTAGTTGTATGCACGCCAAAGGCGCGCTCCGGAAAAGGGGTTGTGGCCACTTAACAGGGGGCGTGTCCTTGAGTGTAGTGTACAACACCATATAGATCTTCTACACATTATGCAACAAAATACTAGACCCCATTATACTTGCCCCTTACACATGATGCCAAATGGAATGAGCCAAAAATCACATAATGCCACACTAATTGAGCCAAAATTCACATAATAACACACGGATTAAGCCAAAATGCACATAATGCCAAATGGATTGAGCCAAAATTCGCATAATGCCACACGGATTGAGACAAAATTTACATAATGCCACACGGATTGAGCCAAAATTCACATAATGCCACATGGAGTGAGCCAAAATTCACATAATGCCACACGGATTGAGCCAAAATTCACATAATGCCACACGGATTGAGCCAGAATTCACATAATGCCACACAGATTAAGCCAAAATTAAACAATACACTTCATAAACAGGGACATTGTCCACCAAAGGCGTACATTAAACATTTACAACATAATGTCTATTACACGTTAAGTTACATGCCATTATGTCCATTATGTATTATGCCAAACATGATAATGCCTATTAAAAATTATGCTACATAAGTGCTGTTTATCTACATGCTCATTGCCAAGGGTTCCATGCTCATTGCCAGAGGTTCCATGCTCGTTGCCATGTGGGATTACATGCTCATTGCCAAGGGGGAATACATGCTCATGGTAAATGGGGGACAGCCGCGGCCAGGCAGAAGTGAAAACCACTGACAGTGGCAGAGCCTGGCTGTATTCAGAGCACTGCAGGTCCCAGCTATATGAAATAATACCCCTTTCACACCAGAAAATGCATTCCTGGGTTGGCTCATTTTACACCAGCCTAGTCCGTGCATTTTCTGGTGTGAGGGTGAGAGAAAACCACCCCTCCCCCCCTTTAACCAGTTGTCTCATTTAACCGGCTATATCTTCCTAACCAACTGACCCATTTACATGAGGCAAGTATCATATTGAAGAACTTTTGAGTGGGCTTTGAATGATTTTGGTCCAGTGAAACTGGAACGTTTGGTTCCAGAGTAATCTGCCCTCAAACAGCCAGGTTCTGGTTGCACAGAAACCCCCCTCCTCTTGGCAAGTGCCTTAAATTATGACAACAAAGCACTGGAATATAATATGATCAATAGAGCTGCCACCACATCAGTGTAAGGGACAAAGCTGCTGCACATGTCCTGTTGGGGCAGCTTCTTCTACCAAGTTTAAGTTTGCTATGTGTGTGTGTATCTGAGCCCTCAAATATCGCATTAGACCAGAGAGCAGCTGCCAGGAGGAAGAGACAGGATTCTTACCATGAGGTGGGAGATTGTGAGCTTAGAACTTGCAGTACTGGGTCTATTATGTTTGTGAATTTATTTATTATGGCATGTTTAACCTTTTCCTGACCACTTATCTTATTTAAATGTTTGAAACAGCCTATACTATAGACCATCGGTACTGATAAATATTAATACTGTATTCCATACAGTATCCAGTCTATAAAAGTCTAATTTTTGGGTCTGTTACCGCTCCCCCAGACTCCTGTACTTACTCCAATGTGCTTCAGAGGGGTGCCGGATAGCTGACAGACAGTCGGGAACACCGACAGAATCCCGACTGTTAAAACCCCGACACTCGGGATCCAGGCGGCCACCAGCTATTTTCCCTCGTGGGGGTCCACGACCCCCATATAGGGAGAATAGAATAGGTGGCGAGCGTAGCAAGCTACTGTGCCTGCAGAGTGACGAGCGCAGCAATCGTGCAAGGGGCTTCGTTGTGCTCCTCCCGCTGTCTGAGTCCGGGCAGTCGGAATCCGGACACACTTGCATAGCCAATCATACAGAGGATAATGGGCCTTATTCAGAGTTTATCGCAAATGCAAAACCATGTGCACTGCAGGTGGGGCAGATGTAACATGTGCAGAGAGAGTTAGATTTGGATGAGTTATTTTGTTTATGTGCAGGGTAAATACTGACTGCTTTATTCTTTTTTGTGCTATACAATTTGGAATGCACACTGTGTGCAATTTTAACTCCATGCTAACTGAACTACACCCGATTTTTAACTACATTACAGTATAGACTACGCGGACTGCACATCGCACCGCAAGGCAAAATAAACGGTGCGATTTGAACTAGACACAATGCGATATTTGCACCATGTGTGCGATGCCTAATACTCTCTCTGCACATGTTACAGGCAGTCCAGATGCTACACGGAATCTGACAAAAACAGTCCAAATCTGACTAGTGGATGGGCCGTATAAGAGTTGCGGTCGTAAATAATGTTCTAGGGCGGCACCACTTCTCAGGATATTTAGTTTTACACAAATGTTCTTGTTTCTTGAATTATGACAAGGGGAACTAATGTGCTCCGTATACAGGTGGCGTCAATGAATGAAAGCAAAGTCACTGTGTTCAGCAACTTGTTACAACTCCAACTTTTCTATGAGAGACAGAGAGAAATATTCTCTGGTGCGGTAAATTCTCATGAACCTCAAGTGCCAGGCATTCCTGCTGCCAGGAAAATAGATTCCCAGCATATGAAGCCCTGTAATGCCCTTGTCCAAATTCTTATTCAGTCTTATTATTCATATAAGCAAAAGTTATCATTTCACTTTATTCTAATATTAGTATGTGTGAATATGAAAAACTGAAATATATTTGGTTATTATTTATTTACAGTGTCTTATATAGCGCAGCAGATTCCGTTGCGCTTTACAATTGTAGACTGAGATAAAACAAACTGGGTAACAACAGACAGACTTGGAGGTAGGAGGGCCCTGCTGCAAGCTTACAATCTATAGGGACATAGGAGGGAAACACAAGGACAGGCACCAGTAATAGCATAGCAGTCCCACCAAGTTACAAGTCCAGAAGGGAAGCTATATAATACATAAGTGCCTCAGAGGGTTATGCGTGTGGAAGTTAAATATGATAGGCTTGCCTGAAGAGGTGAGTTTTCAGGGAACGCTTGAAAGTTTGGAGGCTAGTAGAGAGTCTTATTGCACGTGGAAGGGCATTCCATAGGGTGGGAGCAGCCCGATGAAAGTCCTGTAATAGTAAATGGGAGCTAGTGAACCCTGTTACAGTGAAAACAAATAGTGAATTATCTCACCAAAACTCACTCAAAGGGAATTCAAAACCCATATAACAGTAAGGACTGTGACAAACTCAACCCTAGCAGAGAATAAGGAGATAGAAATTATTCCCTCCTACATATTCTATTAAATATCTGACCAAAAGAGAAGAATAAACTACATTCTCTATACTGAAGCTGCACCAATTGAGACAACAGTTAGCCTATATCGTTTTTAAATCTATATACACAACTTTTCTTTTCCAAGTGCATCTTAAGCACGTCACTACATATGTGTGTGTGTGTGTAAATGTATGTCTTAAATTTTAACCCCTTAAATATTTCACCACAATAAAGATGGCCTTCGCCTGTGATCCTATTTGTTAAAAGAACAAAGAGAATTCTACCCCTTCATCTTTTAATAAAGAATTAAAGGCATAAGTATTAATACTATAACAACAATCTCTCTTTCTTTGGTGTGCTAACATAGTGCAAATTATTTTCCTCGTTTTTTTTTTAACCAGTTTGTACTTAGTTTGCCCGGATAGCACCCCCGCCAGTAGATTATCAAAATCGGCGGCCTCCAAATAATCCCAAATAGAAAAGGGATAAAAAAAATAATTGTGTGCAGATCGCCAACTCCCTTTCCCCCATCCGCCTTTACTACTCGCGGTGCCCCATTTTCGCTGTCGTGGATCATGCCAAGCTGCTTCATGAGCTGCTGGCTATGCCCCCAGCCCCTCTGCTGCAGGAATAGACAGTGTGCACATGTGTACAGCGTCTATTCATGGATGACAGGGGAGGACTCCCAAATGCTCCCCCCCCCCCCCGCTGCGGGACACTGTCAGCCCCAGGAGGGACGCTAGAACATGCCAAAAAAACGGGACGTTACCATGATAAGCGGGACTGTTGGGAGGAATGGTTTTGCTGTCGCACGCCCACTCACTTCTGGTGGCACCAGGCACTGCCATCACCTACCCTTTTCCTGGCTGTGGGCGGGTGATTTTTTTTTATTAGGGTGACCAATCCCGGGAATCCCATGATTAATCATTTTTCACTCCCGGGATAGAAAAAAATGGCATCCCTAGACCTAATCCTAACCCTCTCTCCAGCCTAACCCTAACCCTCCCCCTGCAGCCAAATCCTAACCCTCCCTCCAGCCGAAACCCTAACCCCCTCTGCAGTCCTCATCCTTCCCAGCGCACTTATGTTCAGGATGCTGACTGTTGGTCTTCTGACCATTTTTAGCATCAGGATGCCAACGACATCCCGACATAGGATACATGCACAGAGTATTACATGAGTATTACTCCCCGATCCTATCCAGGGCCACCACATCACTCATAGCTGTAAGAATCCCAGCACAATTATCAGGAACAGTGAAATATGTGAAGTCTCTCAATTCCTACAATATGCCTATCCCAGTGACTGGTTGGGTAGTTTAAATTGAGATCACATGATCACAGATCAAACGCATAGGCTAGTGAGCATTCTTGTTGGCTGTCTGCTCTCTTAGAACTTTGTCAGATGGATGTACTTCTATTATACATGATGTAGGTGCTGTAGCCTTTTATCATATTTGTGTAACCCTCCTTTATAGGAATGTAGATTACTCTAATGTCTGACTGTGCCTCCACCCCAAGCTTAGGTTACTCCCAACTGAGTTGTTGGGAGTTTGGGTGACAAAGATAGGGTACAGGTGAGCTTGGGGAATCACCCTATGGCTTAACGCTTAACTCAATATGTTTAATACTCTATTCACAGTATAATAATAATAGTACATAGAAATATAGTTAAATGCACCAGAGTTTTATTGAACTGCCACTGGACAACTGGTGATCTCAATGACTGCTCCTTTAAGAATAAAAAGTTACGCAACCTTAACTAAGGGGACTATACGCAATACAACATATTACCATACATATACCATATACAAAATAATTATACAAGGGTCAACAATAAGGTCATACCTTCCTTTCCCAAATAATTTAAACAAACAAGTATTATTGCGCAATAATGTATATATTACTTAGTGTACACTAGTTGTTGAGTTGACAGGAGAAAAAATAATAATAATAATAAGTGCTTCGATAGGGTGTGTGTGTTTTCAGCTCCCAATGGGACAAAGTGTTTGCAGTTCCTGTACTGCCACCATTCCTACCTGAGTACTTTAAGGTAAAGGGGCTGATGACCAAAGCAAAAAGGTATAAATGGTTGCTTTATGAAGTTATTTGTAATCCACACGACATATGATGACCGGGATATCCTGGGTGTCCTATTAGCAGCTCCAACCTGACCAGCTATTCTCTTTTCCCTACAGAGGCTGTACTTTCCTGAGTAGATGATGAGTGAGGGAACAATTCACCGTTGTATCCGGGGGCATACACTGGTCCATTATATGGTCATATCAGTGTCTGTTAAATGGGGAAACAATTGGTAACAGTCTATCACACCCTATGTTGAATGTGGTTCTTTTATAAAACACTGCAAGCTTCTCCTAGTGCCAGGATACTAAAAGACCATATGGTATAACCACTAGAATATCCTTGATAATACAGTCGGCTGAGAAATTATGATATCTACACTCTGGGTTTACAGTTGCAGATCTTGCTTTTATAAATGTTCCTGAAGTTCACATATAATAAGGGGTTCAGCCTTCACTTAATCTTTCTGACTATCCAGTGTTAAACCTGCAGTATCCTCTGAGACTTTATCCTCTATTTTATTACGACTTTAGCTCAGTCTCTATAGCAGCAGTACTTTCATTGAAGAAGACAACCTTCTGCCGTATCCATAGCTATAAGGTTTGCAATAAGTTTATATATAGATGTATCCTTCTGACTGCAGTGTAACATTGAACTGCTGCCTTGACCAATAAATCATCTCCTTATCAGCTAGGGTTTTCCTCTGCACTTTGCTGGCAAACTTTCAATGGCTGCACCCGCTCCTTATTCTATAGGGGGTTCTGTAGGCAGCACCACCGTCACTCCTTGTGTGTGTATTTCTATCACTATGGACTCAATCCATCTAAAGTCCGCCTTCACATCACACTCTGTCATGGCCAGGGACCACCTCTGTAGCTGCCCCTCTGTCACAGTCTCTCTAAGTTGCCACTTCCTTTATGGGGTGGACAAGTAATGGCGCCGCCTTCACTAATGACGCTGGCTGTATCTCCTGCGCAGCTCAGCTATGACGCCATTATGTGGGGATTCCCCTCAGCCGGGTCAGATGCTCTGTTCACTTCCAGATAAGACGCCGCCTGTCAGCTTCAAGTCCCCGCAGAGTCACCGCTCACACCCGGACCATTGGGTAAGCGATCCTTCCTCTCACAGCAACGCTCTCCCTCCTATATCTGCTGTGTTGCTCTGCATTTTATGCCTGTCATACTTTGCATTGTTCCTTTAATAACTCTTATGTACAGACACAATCATTAAGTGCTCCAGTCAATAACTGCTTCTTTGTATAACACTGGGATGCTACCTGTATATAAATATACTTCCTCCTTTGTATAAGAAGTCTGTCATTGAACTCATCAAACTCACAAGGGCTAGCGTTGGAGTCTTTATGTTTTCCAGCACCCTCAGTCTGTTCCTTTACCTCCTTGTAATCCCCTCCAGTCACTCCCTGCTGTCTTATTTACATAGATTGTGTCACTAGCTGGACTTGTACTCTGTCACAGAATGGGTGATCTACAGTCCCACATAGGCCCTCTCCCCCAGCTGCTAGCTGTCACCTGAACTGCTTCTCTGTGTCTGCTGTGGGAATGGGGGCAGGCTTCCTGCTGTGATCAGTGTCACTTCCTCTCCTGTCCAGGTAATACTGATGGGACTCAATCCATTTACCAGCACCTACTATTTGGGGGAACTCTGGAGCCGATGGTGTGGGCTCCAGCCTTGCTGACAGTTACCTCAGACTCTTCCCTCAGGGAAAACTGGCTTCTCCGTTTCCAAGGGGATACAAAGCTTTAAACTGGGTGAAGGCTGCATAAGCCTGAACCCATATAAGAGCCCTGACTTAGGTCATAGAAAGTTCAAGAGGGAAAAAACTTAGCCTGGGGTTTTTTCTGCCTGGATACAAGCTGGGATCAGGCAGGAACCTATCAGGGATTAGTGGGAGTAGCCAGGGAAAGGTTATATAGGGCAGATTATCATGTGACCTCACCCTTCTCTTTCTAGTTTTGAAGTGCAGTCCTGCGCGGATTTGAGGTAAGGGAATCTTGCTTGCATTCTTTTGTATCTGCTCCAATTTGAAGTATGCCCCGTCCGAGACGCTCTGCACCCCCCCCCCCGCCGCCTTGTGGATGCGGCCCGGCCGTTATCTGCGGCGGGGTACCGCCGTCCACGGGTGAGGGTGCTGGGGGCACAGGAGGCCTCTGCTGCCGCTGGCTCCCCTGCTGGGGGCCTAGCGGTGGGGCTCATACCGCCTCCAAACAGTCTGCCTTCCCCGGTGAGCGTGGTCAGCGCTTCACCGGGGGTCGTTCCTGCGGCTGCCTTAATAGGCGAGCCGATCGGGAGTGACCCCGTCGAGGTCCGGGCCTTGCCGGGTCCCTCGGCGGGCGTGGTTGCGCCCCCTCTGCCTCAGGTCGCGTCCGTTGCGGACGCGACGCCGGAGGCTTCTGATCCGGCGCCTGGGGGACTCGCTGTCCCTCAGGCGGCTAGCGTGCTGCAGGGAGCGGTACGGGTCACAGCGCCGGCTGGCGCGAGACCCGTGCCGGAGCTTGGAGTGGCAGGCGGGCTTGTGGTGATGTCGCGGGCCCCGGCGCCGGCTGGCGCGGGGTTCGCGTCATCACAGACAGCGTCAGGCGGGTCTCCGGGACGGGAGCAAGCCCCGGCGCCGGCTGACGCGGATGCAGCGTCATCAGTGCCGGCTCCGGGGACGCAGGTGGCTCCAGTCCCGGTAACTCAGGCCGCAGCGTCGGAGGGCGCGCGGCCTGAGGGAAGTGTATCAGATAATAACATGAGGGCTTCTTCCCTGGCGGGGGGAAGCTCAGTCCAAAGCATGCCTGTTGGGGGTTTAGGGGAGGGAGGGTTAGGGGATAGAAGGGAGAGGGTGGATGTGGCGCTGGGAGTCCCTCAAGCCCCCAGTGGCTGGGGGGAGGGGCTGGGTGCATCAGCGTCTGGGGAGTCTGCAGCAGCAGCTGCTGCAGGCTCTAGCAATTTTGTGCAGAGGCCAGCAGGCAGTTATGGCCTGGGGGGATTTAACCTTCCACCCCCAGGTTCAGGGCCGAATGCCTTGGGCCCCGTGGGGAGGGGATTAGGGGTTAATCAGTCATGGAACCCAGTGTTGTTCCAGGCGGGCATGCCCATCGGCACGGGGGGTCTGGGGTTAGTATACTCCAGGAGCACAGTGGCGACGTCAGTGCAGTTGCAGGGTCCCCCCCTAGGGGGGCAACCCGTAGCATCTTGGGGGGGGGGCTTGTCCACGCCTTCATGGCAGGGTGCTCACCCAGGGACATTGGGGCAGTTTTCTCCCGGTGGGGGTTTCCCCGGGCAGTGGCCCCCTGCGGGGTCCCCGTATTTCCAGTCTCCGTTGGGGGGAGGGGGTTATGGGGCATGGCCACAAATAGCGCCTTGGAGGCACCAGGCAGTCCCAGCAGGGGTGCCACAATTCTCTGCGGGTTTTCAGGGTGTCCCCACTAGTCAACCACTCCTGTGGTCCACGGGGGTTCAGGGGTACAGCCCACATAGCTCCGCCGGGTATGGATGGGATCCGTGCTTCTGTCCTCAGGGGCCCTGGTCTGCCTTAAGGGGACAGGGGGGAACCCTGCCTCATGTTGGTAGCAATTCTGTGGGGGCTCAAAGCGTTTTTTCTCCGATGGGAGTCCCCCCGATGCCAAGGGGACCCCCACCCAGTGCCACAGTGTCAGCTCCACCTCCCCCGCCATCGGATGCGTCGGTGGAGGCGGGAGGTGGGGGCAATTTGTTGTCTTCTTCCCCCCGCCCAGTTGTGTGTTCACAGGAAACGAGTGTTTTAGCATCATCGGTGGTTTCCAGAAGGAGAAGTCGGGAGGTCAGAGATGAATCAAGGACGACTGCGGGGTCAACAGCAACAGGTTCCAGGTTGGCCGTTGCGGCCGACGAAGTTCCGGGGACGTCTGGTGCTGGTGAGTGCACAGCTAATTATTCAACATGTGATTCTTCAGATAGTGATAGCACAAGCGTGGGGTCGGATTCCCCGCGTCGCCCGCGTAAGCTGGCTAGGCTTATTGCGCGTCATGTGGCGAAGGCAACAAACAAGGATAAGGTTGCGAGTTCTGCGCCTCCTCCCGCGGATCCCCCTTTGTTTACTGAAATGGTGCATTGTGCCAATACAGCAGTGACCAGGGGGCTCCGTAGGAGGATGAGGGAGAAGATTAAGAAAGGGAAGTATGTTGACATGTTCACCCTTACGGAGGACATGCGACAGGCCTTCGAAAAGGCGAAAAAGGCGGACGGTATCGGGGAAAACGCCTTTAGGAATTTCCATCAGTGGTTAAGGGGTTTCCTGGTTTTTGCAGCCTGCTATGCCGAAACTAGGCCGGCCGAATACCCGAATGTTGTGAAGTATTTGTTTTTGGTACATGAGATGTACCTAAAAACAAAGGGTTACTCCTGGAGGGACTACGACGAAAAGTTTCGTCGCAAACAGGACGGGAATGCCGTGTTGCCTATGGGCTTTAAGGACGTGGAGGTCTGGTTAGAGGTGACTCAGCAGACCAAGCCCCAGGGGGAGGGGGTAGCTAAGAAAACGGTGGTGGCGGCATCCCCAGCCTCCAAGTTAGCAGGAAAGGGCAAGTGTTTTGCTTATAATGACGGCAAGTGCGCCAGGGGGGCGAACTGTCGTTTTCGTCACTCATGTAGAGTATGCGGGGGCAACCATGCAGCTAAGGATTGCTCCGCAGCCCCAGCTGGTAAGTCATCTGACGCCGGGGAAGCCGGTGGAAGTCACAAGTAAGGCATATTCGCCGATAGTGGTTTCCGAACTGGTTAGGTGGCTTAGGGGATACCCCGATGCCGAGGCGGCTAGTTTTTTAGGGGAGGGATTTAGTTGTGGTTTCCGGTTGCCCATTAGGGGTTCAGTTCATGTAGTGGCATCTAGGAATTTGAAATCTGCGAGGGATTTCCCCCACATTGTTCGGGAGAAAGTTGTAGCAGAGATTAGTTTGGGGCGCATGTGTGGCCCTTTTAGTGTACCCCCTTTGCAAGGTTTGTGTATTTCCCCGGTGGGGGTGGTTCCGAAAAGCACTCCCGGGAAATTTAGGTTAATACAGCACCTATCACACCCTCAGGGGGGCTCGGTTAACGATTCTATACCTGAGGAGCTCTGCAAGGTCAGGTACCAGTTGTTTGAGGAGGCCCTGGGTTTGGTTCAGGAGTGTGGGCGGAACGCATTGATGGCGAAAGTGGATATTGAGTCAGCGTTCAGGTTGCTTCCGGTCCACCCCGATTCCTTGCGGTTTCTGGGTTTTAAATTGGAGGGAGAGTTCTTTGTTGATAGGTGTTTGCCTATGGGCTGCTCAATATCCTGTGCGTATTTTGAGAAGTTTAGTTGTTTTCTTCATTGGTGCATTCGGAGAGCTTCGGGATGCCAGGGTATTGCCCACTACCTTGATGATTTCCTCTTCGTGGGTCCCGAGGGTAGTCTGGTGTGCAGGAAATTGTTGGAAACTACGGAACAGGTTTTAGGGGTGTTGGGGGTTCCTATAGCTGAGGGTAAGACTGAGGGACCCACGCACTGTCTGTGTTACCTTGGGATTGAAATTGACACAAGGGAGGGTTGTTGTCGTTTGCCAGCTAACAAGGTCCATAAATGGTTAGGCCTTATAGAGGATTGCCTGGCAAGGAGGAAGGTTAGGTTGAAGCAAGTCCAGTCCTTGTTGGGTTGTTTTAACTTTGCATGCAGGGTTATCCCTATGGGTCGGGCTTTCAGCAGGAAGTTGGAAAGGGCGACCGCTGGAGTCGCCAGGCAGCACCATTCTGTGTATTTGTCCAAAGAGATCAAGGAGGATCTGAGGACTTGGGCTTCCTTTTTGGAGACATTTAACAGGGTGGTGTTGTGGCCAGCTCCTCCTTGCTATAACAGTGCGTTGCAGCTTTTCACTGACGCATCAGGCAGTGTAGGCTTTGGGGCTTTCTTCGGAGTAGAATGGTGCGCGGAAGGGTGGCCTGACTCATGGGTGGACAGGGGTTTCACCAGGAATTTGTTGCTGTTGGAATTGTTCCCGATTGTGGTAGCCCTGGAGTTGTGGGCTCGGGAGTTAGCGGACAGGCAGGTTGTTTTTCGGTGCGACAACATGGGTGTTGTGCACACCATCAACAATCAAAGGACTTCATGCCCTCTGGCCTTGCGGTTACTTAGGCATCTGGTTCTGCAATGTCTGCGTTTCAATGTGGTGTTCTCGGCTTGTCACGTTCCTGGCATCGACAACAACATAGCAGATGCCCTGTCTCGTTTCCAGTGGGTTAGGTTTAGAGAATTGGTGCCAGATGCAGCGGAAGTAGGTTTACCTTGCCCACCTTATATCTGGCAGATTGTCGAGCCGGTATAGTGGGACTGGCCAGAAATGCCTTGGCGCCTTCTACGCAGAAGGCTTATGACGCGGCTTGGAGGGATTGGCAGGCTTTTCTGAGCAGGTATGGTCAGGAAGGTGAGTCCTTGGAGGATAGGTTATGTGTATTTGCCTGGGAGCATTTTCAGGCAGGGAGAGCAAAGGGGGCCATGTCAGCTGCCCTTGCGGGCATTGCTTTCCACTCGCGGATGCGGGGTCTGGAGGACCCCACACGGTCTTTTGTCCTAAGGAAGGCGATGAAAGGGTGGGCTAAAGTGGTTCCAGTGGGTAAAGACGTAAGGCGACCCATTGACTTGGCCTTGTTAAAGGAATTAGTGAGGGTCCTGGCAGAAGTTGGGGAGTCCGAATACGAGATACTGCTTTTTCGCACTGCGTTTGTTCTGGCGTTTTTCGGGGCTTTCAGGGTCAGTGAGCTGGTTGCCAAGAGCAGGACGGATTGTAAGTCAGGGTTACTTTTCAGCGAAGTTCAACTGCGCAGCGACAGTGTGTGCTGCAGAATAACTAGGTCTAAGACGGATCAGGTTGGAAGAGGTAAGTGGGTCATTCTGCAAGCGCAGGGCGATGTGGAGATTTGCCCGGTGCAGTTGGCGCGGGCTTACTTGGGGATCCGACCAGTAGCAGTTGGGGGGCAGTTTTTAGTGCATATTGATAAGGCTGCTCTTTCTAAATTTCAATTCGCTGCTGTTTTGAAGCGCTGTTTGAGTGTGTTGGGGCTCCCGCCTCAAGAGTATGGTACCCATTCCTTTCGGATTGGGTCGGCTACACAGGCTGCGGCAGCTGGGTTGTCCCCAGGGGCGATCCAGGCGCTAGGTCGGTGGAAGTCCGATTCGTATAAGAGTTATGTGAGATTAGATAAATTGTAGTTGCGCCTGTTGCGCCAACCCTAAAACGCAGTTTACTCCCGGTTTTTGAACGACAGCGTTCAGAAATCGTGGGTGTGAAGGTTGTTTTTACTTTTTCCTCCGAGGGGGCCTTAATTCAATTGGCAAACCAAGGTCCACGGGAGGTTTTTTAAGTTTTCTCCTTCACATGGGTTGATTTTAAAGTTTTGTGATATATATATATATAAGTATACTGACGGTAAGGATTCTTCTTTTTTCAGTTTCAATGGAATCCTCGGGGCAGATATGGCTCATTGGCCATTCTTTCATTTATTGGGCAGGGAGACACCCAATGGGCAGGAGGTCACATGATTATCTAGGAGACAGGACGGTCAGGTGGATAGGTGTGAGGGGCATGCGCTGGGGTGAGTTCTTGAACGAACTTTTCAGGCATGAGAGGAATTGGGGCCGCCCCCAATGGTTGGTCATCCACCTGGGCGGCAATGATATGGGCATGGTCAAAGGAATCGACTTGATTCTAAGCATCAAGTCCGATTTGGTGGCTGTACGGGCTCATTGGCCCGGGGTGAGGATAGTTTGGTCGGAAATTATCCCTCGGTTCCATTGGCGGGGTGCGGTGCGAACCTCAGCCATTGAGAAGGCGAGAAAAAAGGTTAACTCTGCCATAGGAGTCTTTGTTAGAGCCATGGGGGGTAGTGTGGTAAGACATCCGTCATTGGTACTAGATAACGTGAGGTACTATAGAGAAGACGGGGTGCATCTTTCCCCTGCGGGAAATTGCATGTTTTTGGAGGACATCTACCGTTTGTGGGCTTGAATAGTTAAATAGGTTTTTTCCCGGTTGGTTAGGTTATTTTCTTTTGGGGATGGCGGCTGCGGTTAGTTAACCTTTGCGGTGGCGGGAAGTCGCTACCAGCCAGCGGTCAAAGGGGGGCACAAGCGGTCATCGTGGGGCACCATCCCTTTCGTAGGACGGCGGGTGGTCCTTCCCGTGCGGGTGGACAGGGGGCGTTCCCCTGCGGGACCGTCCGCTAAGGGCTCAGCCAGGTTAAGGGGTGGTGAGACCCTCACGATGCAGGTTGTGTCAGCAGGAGGCGGTGGTGAGCCCCTCCTGCAGTGTTTTGCTGTTTTTTACGTATATCAAGTTGACTGGGCTGGCGTGTTGGTAGCGGCTTAGTCTTTGCCATCCTCCAACCTTTAGTTTAAAAGTTAGGGACTCAAAATCCAAATTCAAACCCAAATTCTTAGTTAGCTTTCAAGGTCTCAATAAATATTCCTCTGACCTTTTTAAATTTAACCCTTGGTGTCAGTGTGGTTATTTCTTGTACGCGTGATTTATTTAGTGTCGTCTCAAATTATTTTAGATAAGGTTTTGGTTTAATATAATGTAAAGATATTTTAAGTTATGGGCTACTTAAACTGGGTGAAGGCTGCATAAGCCTGAACCCATATAAGAGCCCTGACTTAGGTCATAGAAAGTTCAAGAGGGAAAAAACTTAGCCTGGGTTTTTCTGCCAAATTCTTAGTTAGCTTTCAAGGTCTCAATAAATATTCCTCTGACCTTTTTAAATTTAACCCTTGGTGTCAGTGTGGTTATTTCTTGTACGCGTGATTTATTTAGTGTCGTCTCAAATTATTTTAGATAAGGTTTTGGTTTAATATAATGTAAAGATATTTTAAGTTATGGGCTACTTAAACTGGGTGAAGGCTGCATAAGCCTGAACCCATATAAGAGCCCTGACTTAGGTCATAGAAAGTTCAAGAGGGAAAAAACTTAGCCTGGGATTTTTTCTGCCTGGATACAAGCTGGGATCAGGCAGGAACCTATCAGGGATTAGTGGGAGTAGCCAGGGAAAGGTTATATAGGGCAGATTATCATGTGACCTCACCCTTCTCTTTCTAGTTTTGAAGCCCTCCCTCCCGCCCCAAAAGCGGGCTCACTAGCGGGATGGTTATCCCAGTGAGCATTTTTTGGTGTTTTTGCAGAAGCATTTCTGCAAAGAACTTTTATTTTGTGGCTTTCCAGCCAGCATGGCGGGAAGTCGCTACCAGCCAGCGGTCAAAGGGGGGCACAAGCGGTCATCGTGGGGCACCATCCCTTTCGTAGGACGGCGGGTGGTCCTTCCCGTGCGGGTGGACAGGGGGCGTTCCCCTGCGGGACCGTCCGCTAAGGGCTCAGCCAGGTTAAGGGGTGGTGAGACCCTCACGATGCAGGTTGTGTCAGCAGGAGGCGGTGGTGAGCCCCTCCTGCAGTGTTTTGCTGTTTTTTACGTATATCAAGTTGACTGGGCTGGCGTGTTGGTAGCGGCTTAGTCTTTGCCATCCTCCAACCTTTAGTTTAAAAGTTAGGGACTCAAAATCCAAATTCAAACCCAAATTCTTAGTTAGCTTTCAAGGTCTCAATAAATATTCCTCTGACCTTTTTAAATTTAACCCTTGGTGTCAGTGTGGTTATTTCTTGTACGCGTGATTTATTTAGTGTCGTCTCAAATTATTTTAGATAAGGTTTTGGTTTAATATAATGTAAAGATATTTTAAGTTATGGGCTACTTATAAGTCCCAGCTGTATGAACACTACAGTATACAACATTCTGGGCTGTTACATACTCTTATTCTCAGCCTTCTCCTTTCCATGAGCCCTTCCATATATGAATGAATCCATAAACATATACCATAGCATTAACAGAGAATACAGGCAATAAGCATTGTATTATATTACAAAAACCGTTAAGATATATAAAATTACATAAAACCGATAAAGTCAGCTAGTACACAGGTGATGCTAAACATAACGCTATATATATTTCTATATACTTGGTAACCAAGGGTTACATTTGGGTCTGTTTAGCTGTCTGTCTCTACCATGCCTGGATAATGATAATGTTCTGGCTTGCTGCCTAAACTGCCATTTTTCTTGGACTTCGGACCTTTCCATGACAGCTAGGAGCTGATTGGCTGTTATGCTATGTCTCTCCACTTTACCTCTACACTTTTTCTCCTTTCTGTGGCAGCTGGAGCTGATTGGCTGGTACTTTGTCTCTCCACTTTATCTCTCCTTTCTGTGACAGTTAGGGGCTGATTGGCCAGTACTTTATGTCTCTCCAAGGCTTAGTACAAGTTCCCTTTAGCTACCAGTCCAGTAGTATATGAATAGGGTGGTCTCTAATGATTTCTGCTCACCACCCCATGCATATATCAGGGCAATTCAATTAGCTTGGAAATAAAATTACTAATTTCACTAATTATTTCTGGCTTTTGAGTTTTTGTCCCCCAAATTCCATTAAAAGTTGCCTGTTTTATTCTTTAAGGTTTTTTTCAGTTACTATTGTGGTAGAGACAGCATTCCCCCCACATGAATGTAAGGTGGAGGATCCAGACCAGGTTTTGGAAGCCGTAGCAGAATCCCAGGTGTGTAATCAGCAGCACCTAGGATTTCTTGTTTTAAGGGTTTTCAGGGCAGAGTCACCTACTGTAGCTCTCGATGGTGGAATATCTGCCCGAAGTGATAGGCCAGGGGTGTTGGTTAGACTGGGGACCATTGGAGCCTTTAACGAGTCTGCTATGATGAGAGAGCCTGTATGCTACTGCCTGTTATACCAACTGCATATGAATGTCACCCGCTATGCTGTCACCCGCTGTTGAGAATAAACAACAGTCATCTGAGACCCTGTGTGTGTGATCCTTGTCACACTATGCATACAATATGTCCATTAGCAGATGGATTTTGCCTACAAATGGCATCACATCTTAGAAATAGCATCTCTAAGGTAGCCCCCCCCACACACTGTCAATCAATCAAAGGGGATACCCGAGGGTTGGCCATCTTTCTGAGCATCTGGGAGGGCAGCAAGTATGAACTGGGCTCTCAGCATTATGTAGTATTTACATCACACTTATGGCCGGGAAGGTCCCGAAAATCGGGTTCACTTCCCAGCCCCCCGGAAGGGTGGGCAAGCCTTCGGCATTTAGTGCCCCCTTCCACCAGTTAAATACCAGCATTTGCGGCTCTTTGGAGAGGGGCTAAAATGACGCAAATCGCGTCATTTAGTACCACCCATCCCTGAAGGGTCGAGAATCACGGCATTTACAAGAATTTCTTTACACCTATAGTATACATAGAATTTGAAACATAGAATTTGACGGCAGATAAGAACCATTTGGCCCATCTAGTCTGCCCCTTTTTTACCCTTCAGGTAAACTCAACCCTTTTTAATCCTTATTTCTTTGTAAGGATATTCATATGCCTATCCCAAGCATGTTTAAATTGTTCTACTGTCTTAGCCTCTACCACCTCTGATGGGAGGCTATTCCACTTATCCACTACCCTTTCTGTGAAGTAATTCTTTCTAACATTTCCCCTGAACCTACCTCCCTCCAGTTTCAGTGCATGTCCTCGTGTTTTATTACTTGTTTTCCTTTGAAGAAAATTTCCCACCTGTACTATGTTAAAACCCTTGATATATTTGAAGATTTCTATCATGTCCCCCCTTTCCCTTCTCTGCTCCAAACTATACATGTTAAGATCTTTTAGTCTATCCAGGTAAGTTTTGTGATGTAGGTCATGAACCATTTTAGTTGCCCTTCTTTGTACACTCTCCAATGTATTTATATCCTTCTGAAGATATGGTCTCCAGAACTGGGGACAGTATTCCAGATGAGGTCGTACCATAAAATTATAAAATTATTACTTGACAAAATGACATGAGAAAAATGTTTTTGCCAGATATTTGTATCACATGTCTTAACAAAACCAGAAATGCATTTGAATTTACATCATGTTACTAGGTTAAGTGGAGTAAGAGGTACAGTATGTGAAGAGGAACTCGTTGCCAAAGAAAACCAATCAACAGGTCAAAGTTTCTGAGAATATATTGAAATTGTATCTAACTGTGGGGCCAAACTCTGTAACAAAATGCTCAGTTTAGTCTAGAAGAATTGCCTATGTTCTAAGAGGGGCCTCAGCTTTTCAGATTTAAGCTGGGTAGATAACTGTGGCCCTCCAGCTGTTGTGAAACTACACATCCCAGCATGCCTTGCCATAGTTTTAGCAATCCCTAATAGAAAAAATGTGGCAAGGCATGATGGGACTTGTAGTTTCACTACTGCTAAAGGGCCATAGTTTGACCCTGCCTGTGCTAGGCCATATGTCATCCAATCCGGTGGATCATACCAACATATAGGGCACATTGTCTAATGTTGTTAGTGTTTAGAGCAGGGATGGGGAACCTTTGGCTCTCCAGCTGTTGTTGGACTATGCATCCCAGCATGCTCTGCAACAGTTGCAGCATGGCCACCTAGCAAAATTGTAACAAGGCATTGTGGGATGTGTAGTTCCACAATAGCTGGAGGGCCGAAGGTTCCCCATCCCTGGTTTAGAGTGTGCACCTGTATTCCCCCCCCTCCCCGTATTATAATGCAATGCACTATTATTTATTTAGCGTGTATTTTAATATTTACTCAAAGTATTTGTGACTTATTTAGTGGGATACCAAGGTGACACATGACATAAAGCAGCGACTTAGCTCTTCCCGAAATGACGTACGTCATTGGACCTATGCTTGATAACTCCTGCTTCCTCCTCCGTCATATATTTACCGAACATCTTAAAGCAGACATAGACAATAGCGGACAGGAAATATGTAAAGTGGATGAAGTATTTAACTCGCTTACTAATTATACAATCTTATCTAGTTATCAGATCCCAGACTGAAACTAATCTGACTAAGATCTGATATATCGTACATGTTTGTGTGACTCTACAAAGCCCGACTTTCCCACATGTCCTACAGAGGGATAGAAAATATTCAATGTTACCGACACAGACATCATCCTCATACCATGATTGAAGCACCAAAATCCTTTCTCTAAATACTCAGGATGAGTGGGTTCAGATTTGGAAATCCGAGCACTGCCAAGCACCCCCGATCTGAGCCTTATTCCGAACACTGTTCGGGTATTCCCGCCCAGACTCGGAGCTCAGAACGAGGCAAAATGTCATCATCCCTCGTAAGATCTGGACAGCGTTTATAAGTTTGGGAGGCTCGACGCCATCTTCATTACACCATTGGAGAGGGAACTGGGAGGAAGGGTCCGTGTCACTGGTGGTCTGTTGAGCACGTGGGGTGGCGACCTGGTGCTGTTCTGCGGTGGAATCCTGCGCTTCCATAAGTCATGGAAGTTGTGGTGCTGCTGTATAAGTGCAGTCCTGTGCTACTGTGCTGCCGAGTACTGGTGTCCTGTGCTGCCACAAGTCCAGTCCTGTGCTGCCTAGTGCTGGTGTCCTGTGCTGCCACAAGTCCAGTCCTGTGCTGCCTAGTGCTGGTGTCCTGTGCTGCCTAGTGCTGGTGTCCTGTGCTGCCTAGTGCTGGTGTCCTGTGCTGCCTAGTGCTGGTGTCCTGTGCTGCCATAAGTCCATTGGTGCTGCTGTATAAGTGCAGTCTATTGATACAGCTGTATAAGTGCAGTCCAGTGATACAGCAGTATAAGTGCAGTCCAGTGGTGCTGCCATTAAAGTCCATTGATACTGCTGCATAAGTCCAGTCCAGTGGTACTGCTGCATAAATCTAGTCCAGTGGTACTGCTGCATAAATCCAGTCCAGTGAAACTGCCATTAAAGTCCATTGGTACTGCTGCATACTGTAAGTCCAGTACAGTGATACTTCTGTATATGTCCATTTCAGTGGTACTGCCAATAAAGGACCTTATTCTGGTTCACTCACAAGGCTGCAATTTTCACAGCCTTGCGAGTCCACCAAATGCCGCCTGCCCCCCTCATGGCTGCCTGTCCGCCCCCTCGCATGGCATATTCCCCCACACTCGTGCGAATGGGTGTCTAGTTAATCATCCTTGTGAGCGGAGGGCAGGGGGGAGTGGGGTGATCCATTAGCATATGGGAACGCCCAGCCTTTCATGGCCGTTTCCATGAGAACGCGGGGCATTCTCATGCTAATGGGTGATGACACTGGTGCGGGGGGGTGGGGTGGTCAGCTGAAATCACAGAATGTCAGCTGCCCGCCCACTTCCCTCCGAATGTGCACGCAGATGTAAGGTTGCTCTCGGCAGATATGCGTGCACGTTCCACATCATTTGATGGTCGGAGACCATCAAATGATGCGGGTGTTCCCCCGAAGGCTGCGATTGGATGTTTATGTAAAATACCCATTCGCATGCCGTGCGAACGTACACGCCATGCAAATGGCCGTCATGTGTACCACCATTCGCATGGCAGGATCTGGTTGACTCGCAAGGATAAGAATTTGCATCCGAGCGAATCAACCAGAATAAGCCCCTCCATGTGGCCGCTCTTTGTCAACAGTCAGTAGTTAGACAACAAAGGGACAAAAAAGTAAATATGTACAAGTTGGACATTTTCAAATGGTCAACACAAGCAAACTGCCATCATGACACAGGTCGACACATAAACAGGTCGATGAGTTTTTCACAGTTTTTTTACTTTCTTTTATAATCCATATGGACTCGGATATGGATTATTAGGTTGACAGTGCCTAGGTCACCAGTCAATAGGTCGACCACTGTTGGTCGAAATGCCGTAGTAGGTCAACACATTAAAAAGGTCAACATGGTCTAGGTCGGCATTGACAACGGTTGACATGTAAATAGTAAACACATGAAAGTCATGTGAGATTGACATAAAAAACAATAAAAAAAAAAACGTATTGACTTTTTACTTGTGTCGATCTTTAGGCAATGTTAACATTTGAATTGTGATCTCTATTGGTCAATGTGACCTTGTGCATGTTTTTGGTGTCGTCTGATGACCTAGACATTGACAACCGTATGATCAATACCTTCCAGAAAAAAAAGTACAGTAAATAAGAATACAATAGAGACTTCCCATAAAGCCAGCTGATAAGGGGGGGGGGGTTGTTCTGATGGACAAAGGTAAATATGTCTGAAATATACAGACAGTTAAATTATGGACAAACGTATACAAAAATAAAGAGTGACCCTTCAATAAAAATAGAGAAGCCCCTTTTTCGAAATGACACAGAAAGCTTTTAATAATGGAATAATAACTAAAAAAAAAGAATTGGATTTTCTAAATATTAAAAATGCATCAATTCCTACCATCAGGGCCTGTGTAAGGCTTCTCAGCACCCTAGGCAAAACATCAGCCTACTACCTCTCTTGGAGCATACACACGGAGAGATCTGTGCTTAGTTTTTAAGACTCTAGTCAGATTGATTAAAAATAGCACAAATTTGCTCCGTGTGTATGCCCCTTTAGAAGTTCCACCTAAGACACCTGCATTAAGTACATGATTTTTTTGAGAGGCAGACTTAATGCAGGTGTCTTCTGTGGAACTTCTAAAGGGGCATACACACCAGGGCAGGGCCGAAACTAGGATTTCCGGCGCCCGGGGCAAGGCAGTCATTTGGTCCCCCCCCTTTCTGAAAGCATACCTCCCAACTTTTGAAGCTTCGTAGCCGGGACGCTGCTGCTGCGCGCCGGAGGCGTGGTCTATACTCGCGGCTCTCCCGCGAGGCCACGCCCCCATTTTGCCGCTATGGGGGCATGACCCAGAGGCTCCGTGAGCCTCTAGCTATGCCCCCAGCCCCCTGGCTGCGGGAATAGACGCTGTGCTCATGCGCAAAGCGTTTATTCCCCGCTGCTTAGCAGCTGACAGGGGGGACCGGACCAAATGACGCCTTGTCCCTGGTCTTGGAGACCCCCACCTCCCCGCACAGTCCTCTCACCGCCACGGCTGCTGCCCTTCTCCTCCTCATCCCATGCTGCTGCTGTCACCAGTGACCCGCCGTCCGACTCAGCCATGTGCGTCCTGCTGTGAATGGCCGGGCTGGGTCACGTGGGGCGGCGGCGGACAGCTGGGTGTGGCTGACCGCGGTCTGTGCAGCTGCCTGCTCTCCGGGCTTCCTCGCTCAGCCTCCTCTCCTCCTTTCACGCCGCAGCATGTGAGGCAAGAATGGTGTAGCCGCTGTAGCGGCATCTTACTTTGACTCCGTCCGTCTCCTACTAGCGCTGCGGCGGGAAGCGCTGATGACTTCAGCCAATCAGCGTCCGGCAAGTCTTTTCGAAGTCATCAGCGCTTCCTGCAGCCACGCTAGGAGACGGACGGAGTCAAAGTAACATGCCGCTACAGCGTCTACACCTGTCACCGGACCTCCGCTGGCTGTCCCCGGACCTCACAGCGCCCCCCACCTCCAGCGCCCGGTGCGCGTGACCCCCCAGCCCCCCCTAGTTACGGCCCTGTACACACGGAGCAAATTTGTGCTATTTTTAAGCAATCTGACTAGATTCTTAAAAAGAAAGCACAGATCTCTCCGTGTGTATGCTCCAAGAGAGGTAGTAGGCTGAAAAAAATGAAACTTTAACCCCTTCCCGACATTTGACGTACATTTACGTCATGGTCGGGATGTACTTCCCGACACATGGCATAAATGTACGTCATGACTGTAAACTGTCACCGCGTCTATAGACGCGGTGACAGAGGGACGATGGCTGCTGTCCCTGACAGCAGACATCTTCCCTCGTGGCCCAGGGGGGGGGGCAGCGATGCCCCCCCCATCGGCGATCGCTGTGATTGGCTGTTCAAATGTGAACAGCCAATTACAGCGTTTTCTGTGTACCGGCGAATAACGTCGCTCGGTAACACAGGGATCGGTGTTAAGTACAGCACCAATCACCACCGGGTGTAAAGGGGTCACTGGTGGTCACCCCACCTTACCCCACCTGCCCCCAAGGCTGCGATTGGTCCGTCGGACCGACGGACCAATCACAGCCATTACACCTCACTGAAAATAACGGAGACAGCCCTGCAGCCGCCATTCCGGTCAGGAACAGCGTGCAGAGCGGTCTCCGTGCCCATCTGTGCTCTTATACTGACCTGATCTGCATTGTGGTGTGGTGGCATCCGTGCTGCCTGCTTCCTGGTTGCTGTTGCTTCCTGGTGCTTGTGCTGCTGCTGCTGCAGCGTCATCATTGTGTCATAGAACATAATATTGTATAATATAATTTTGTCTCTACTGCCCCCTGCTGCCCCCCTTTTGTGCTGATCAGTATAAATTAACTGATCAGCAACTTTTTTGGGGTGCAGGGTTTTTTTTTTTTTATATATACCCCGTCAGGTTGCACCAAAAGTTGTGTGCCTGCTGCCCCTCACTGCTAATCAGTGTTGCATCACTGATCAGCATTTTTTTTTTTTAGGGTGTTGTGGGGTTTTTTTTTTAAAAACTTTTTACACCCACGGTGATTTTGTGGGTGTCCTGTGGCCGCTGAGCGCTGATCAGTGACGTACATCACTGATCAGCATTTTTGGCACAGGGTTGATCTAATTTTTTTTTTTTTTGGATCAAATTCCTGTTGCCTTTGACTCATCAGCAGTTTTTTTTAATTTTTTTTTTTTTGGAGGGTGCTGTGGGGGTTTTTTTTTTATTTTTTTTTACACCCACGGTGATTTTGTGGGTGTCCTGTGGCCGCTGAGCGCTGATCAGTGACGGACGTTACTGACCAACATCTGTGCTCAATTTTTGGCGCAGGAGCTTTTTCTTTTTTCTTTTAACTTACACGTGTTAAAGCACTACATACACACTACATACCCCCCGTGTTGAAATAAAGTTTGTACCCCCCCCTACACTATACACGTGTTGAAACACTACACTTACACAAACACAAAAATAATAAAAATGTCCCAATCATCGCAAAGACTGTTTTCAGCGGAGGAGGCATATGCCCTTATTGCCTCTGACACTGACACAGCCAGTGAAGTAAGCGATGAATTTGCATTCGTCTTAAGCTCCTCTTCCTCCTCTAGTGATGAGGGACCCCCTCAAAGACGCCCCCGTAGAGCAGCTGAGACCCCCCCCCCAATGATTGATCTCGTATGGACCCCACCACCAGACAATTTTGAGCCCCAGGTTCCTGAGTTTTTGGCCAACCCAGGAATCCAATTTGATACTACAGGCCTCAAAGAAATTGACTTTTTCAAAGTCTTTTTCTCTGATGATTTTATAAATTTAATGGTGGACCAAAGTAATTTATATGCCCAGCAGTTTATTGCCCAAAACCCCACGTCATCATTTGCTAGGTGGACCCCTGTAGATGCAGTAGAGATGATGACGTTTTGGGGTCTGGTGTTACATATGGGCATAGTTAAAAAGCCAGAAATTAGGCAATATTGGAGTACATATGTTCTGTACAGCACCCCACTTCATCGTATGGCCATGACCCGGACTCGTTTTGAGATGATCCTTAAATTTTTGCATTACAACGATAATGCACAGTGCCCACCCAGAGATGATCCCACCTTTGACCGGCTATTCAAAGTCAGGCCGGTCATTGATCATTTCAGCGCCAAATTTGCTGAGATGTACATACCCGAAAAATTCATTTGTGTAGACGAGTCACTTATACATTTTAAAGGAAGGGTTAAATTCCGCCAGTACCTTCCCAATAAGAGGGCAAGGTATGGCATAAAAATGTATAAGCTGTGCGAAAGTACCTCAGGGTACACTCACAGGTTTAGGGTATATGAAGGGAAGGACACAAGAATTGAACCGCCAGAATGCCCCCCCCCTCCCTCGTAGGTGTTAGTGGAAAGATTGTCTGGGATTTAGTGCACCCCTTCCTGGATAAGGGTTATCACCTCTATGTGGATAACTTTTACACCAGCATCCCCCTGTTTAAGGCCCTTGGTTCAAGAGGTACAGCAGCTTGCGGTACTGTGCGCAAGAACCAAAGAGGCCTCCCAAAAACGCACGTTGCCCAATTACTGAGAAAGGGTGAAAGCAGGGCACAATCCACCGAAAATATGTTGTTGGTCAAATATAAGGACAAGAGGGATGTCCTTATACTGACAACAATTCACGGAGACAGTACCACCTCCGTCCCTGTACGAGGTACCAGTACCCACACCTCAAAACCTATTTGTATCCTAGATTACAATAAGTACATGGGCGGAGTGGATCTTTCAGATCAGGTACTGAAGCCGTACAGTGCCCTGCGGAAAACAAAAATATGGTATAAGAAGCTGGCCGTGTATATCATCCAGATGGCACTGTATAACGCTTACGTACTATTCCGTTCTACCAGCCAGACGGGGACATTTATGCACTTTCAAGAGGAAGTCATAAAGGGCCTAATATTTGGGAACCAGCAGGCAGAGGGCCCCAGTACTTCTAGTACTGGCCCCAGTACTTCTAGTACTGGCCCCCGTATTGTATCAGGGCAGCATTTTCCTAACGAAATCCCCTCCACTGGAAAAAAGGGCAGGACACAAAAAAGGTGCAAAGTTTGCTATAAAAAGGGAATAAGAAAGCAAACTATTTTCCACTGTGAAACTTGCCCCGACAAACCCGGCCTATGTATGAAGGAGTGTTTTAAAATATACCACACATCTATGGATTATTAGCAGGGGCGGGCTGGGCCGGGGGGCAGGGTGCCATGTGCCCCCCGGGCCGCTCAAACAATTTGTGTGCGGGCTGCCATATTTCTTCGGCTGCTGCTGCAGCCACGGGGCTGTGACCAGTCTCTGACTGGTCTCCAGAAACATGGCCGCCGGCCTCCTGCACTGAGGACGTCTAGTGCAGGAGGCCGGCGGCCATGTTTCTGGAGACCAGTCGGAGACAGAGACTCTGTGTGTTTTAATTTACTTCCGGTCTGCCTGTGCGTTCTTCCTCATCTACTGTACTTTCCCCGTGCTGCAGCCCGCTTAGGTCCTGCTTCAAGATCAGGTAAGAGGTACTGTACAGGCAGAGCAGCCTGTGCGGTCCAGTTATTATACAGGGGAGTGCAGCCTGTGGGGGTCCTGTTATTATTATAAGGGGAAGCAGCCTTTGGGGTCCCTTAATTATTATACAGGTGGAGCAACTGGTGGGGGTCCCTTCATTTTTATACAGGGGGAGCAACCTGTGGGGGTCCCTTAATTATTATACAGGGGGAGCAACCTGTGGGGGTCCGGTAATTATTTTACAGGGGGAGCAGCCTGTGGGGGTTCCATTATTATTGTACAGTTGGAGCAGCCTGTGGGGGTCCCATTATTATTGTACAGGGGGAGCAGTCTGTGGGGGTCCCATTATTATTGTACAGGGGTGCCACCTGTGGGGGTCCGGTAATTATTATACAGGGGGTGTAGCCTGTTGTGTCCTGTTATTATTATACAGGTGGAGCAGCCTGTGGGGTCCTGTTATTATTATATGACAGGGGGAGTAGCCTGTGGTGTCCTGATATTATAAAGGGGGAGCAGCCTGTGGGGGTCCTATTATTATACAAGGGAGCAGCCTGTGGTGTCCTGTTATTATTATACAGAGGAGCAACCTGTGGTGTCCTGTTATTATTATAAGACAGGGGGAGTAGCCTGTGGTGTCCTGATATTATACAGGGGGAGCAGCCTGTGGGGGTCCTATTATTATACAGGGGAGCAGCCTGTGGTGTCTTGTTATAATTATAAGACAGGGGGAGTAGCCTGTGGTGTCCTGATATTATACAGGGGAAGCAGCCTGTGGGGTCCTATTATTATACAGGGGAGCAGCCTGTGATGTCTTGTTATAATTATAAGACTGGGGAGTAGCCTGTGGTGTTCTAATATTATACAGGGGGAGCAGCCTGTGGGGTCCTATTTATGATTTTTTTTCTTAATACATATTTTTAAAATGAAAAACCTCAATTTAACGATGCACTGTTAAGGGCGTACACACGGGGCAATATGATCGCTGGCAATATATTGCTAGCAATATATTGCTCAGTGTCCCGTTTTCATCTGCGACCATCTCTGGTCGCAGATAAAAAAGAGCCCTGCAGTGAAAATCAGCTGCGGGCAGAAAACGGGAGCGCGCACCCGACGATTGATAGCCGGTGCACACTCCCATCGCTGGCAATATGGTTGCTCAGCGACCATATTTCCAGCGATATTTGCAATAATCGTCCCCGTGTGTACGCACCTTTACTTATGGGCCGGTGCTTAGGACTTGCCCCCCAGGCTAAAAGTTGCCAGCCAGCCCCTGATTATTAGGTTCATCATTTCACCGTGCTTCGGGGGTCTTGCTAATGCGACATAGCACCCACCATTCATTCCACCAGAATCTGTGCTGCAAAATCCAAATATCACTCCTTCCCTGCGGAGTCCTGCCATGCACCCAAATGGTATTTTTTGGTCACATATGAGGCATTGCCGTACTCGGGAGAAATTGCGGCACAGATTTTGGGGTGCTTTGTCTCCTTCATTCCTTGTGAAAATGAAAAATTTTGAGCCAGAACTGCATTTTTGTGTAAAAAAAATTTAATTTTTCATTTTCACAGCCCAGTTGTACCAAAATTGGTGAAACCCCTGGGGGTTTGAAATGTACACTATACCCCTAGATGAATTCCCTGAGGGGTGTAGTTTGCAAAATGGGTTCACTTGTGGGGGGGTTCCTAACTTTTAGCATCTTATGGTGCCTAGAAACCTACATGGTGCCTAAAAAATAATCTCATAAAAAGGAGGCTCCAAAATCAAGTAGGTGCTCCTTCTATTATGAAGCCTGTGGTTTGGTCAACGTGCACACTAGGGCCACATATAGGATATTTATGAAAACAAAAGAATTGGGGGAATCAATTTTTAGTCACATTTCTCTAGTAAAATCTACTGTGTTCCTTAGAAAAATGTATTAAAATTGAAAATCTGCAAAAAAAATGAAATTTTGAAATTTCACCTACACTTTGTTTTAATTCCTGTGAAACACCTAAAGGGTTAACAAACTTCCAAAATGCTGTTTTGAATACTGTGAGGGGTGCAGTTTTTGAAATGGCATCATTTATGGGGGTGTCTCACATACAAGTCCCTCAAAGTCACATCAGAACTGAACTGGTCCCTAAAAAAATCAGTGTTTGAAATTTTCTTGAAAATTTGAGAATTTGCTATTCATATTTTAAGCCTCCTAGTGTCCAAAAAAATTAAAAGGAGGTTGAAATAATGATGGCAACATAAAGTAGACATATGGTCTTTGTTAGTTATTAACTATTTTGAGTGGTATGATTATTTGTCTCACAAGCAGAAAATTTAACATTTTGCAAATTGCTAAATTTTTAATTTTTTACGACATTTTGGTATTTTTCACAAAAAAACACAGACTGTATCGACCAAAATTTACCACTAACTTGAAGTACAATGTGTCACGAGAAAACAATCTCAAAATCACTGGGATAAGTAAAAGCAAAAAAAAGTTATCCCCACATAAAGTGATACATGTCAGATTTGAAAAAAAGGGCTCTGTCAGGAAGGCAAAAACAGGCTGCGGCGGTAAGGGGTTAATAAGCATTACATTTTTGAAGTTTTAGTCTTCACATTGCCAAAATTTATAAAGTGGTGGTTAGGATATAAAAATACATTCTAATTTAGTGGTAAATGTCATTTTTATGAGCTCTGCACTTTTGGGTTTATTTTCTGAGATAGGGGTTCTATTGAAGTAATTATACTGGTCGTGTTTTAGGCAGGCTTTCAGTTAGTGTAGTGGGGTACAGTAGTACTCAGGCAGGCTGTCAGTCAGTTTTTCATTTAAAAAAATTGTGGAGTGGGGTCACTGAGGGTGTGCTGCACTGCAATCCAATACACCATATACTTCTGTCAGAAGCAGAACAAGTTACATGTGTGATTGTTCTGCCACCACGGCCCACACAGTGTTATCCAAGCCCCGTCCATAAAAAAAAATACAATATAAAAATAAATTTTGCTGTTCTTTATTTTTTTGCTGTATATTGCACCCCGATAGTATACACCATAAGTTCCATGTGTGATTGTTCTGCCTCCACGCAGCATTATACAAGCTGCACATTACCAAAAAATAACCGTAAAAAATCAAAATCAATTTTTCTCTTCTTTATTCATTGTTTGTGTGTACTGCACCCATAGTGTACTGTCAGAAGTTCCGTGTGTGATTGTTCGGCCTCCACGCAGCGTTATACAAGGTGTTTATTGTTTGTGTGTACTGCACCCAAATACACCATACTGATACTGTCAGAAGTTCAGTTTGTTAATAACCAGCCAGCTCGCTGCAGACCTTGGCCTAAATTTAATGAAAACAACATTTTGAGCTGTAAAGTGGTCAAAATTGTCTGGAAAGGGCCCAGAATTAATGTTATTTAGGTTGATATTACTCTAGGGACAAAAAAACCCGCAAAAATTACGTGATTTGGGCATTTTTTTTCCGAATTCAAATCCTTTCACCGTTGTTTGACAAAGCCAAATTAAAATACCGGCGACGAATCCAAATCCAAATCTTCTGCCCTGGCGCTCATCTCTAGTTAGCATTACTACATTCTCAGTAAAGTGCTGTGGAATATGTATGCGCTATATAAGAAATTGTTAATAAATAAATAAATGTATCAAGCTTCAAAAACTGATAAAGTGGAGAGTGATAAAAAAAACAGCCAATTAGCTCCTAACATAGGAGCTGATTGGCTGGCTGTTCATCACTCTCCGTTTTATCCCTTTGTGAAGCTTGATACATTTGGCCCTTTGTCAAAATTGTACTGTGTCTACACTACATAAAGGCGCATACACGCTGTGCGATTCTGACTGTATCTACAATTTTGACTATACTGTACTATAGAGTGTTCTAGTCAAATTTGTGCTGTAGTTGGGTACATACACTGTGCGATTTTGGCGTAACTTTCCCTACGATTTTGACTATATAGTCAAAATCGTAAGGAAAGATAGCAAATATCAAAGTTTTAAGGGACTTGCTATACCGATGCGAGGCCTAGTGAGTAATTCGTCACCCACCAGCATCGGCAAGTGAGAGGATCGTGCCGTGTGTAGTCCCCTTATTTTTTTCTTTGTGCAATACTGACCCCGGGGGGGGCACGCATCGGCATTGCTGGATGAATACACATGGTGTAATATGTACTTTATTTGCCACCGATATAGGCAATATAGTTCATATTGCACTATAAGAAGTCTAATGGCATTTTCAGTCACCTGTGCCTGTGTAATATCCAGTATATATAGTAATGCATACCTCCCAACTGTCCCATTTTTTGGGACGGTCCCGCATCCTGCCCAAGGCCGGCAGTGTCCCGGGGGGGGGGGGGGGGGGGGAATGATGACACGAGATGTGTATTCAGCGTCGCAAGGGATAAAACCGGGGCGTGACCTAATTGCAGATCATTTGCATATATCACACCCTCATTAGCATAGGCCGCACCCCCTTTTTGCCACGCAAGTGTCCCTATTTCACTGGAGAAGTTGGGAGGTATGCTAATGCATGATGAGAAATACTATTCATATGCCTGACGTAGGTAATACTGTATTCCTGCTGTTCCCAATCTGGGTGCCCTGGCTTACCGGACACCACAAGAATACAGCCAGTATACAGCAAATCATCAAATGACTTCATAGTTGTCACTCAGCAGTCAGACATCTGCAGAGATTATTAGGAGACAGCTCCCAGTTTCTGCCAATCTGAGTAGTTTGTAGTGAAATGAATGCCCTGCTCATTTAAATGGATGTAAACAGCTGCGTGGGTAATATAATAACAGCCCTGAGAATTGCACAAGTTTAAAGAACTTGGAAATGTGCACTTATTATATTTCTCAATCAAGGGATGCCAGGCTCGTCTCATAACTAATAGCATGTGTCGCGGACTCTCATTTTGTTTGTAAACTACACTAATTGTTTACACTGTGGGCTGGTCCCCTAATGATTTAGATTTTGTAGCAGAATTTCGGCAATAGTTACATTCTGTAACATCCTGCCTGATGGTTAAACCGCAGATCCCTGTACATAAAACATCCCCTTATATACAAAGGCCCTTATTCTGTTCCGATTGCACGGACCAGAGTCGTCGCAAGGGCATCGATGGTTGCGTATGTGCAGGGTCATTTCTGCGCATGTGCAGGCGGGGGGTGGGCGGAGCAGGGCAGCGGGCAAGGCTCATTTGCATATGGAAATGCCTAGTTTTTCATGGACCTTCCCATGTCAGCTGCCCGCCCACTTCCTCCAGAGCGTCCACACATATATAAGTGACTTGAGAGTCACTTTTATATGCGTGCACCTTCGCCATCATTTGATGGTGGCCGACCATCAAATCATATGGGAGGAACCCCCATGGCTGCGAATGGATGTTACAGTGTAACCAGGGCCGGTGCTAGGGTGTCTGGCACCCCCTTACACACTGAAATTTGCGCCTTCCCTTCCAAAGCCCATAAAGGGACATCTTGTGCTACAAAAAAAGGCTTTGTTAGAGTACCTCTTTAGAGAACCCCGTTTGCTGGAAGAGGGTGGGCGGTGGAGTAGCGTAGCGCTGTGAAGTAGCGGCAATGGTAAGCACGGCACCAGAATTTGAATTTTTTTTTTAAAAACAGTGGCCGGTCCTCTGATTGAGAGAGCTCAGCCAATCAGAGGGCCACTCAGTGTTTTAAACAGTTTTTTAAATGTTGCTGCCGCCACTGACCCCCACCGCCAACTAGCACTACGCTACTCCACACTTTTAAGTCCAGAGTGACCCCTATGTTCCCAGCACTGACTGTGAATAGCCCCAGTGCACATGGTGCCATGACTACGCTGAATGCTTAGGACCCCAGGCACATGGCTGCACTTGGTGAGAGAGGCATATATATATATATATATATATAGTGTATCCAAAATAATAGACGTCACTCCGGGACTTCGTGCCAAACCAAATTCTTTTACTTAGTGTCTACGGTCAACGCCGTTTCGATTACCACTCGTCATCAGGACCAAACACTGATGACGAGTGGTAATCGAAACGCCGTTGACCGTAGACACTAAGTAAAAGAATTTGGTTTGGCACGAAGTCCCGGAGTGACGTCTATTATTTTGGATACACTATACACACTGGCTTTTAAACCAGCGGAGGAAGGCACCCGGGCAATCTACCCATTATAAGCGAGGAGTGCCGGACACAAGTTGGACTGTATATATATATATATATATATATAGCTTCGGCGCAGACATATATATATACTGCATGAGAGAGAGAGGCAGGCAGAGATAGATATATGATAGACAATAATAGAGAGCGCTAGTATGAACCACCACCTTCAAGTTTTTTACCAAAGGTCATCAAATAGACAGATAGGTGTTGCTATAAACATGTGGTAAAAAAATATTTATTAAAAAACATAAAAAATTCTTATACACAGCATCTGTTT
Source organism: Crinia signifera (assembly GCF_055691185.1). Lineage (NCBI taxonomy): Eukaryota > Metazoa > Chordata > Amphibia > Anura > Myobatrachidae > Crinia > Crinia signifera. Next base: position 448,769,528 of record NC_139217.1, read on the forward strand.
GTTTCATTCATTGTAATTGTAGTCGACACAAGGTGTGTTAAAAATCCATTTGAAACCCTACGCATTTCATCTAGAGCGACTTCATCAGGGGTTAGGGTACAGACAGTATGTCGACGGATGAATAAATGAATCCTTTATAGCTGGTTCTTATTGAACAAAAGTGTCCAGTATATATTAGAAGGAGGTCTTGTGTAGGTTTCCGTATTTAGAAGAGGGTAAACCCTATGCACTCAATACCAGGAGAGGTAAAAGCCTGTGGATCTCCTCAAACAACTAGTACACTTGCTGTTTGAGGAGATCCACAGGCTGTCATCTTTCCTGGCAGATAGATAGCTATATTATATATAGATATATAGATAGATAGATAGATAGAGAGAGAGAGAGAGAAAGAGACAGGCAGGCAAGCTGGCAGGCAGAGATAGATATAGACAGAGAGAAAGGAAGAGGGAGAGAGAAATTGATAGATATAGACACAGTAACGCACGCAGGGGGGGTTTCTGAGTACCCAGAAACCCCCCCCAGGAGTCTAAGGACCCTTTGCTGAAAGCTGAGGGTCCCCTCTTTCCATGGGTACAAGAATTTTAAAAATCGTCCCTTGGGAACCGGAGATATCTGACTTCAAAGCAGTGGTCCCCATCCAAGCCTGTTAATTGCTCTTCCCAGTCAGATATTTCAGGTTCTATCTGAGTAAGAGTTTTTCTGAGGGGATATTCCAAAAGCTGGGACTCTCCCCCTTTGATGGACACTAGTAGCTTGTCTTTACTGTTCCCAGAACCAGAGATATCAGCCTTCCAGAAATTGGTTACTGCTCCAGCTCCACACACCTGGTATGTAGTTTTATATTCTCATTGATGGATTGCTTTGCCTCCTGAACTCTGATCCCCTAGTCCATAATACCATTTGGTAGGTGGGATTAACTAGTTTTTAATTCCAATTAAAATCTAAGAAATCTATTTCCGAGAACTGGAGATATCTGCAGTCAAGCAAGCTGTCCTCCCGCCAGAAAATTATGAATAATAAGCCCACTCCACTATACACCCCTCCTCTGCGTATTAAACATCCTCTACCACCCTGGAAGTTATGTATCAGGGCCCCTTCATTCAGCCCAATGCCCACTTCTCCCACCCCATCTCCCACTATCTGTGCAGTAAAGGGGTAATTAGTGCAAATTACTGATCCAGGCCCTACATGCTGAGCGGTTGATATAATACCCCCTACCACCCGTGGGACATCAAAGCTTCCCCCAACCCTACCGCTGGAGGATTGGTAGGGGCCCCAATACATTGATATGCCCAGGGGTCCACACTGCTGTTGCTGCCCCTGTGTGTATATATATATATATATATATATATATATATATATATATATATATATATATAGGTTGCTTGTGTGAGCCGGCACTCCTTGTTTAAGGATAGCTGCCCAGGTGCCTCCAATTCTACTTGTATATATATATATATATTTTTTTTTATATATATATATATATATATATATATATATATATATACATTTGGCCTATCTATAATACTTTAACTGACCCGGCATATACTTGGTCACCTAAGTGTCCATCTCCGGAAACCCCCTTCTGAAAATCCTGCGTTTGCCCCTGAGACAGACACACATAAAAACAAACTCACTCAGTCAAGCAGCTCCTCTTCTGTAGGGTCCTGGGCCAACTCTCACCACCACTGATTAGGGCAGAGCTCCACAGTGGGATCACAAGGGGGCATCTAGTGGCTCTTTGCAGTACTGCAGTTAAGCAGTACTCAGGAGTCATCCTATGCAGACCCCAATCTTCTGCCTCCCCCGACCCTGGTGCAGGACATCAGCGGCGCAGATGAGTGCATCATGTTGCCGGCACCTCTGTCTGTCCTGCCATGTGACAGGCAGCAGCAGCCGTCAGGAGCAGGGTGCAGAGCAGGGAGAGCGCCTCTACTGGTCGGCGCCTACCTGATTTGCATCCCTTGCTGAGCGGGTGCTGCCGGCCCCGAGTGTAACATCCATTTGCAGGCCCTTGCGAATGGGTGGCGGGCAGGCCACCATTCGCAAGGCGTGGTTTGGCCCATTTTATACTTTTAATATAAGTTCCTCTTGCCAAAACATGATCACCCTGGCTATTTAGCCCATGCTGAAGCCTGAGGCTGTACCCGGCACCCCTGGGCCTTGAATAACTGGACATAAATAAATAATAAATACAATTTCAAGTGTTAAAAAAAATTATCAGAATAAACTATTGGGTTTTGTAGTAGAACTACAAGCCACAGCAATCCTCCCCCTCATGCTGTGACTTGGTGAACCACAAGTCCCAGCATTAATGCATACCTCCCAACTAGCGACCGAAAAGGGGGCGGGGCGTATGCAAATGAGGGTGCGGCTTATGCTAATTAGCCGCGACCTCATTTTCATACGAGAATAGACGCTGTGCGCATGCGCACAGCGTCTATTCTACTAGATTGGGGGGTCTCCCAACTGCCACCCCCCCGCAGCGGGACAATGCCTGCCGCGGGTGGGACAGCGGGACAGGACCCGAAAATCGGGACTGTCCCTCTAAAATCGTGACAGTTGGGAGGTATGATTAATGGGCCCACTGGGACTTGTAGTCCCACGACAGAACCAATACCCATAGAACTGAACAACACACATAATAATAAAGTATAATTTTATTTCACACTTCATACATACTGTACATACTTACCTATCTTGATCCCGTAGGTTTGGTCCTCTTCTCCAATAGAATCCATAGGATACCTGTAAAAATATAATCGGGGTCAAGTTTGTGCAACAGGCACACGAAGAGTTAATAGCTGGTGTGAAGTACAGCAGGCTGGGATTCCACAGGTGTGCCATTAGAGAGCAGGAGTGCACAGAATCACTGAAGAAGCATAGCAGATGCAGTCTGTATGGAGCAAGGCAGAGGGAACTTTGAGAATACAGCAACAGAGCGAGGGAACTTGCTGAAGCAGGTTATAGAGTACACTTAAGCAAGTCTGGTAAGCAGCATAGCACTAATGCTGTGTACACACGGGGGAGATATATTGCTCAGCCATATATTGCTGAGCAATAAATGGCTGAGCAATATATTGCTCAGTTTCTCCTGTTCATCAGCGACCAGAGATGGTCGCTGATGAAAAAGAAACTGCCGGGGGGAGCCCGGCAGTGGTAATCAGCTGGTCGCAGGAGCATGTTCCTGCGACCAGCGATCACCACAGGGGCAAAAACGGGAGCGCGCACCCGGTGATATATCGGCGGTGCACACTCCCATTGCGGGCAATATGGTCGCTGAGCGACCATATTTCCCGCGATTTTGGACAAAATCGCCCCCGTGTGTACGCACCTTTTAGTTTTTTCTCTCCCCCATTACTAGAGACTAGAGCAAAAATATCTCCATTAAGGTGCATACACACCGGGCGATATATCGCTCAGCATATATGACCGTGTGTACACAGCTTTTCTGTGTAACAGAAGCAAACAGCCCCTGGGGCTCCTCTTACCATCACCCAAAAACAGCATACACCCCTTACTACAGTACCTTGCAGCCCTGAGGTCTTGAGTTCAATTTCCAGCATGGCCCTAAAGGGGCAAACACAGGGTTGCCGACCCTCCCGGTATTTCCGGGTTGGGCAACCCTCCCGGATTCAGGGGGGACCCCCGCTGTCCCCTGGATCGCGGCATTAAAATGCCGCAATCCTCGGGTCTCAGAGGAGGGGGCGGAGCTAAAATGACACAATCGCGTCATTTTAGCCCCGCCCCCTCCACAGAGATCCGTGAATTAGCTGGTTTACCATCATGGGGCGGGGCTTATTGATGTCACGCTTAAGCCCCACCCCCTGAGCGGCTGCTGAAAACTCTCCTCTCCGGGCTTCTCCCGGAGAGGACAATAATAAAGTCGGCAACCCTGGGCAAACACACATTGAGATGTCCTTACCTCCCAACATGACCCTCTCCAGGAGGGACATAATGCTCTGTTTCTGGACTTTCCTCTTAATGTATGATTGCTTCTCCTGTTTTATACAGGTAAATGGGTAAGAAAGGTGTTTCCGCACAGGTAATAGCAATCATACATTAAAGCTGTGTACACACGGTGCAATATCGCTGGCAATATGGTCACTGAGCGACCATATCGCCAGTGATTTTTTTTGTGCTGCAATGATAATTCGCTGCAGCCCATACTCATGCAGCCATGTGTGCAAAGTGATTTTATTTAAGCAAAAATAAAAGGCAGGGCTGTGGTTCAGGATAACGTAGCTCGCTACACACCGAGCAATTTGCAGTCACTTGCTACATTTTGACTGCATGCACTGACTTAATGGCGATGCGGGACCACTCATCGCCATCGCTCAGGGGCATACACACGGAGCGATCTGTACTTACTTTCTAATACTCCTTTCACATCGCACCTAATTACCGGGTACAAGCCGGTTTCTTGCTGGTTCGACCTGGTAATTAATTAGTGTGATGTGAAAGGGGTTACCGATTACAGCTAACCGGTAGCAACACGGCAATTCAAACTGGGTAAAAAGCAGGGTTCTTACCTATTCGTTGCTGCGCAGTGTTAACAGGTTAAACGAGTCGAGCAACCCGTTTCCGGTTCACACTATGGAGGAGGCAGCTCTAAGCACTTCCTCCTCCCCCGCCCCCCGATGACACGCCGATGCTCCACCACGCCCCCACATGACGTCAGCAAACCGGCAATATTGCTGGTTTGCAGAGGTGAACTGAACAGACCGCACATGCAGGGTTGCATCGGGACTGAACCGTTTTATAGTCCAGGTGCAACCCTGCATTTGTGATTTAAAAGCGGTATAAGTGTGATCAAGTAACCATACCTCCCAACATTGGCATCAAGATGCCCGCGTGGCAGAGTCACTATGGGGGCATGGCCAGTGTTGTGTCTCACTGAATAGAGTAGAACTGTGGGTGACGAGAGGACTATCAACCGTTACTCCTCTACTGTGTGGAGTTTGTATATTGTTTGCGTGGGTTTCCTCCCACAATCTAAAAACAAAACAAAATAATCCGTGTGTGCATGTGTCAGGGTATACAGATTGTAAAATCCAGGGATTGCAGTGAATGGCCACATCTTCTCTGTGATGTGCTATGGTATATGTGCATGCAATGTAAATAACCGGTAACAAAAAATAAACCATGAAAACAACTTAAAAACTTAACAATAAGAAGACCACCATTAGGCAGAGTAGTTTGTTTGGAACAGCTAATGTTTTTCTATGTCTGCTCATCAAAGGTCAAATTGGGCTTTAATTAATGATGCTTTCCAATTTTCCCCAGCTGCACCAGCCAGAAAGGAGGTCCCTGCAAAATGTCCCCAACCAGCGGGGACGATGGGAAAGCAGCTGGTGAGTAGTCAATTAATATTCACATCTCAGGGCCTGCCTCCGCAGTATCTGAGGAAACAAAGGCATTTTCCAATGTTGAGCTGACTGTACAAGCATCTGAACCTGAATTCAGTTTGACTAGGGCATGACGGGGGCCTACCGCTGGAATGCCGGCATCGGGATCCATGCTAAAGGGGTGTGGACAGGGCCGGTGAAATCCTTCTCCGCATCCTAGGCAAAACTATAACCCCTGTTCTACAGGAAAATATGTATTATGTAAAGAACATGTATAAAACTAGTGCAATAAAGTAGCTGTTCGTGCCCATAGCATTGTTACTTTCCATTAGTATTGTTTAGGAAAACAATACTAATCCCCTCCCCCCCCCCCCTGCTTTCTGTTTCTATCACTGATATAGCCTTTCCCATGCGCCCTCATTAGGCGTTGGCTGCAAGGTCCTGCCAATCTCCAGGTCTGGTGAGGATAGAGAGGACTCACTAATAGCCACTGAGCGTTTGACAGCACAAAGTTTTCTTGTTTTAGCATCACATTCTGTTAAGCGCTTTGTTTCCACCGCCATGTCCGAGTGAGACATTGCAGAATGCATCCCCTGGCTTATTTCTCCATTATTACACCAAGGTTAGGAAGATCTGTTGCTGTATTTTGTAATAGCCTCTGGCTTGTTCCTTTCCATGGCAAATTATATTTAATCAAGTTGTCTTCTGCAAAGCTCATGTCTGCGCTTTCATGGTAATTGCTGACACCAGTTGAACCAAACTATTAGAATTGATGCGGGCAGATGTTACAGGCGGAATAATATCCGAGAGATCAACAGACACCGAACCAGCTCATAATGCCGCTCATTAGCTTCCTGACATCTTCTGCAGTTAGGGAAAGTGGCAATTTATTAAAGTCAGTAAATCGGTAATTTGGTTAGTGTTTCAAATACTTATTTTGTAACTGAGGTCGGGGTGAGGTCACGTGACCTGATCCGACGTTCGCAGATTGAGGAGATTAATGCAGGCGCTCCGGTGAGCACTCAGATGACAGAACATAGCATGAGTCGCTGTATATATTGCAGAGGCACGAGCCACTGTCTGCCAATCACTCTCAATGGTTTCCTCATGTCAGTAGGGTGAGAGTGCCGGAGTCCGGATACGCCGGACAGAGGGCTGGCATACCATATTTACGTACCGTCCCAGATCCTTTTGCGGTAGTCCCCAGCACCCCCGGAAGAGTAGACACCCCTCTCCCATTCTACGAACTTCCTGATGAAGTGGGCACCACTCCCTGTGCGAACCTGCAGAGTGGATGGGGCAAATTATTGGGATTCAGGGCTAATCACGTCTTTTTAGCTTCTCTTTAGCCCCCGTCTCTATGCCAATTTGGCCCAATTGCAGCATTTTCCTCACATGGGGCAGGGCCAAATGACATGATTCATTGAGCTCCGCCCACCTTCATCTCCTCTCCGGGCATCTCACATATAGGCAAACAAAGAAAGGGTTAGCAACACTAGGTTACTCACCATAGAGCACTTAACAGGAGTTTGTTTACTTAAAATAGCAGCTGCTTTGGAGGGGAGGGTCAGTCCCCAGAATGGAATTGCAAGAGAAAACAGGTTAAAGCCGTGCTGACACAATTATTGTAATTGATATGGGTGAATCAATTTCGTATAATCAATATCAATATTTTAATATGAATTCATGCATATAAAAAACCATTAAATAATGGAACACAATTACAATTAAAAAAGCATAAAAATTAATTCACAGTGATTCCAGATCTCACGTGGATGAATTAACCCCTGGTTGGGGGGAGAAAGAATGGTATGACCTGCACTGTCCACTGCACAACCGTCACAATGAATGGAGTCCAATAACCGGCAAGCTTGAATCCTGTAAGCCGTCAGAGGGAGGGGCTGATGTGGGAGCCTGCCTACCACCTCTCGGCTATTTGTATCCAATATGACAGGAAGATGATGAGCCACGGACTTCCAATATTTATGGACCCGGTGGTCAGAAAAATAAGCAGGTAAATCTCCAACAGTCTCCACGGATTCCGGAACACACTGGAACTGCACCACCAACGCGTTTCACTGGACTAGTGCCAGCTTTATCAAGTGGTCACACCTTGTAGACCCAATGATCCATACCCGTGGCATCAAGTAATGTCACTCCAGTCCGGTGATTTATCACCAGGAAGATGATGCCGGCCACAGGCTCGTGAAGGGCCCAGATAATTGCTAATCACTTCCCCCATTTAGTGCCACAGTGCAGAATACAAGGCACCTGGTTCAGGTATTAATCATACTCCCACAATAATCAGGGTAAAGGGCCCCATACTAAGGACAAGTCCCCGGCAGAGAGCTCATTTAAGATTTGGTATTTGAGATCATAGTTGCTGACTTCTATGCTGCATCTCACTGAAGTAGGGGGGTGGGGCCATCGCCGAGAGGGGAAAGGGGCGGTTCTGGGGCGCAGCCATAGACGGGCTGCTCTATTGGGGGCATGGCTATAGCAACGGTGTAATTTTAGCCCCACCCCCGCAGTGCAATGTCAGAATTTCAGTCCTTGCACTGCGGGGGGCGGGGCTAAAATGACGTAATTTGACCCGCAGACCCCCCGGTTCGCGGGTGATGGATGAAATTCGGGAGTGCTGGCCCCCTTTCCGGGGGGCCGGGAGGGGGACCCGATTTTGGTTGGCAACCCTGCTTGAGATGCCATTTTTTTTACATTCGATTTATCACATGTAATCTCGGGGAGCTGCAGTTGTCGGCGGCAAAATTGAAAAATCCTATTTAAAAGACTGGGCGGCCACTGATTGGCTGAGAGAGCTGTGTCAGCCAATCCGTGTCCTTCTATTCTGGCGGCAGCTGATTGGCTGAGAGAGCTCTCTCAGCCAGTCAGTGGCCTCCCAGTCTTTTGAATAGGATTTTTTAATTCTCCCCATACTCCACACCCCACACAGTATCGTATGCGATACATCGCATTTATCTTGTGTGCAGCCCGCCTGACTCCGATCCGATGCGCATCGGATCTGATCGGATGTCATACACTTGCGATTTGGGCTGATTAGACTCAATTTCTCATCTCGATTGACTAGAATCAGGTGAAATCGAGCCCAAATCGTGTAGTGTATGGAGTCCTTTAGACGTAACAGGAAGGTGTGATTTATACATTCCCCCATGAGACGTGCGTTGATCTAGTAACCAACTAATACCACGCAGCTATTTATTTGCAGTGATATACGGTACCAGTGACAGTAATATGTACCTGTATGCTATGACGGAGGTAAACGATTCAGCCTCTGCGATGGGATTAGACCTATGGATTCAAAACGCGTTGTGCACTGACCTCTCCATTAAATGCTTTCAACCGTATTGACAAAGGTAACTGTAGTGTTAGATCAAATAAATCCGCATTCATTTAACTGGAGTAAGACTAACATTTAACACCATTAGTAAGGAAAATATTGAGCGTCTCGTTGATACAGAAACCCTGTCCATTGCCATGATTGCAGGTGTGGTAACATGAAGGCCGCTCTTAGCTCTCATTAGCCGCTGTGGTTAACAGACCTTTTCCTGCTTCGAATCCCTGATTGCAAACTGCTGTGTGTCTGAGATACCTGCAGCCTGGGAGAAGAGTCTACAGATAGAAGCGGAAATATCGCCACCCACAGGCCGAAGGGTAGAAATACAGAAGGACGGTGCTTTTGGATATACCTTTTATTATATTTCATTAATTTGCAGAAGTGCACTTGAATTGTACTGATTTGTTACAGCACACATTACAAATACCGACTGTAGAGTGTCGACATGAGGCATGTAGACATTCATCATGTGGACAATGATGAAATGCTGACCTGATTAGAATGCTGACCGGGGCTGTCATCAGAAATTGTGGGGTTCAGGACTGACAAAGGCGCTGTGGATATTGTGGGTGGAGCTACAGCAGGGGTGGGGCATAAATTGCTGCGTTTAAAAAGAAAGTGGTAAAACTGTGCAGTGGGGGTGGGTGCTATTATGGGTGTGGTATAGGGGTCCGACAGTCGGGATCCCCCCAGTCATTATCCCGACGTCGGGACCCCGACTGGCCAGACCCAGACAGCATGGTGAGCGCAACTAAGCCCCACATCGTGGACCCCCCCACAGGGGAAAATAGCAGGTGGCTGTCGGTAACGCAGCTGTCGGTGTTTTGACAGTCGGGATCCCGACGTCGGGTGAATGCCTGTCTTGGGGCCTGGGCATTCACCTTATGACCCCCCACCACCACCACCTTTGTGGTAAGATGCCCCTATTCATGGCTCTGTGAAGAGGGGGTGAGATGGATTATCTTTGCCCACTTCACTAGGGGGCTGATTCAGTCCTGCTCGACCCCTTTCCCAATGTTTGGGGTTTGCACATGCGCATTTATGCAGCAGGGGCGGGCCTGGGCTTAAGCAGTGGAACATCCAGCGATTTATGGGCGTCCCGCAAATTATTGCAAATCACGGAGACGGGCGGGGCTAAAATGATGCGATAGCGGCATTTAACATAATTTAAGCCCCACCCCCTCTAAGGCCTGCAAATCCGTTTTAGGGCATGGGGGAGGGGCCAAGTGATGTCAGCCTTGCCCCCTCCCTCCCTGACGTGTTGCCTCTCCGGGCTTCTCCCGAGGAGGTGAAAATCAAAGTAGGCAAGTATGTGTTAGACCAATATTAACATTTTCTTTTTGAATTGACATGTAACACTGAAGTCAGGAACATGACACCCCCCCCCCCCCCCACATTGTCTCTTGTCAGTATCAGTACAGTATTAATATTTGAATTGACACTTTGGGGTCGATCCTATTCTTTCTGTGCGGATGATTCGTGATTACGAATCTTCACGACACCCGGTGCACTTTACGACGGCACCCATAGGTGTGCAAGCAATTTTAAATGAATTCGGCCCTGCGAAGGATTAATTAGGCTTCATTCGGGTGTCGTTTTCGGTGTTAAAACGACACCCGAACAGCAACTCGCACCCTTCAGTGATAATAGGATTGACCCCTTTAATGTGGTGATTGATGCGGTCAGCGAGGAGTTGCTTTGTCTATGATCACTTATGAGACACATGGTATAAAAGGCCATCGGTCAGAGTACCCGAACGTCTTCTCTCACTGATCTCGTTACACTGTGCAGCTGCTCAGTTGTGGATTACATCTGCTCTCTCTTCTGCTTAACATCACAGCTTCCAGCAGTCTCCGTGCACCTATCACCGTGCTAAATGACCTCTTTAAGTTTCACTTTGCTTCCCTCTTCCGGCCATTCTGCAATTCATTTGTACATTTTAATTCTGTGGAATTTATAGTCTCTGAGCAGAGCTGGGACTCGGGCAGTCCGTGCATACAGCTGTGCCCTGCGGTTGGCCTAGGCTAAATTGCATTGCCTAATGGGGAACACAGGGATTATTTTACTGAGAAGTGCTGTCAATTTTAACTCATCGTTACAGCTGTAGGACGTCTGGTCGGCCAAGTTCTTGGTCCCACTACCCTCTGCATTACCCCTGTCAGACCTTATACACTGCATCTGGAATCTGTGCCGCTGTGGGGGAACTTTGTGGCCATATACTGTATTGGATATTGGATCCAGTCCCAATGGACAGACCTCAGTAGCGTACAATTATTTCTAAAGCAGTAAAAATCTTACGAAGTGCCTTCCTGCTGGGTGATTGGAGGCTATGCATAGTCCGGAATGTCCTCATGGCCAAATGGGAGAGATGCCAAGGGCCTTTGAAGGTTCTAACTGAGCGCGCCCCAAGATGGCTGCCTCACCTCTTACATGCTCCTGAACATCTCCACAAAACAGCTTAAATTCTACACAACCGACGTCAGAAACATCAAAATATCCAAGGACCTACCTTTAATTTGTACAGCCTTATGTGGACATCTCCTTAAAACCAGTGGATTGCATTCCAACACTGAGATTCACATTGGATTGAAACTCCTGCCTCTTCCCTGGCTCATCTGGGACTCAGAATGGCTCTACAATTGCAGTGATCATCTCCAGATTGTCACAATCCTGCCAGAACTCAGTGTGTTTGTCCTGTCTTACCTGCCTGTCAGTCTTGTTTCTCAGCCTGCTGCAGCAAGATCTGAGTATTTGCTTGTAACGAGCACCTGGGTGATTCTGATTCAGCCATTAACTCTGTGGTTACCACTTGAAAGATACAAGTTCCCTGTTGGCCTCATCCAGAGACTGTTCCAGGTGTGGCCATTCCCAATCACCCGGATGGCCAATCAGTGCTGCTCTGAGGGGTTATCCTCCCAGCCCTGCATAGACACTTTGCTTTTGCATTGTTGTCAATAACTTGGAAGGAAGCTTCAGCTTGTGTTCCTGCTTAAGCTCTGTGGTATTCCAGTTACCCAGCATTTGTATCCTGCTTCCAAGCATTCCTACACCTGTGAGCTTCCAAGACCCTGCACCAGCATTCCTACACCTGTGTGCTTCCAAGACCCTGCTCAAGCATTCCTACACCTGTGAGCTTCCAAGACCCTGCACCAGCATTCCTACACCTGTGTGCTTCCAAGACCCTGCTCCAGCATTCCTACACCTGTGTGCTTCCAAGACCCTGCACCAGTGTTCCTACACCTGTGTGCCTTCAAGACCCTGCACCAGTGTTCACCTGTTCCTGCATTACAAGTACCTGCACCAGTGTTACCCTGTACCTATATCCAGTACCTGCTTCCTGTCCCAGCACCTGTGTTCCCGAGTCGCCTGCACCTGTGTTCCCGAGTTGCCTGCACCTGTGCTTCCAGTTACCTGCACCTGTGCTTCCAAGTTATCTGCACCTGTGTTCATCTGTGCCAGTGTTCATCCGTACCTGTGCTTCCGAGTTACCTGCACCTGTGCTTCCAGTTACCTGCACCTGTGCTTCCAGTTACCTGCACCTGTGCTTCCAGTTACCTGCACCTGTGCTTCCAAGTTATCTGCACCTGTGTTCATCTGTGCCAGTGTTCATCCGTACCTGTGCTTCCGAGTTACCTGCACCTGTGCTTCTGAGTTACCTGCACCTGTGCTTCTGAGTTACCTGCACCTGTGCTTCCGAGTTACCTGCACCTGTGCTTCCGAGTTACCTGCACCTGTGCTTCCGAGTTTCCTGCACCTGTGCTTCCGAGTTTCCTGCACCTGTGTTCATCTGCACCAGTGTTCATCCGTTCCTGCATTTCGAGTTACCTGCACCTGTGCTTCCGAGTTACCTGCACCTGTGCTTCCGAGTTACCTGCACCTGTGCTTCCGAGTTACCTGCACCTGTGACCACTTGCACCCGCACGCTCCAGCATCTGCACCTGTGTCCACCTGTCTCTGCGTGCCTCAGTACCTGCACCCGCAACCACCTTCACCACTGCCTACAGTGCTTCCGGCACCTGCTCTCCAGTGGTCCAACTCCGTGCTTCCGGCACCTGCTCTCCAGTGGTCCAACTCCGTGCTTCCGGCACCTGCACTCTAGTGGCCCTACTCTGTGCTTTCCAGCTCCTGTGCTCCCGTGCCTCTACTACGTGCCTCCAAGTAACTTATCAGTTCCCAGCTTTCCAAAGACTTTTACAGACTTTCAAATGTCCCCTGTACCAGTTCATTATATGCAATAAACATTACCCATTTGTATCCACTTGCCTCCGTCCTGTTTCCATTGGGTTGTCAGCTAGCCACCAAGGTCACTCCCGGGTCCCAAATCCCCAGTCGTGACAGTATGCAAAAGCCCCTGGACTTGGCTAGTGACTTTAAAGTGGCTATGCAAAATCTGACAGCAATACCAATGGGAACCTACCACCACTCACTTATCCAGCTGCAAGAACTTTTGGCAAAAATTTTTCCCATAATAACTACGTTACTCAGTTACACTCCTGAGGTTGTGAAGCCCATCAGCTACAGCTCCAAAGTGAAAGGAGTCTCAGTGAAAGTGCCTGTGAAATCTGAAAGGCCTCCCAACCTTCAGAGCGAAGTTTCTGTCCAGGGCAAGCGGAGGTCCCAGCTTTCAGAATCTGAACGCCAAAGACGCAGGTCTCTCCATTTATGTTTCTACTGTGGTAATCCAGACCACTTCATTGAGAATTGTTCACTCCGCAAGCCCAAGAACAAAGTGATTCTGACCACATCCAGTCTCCAGCCCCAAGTGGGGGTCCGCAGTCTCCAGCCCCAAGTGGGGGTCCGCAGTCTCCAGCCCCAAGTGGGGGTCCGCAGTCTCCAGCCCCAAGTGGGGGTCCGCAGTCTCCAGCCCCAAGTGGGGGTCCGCAGTCTCCAGCCCCAAGTGGGGGTCCGCAGTCTCCAGCCCCAAGTGGGGGTCCGCAGTCTCCAGCCCCAAGTGGGGGTCCGCAGTCTCCAGCCCCAAGTGGGGGTCCGCAGTCTCCAGCCCCAAGTGGGGGTCCGCAGTCTTGTGTCCACTCCGGTTCCAGCCGGTTCAAGTACCTCCATTGATGATCCGGTTCCAGCCGTCATTCAGGAGGCTCATTCGGTTCCAACCGATTCCGACACCTCTGGACCTCATCCGGTCCCATCCGTCAGTCCAGAGTCCACTCCGGTCCCAGCCGGTTCAAGTACCTCCATTGATGATCCGGTTCCAGCCGTCAGTCAGGAGGCTCATTCGGTTCCAGCCGATTCCGACACCTCTGGACCTCATCCGGTCCCATCCGTCAGTCCAGAGTCCACTCCGGTCCCAGCCGGTTCAAGTACCTCCAATGATGATCCGGTTCCAGCCGTCAGTCAGGAGGCTCATTCGGTTCCAGCCGATTCCGACACCTCTGGTTCTCATCCGGTCTTAACCGTCAGTCCAGAGTCCATGCCGGTCCCAGCCGGTTCAAGTATATTCAGGGATCATCCGTTGCCATCCATCAATCCTGAGTCCATGCCGGTCCCAGCCGGTTTAAGCATCTTCAATGATCATCCGGTCCCATCCGTCAATCCAGAGTCCCTGCCGGTCCTAGCTGGTTCAAGTACAATCGGATGTCCTCCGGTTCCAGCTGATCCAAGTTTGTCTGTACTATCCTTCAGCCCAGAGACTCTATACTTTAACACAGATTTAGCTCAGTCCTCCAAGATGGAACTCTCCGAACAAGATCAAGCTCTTCTTGACGAATATATCAAAAATTTTCGGGCTGCCAGAAAACAGGCTGGTTCACAGTCGTCACCGAAGACTCAGTCCATAGATATGGAACTAAATTATATGGCTCTGTCTCCTTCCAAAGATTCCTTCGAGTTTTCTGCTGAATATCCCACATCTTCAAGGTCTGTACCCATGAGCTTAAGAGTTGGCTGTGTTTCTCTGTCTCATCCTCAAGTGGAACCTTCTACGGTACCTTGCCCCAACAAGTCTTCAGAAACCTTCAGTCAGAGCAAGGCAGTCTTAACTCTAGACATGGATTCTGATTCCGAGTATGATGAGGATTATGACTCTACCCCTTTCCTTGAAAATCCTGTTTCACCTTGCCCTGTCTTACCTCTGAGAAAAATTCAGTTAGATGCTAAAGATGGCTATCCGAAAGCCCCTGGATATCGAACAAGATTTAATTTGAGTCTTAGTGGTGCCTTAGCCTCAAGGGCCCGATCTTCTCGTCTCTCAGTTCCAGTCAAAAATACTTCAGTTATCCCTGATGAATTTGATTCTATGTCTTTCTCCAGTGGTCCTCTTCGTCCAAGTCAAGTGTTCCTTCCGGACGGAAGTCATCCTCATTATCGTGTCCAATGGAACGGGAATTCCGTTTACGTCGACGATGGATGGTCCACCTGTTCTGATGATGAGGCAGAATTGTGACTTTTCTTCAAAGTTCCTGAAGTGTCCGGTGGCCACCCGTAAAGGGGGGGTACTGTCACAATCCTGCCAGAACTCAGTGTGTTTGTCCTGTCTTACCTGCCTGTCAGTCTTGTTTCTCAGCCTGCTGCAGCAAGATCTGAGTATTTGCTTGTAACGAGCACCTGGGTGATTCTGATTCAGCCATTAACTCTGTGGTTACCACTTGAAAGATACAAGTTCCCTGTTGGCCTCATCCAGAGACTGTTCCAGGTGTGGCCATTCCCAATCACCCGGATGGCCAATCAGTGCTGCTCTGAGGGGTTATCCTCCCAGCCCTGCATAGACACTTTGCTTTTGCATTGTTGTCAATAACTTGGAAGGAAGCTTCAGCTTGTGTTCCTGCTTAAGCTCTGTGGTATTCCAGTTACCCAGCATTTGTATCCTGCTTCCAAGCATTCCTACACCTGTGAGCTTCCAAGACCCTGCACCAGCATTCCTACACCTGTGTGCTTCCAAGACCCTGCTCAAGCATTCCTACACCTGTGAGCTTCCAAGACCCTGCACCAGCATTCCTACACCTGTGTGCTTCCAAGACCCTGCTCCAGCATTCCTACACCTGTGTGCTTCCAAGACCCTGCACCAGTGTTCCTACACCTGTGTGCCTTCAAGACCCTGCACCAGTGTTCACCTGTTCCTGCATTACAAGTACCTGCACCAGTGTTACCCTGTACCTATATCCAGTACCTGCTTCCTGTCCCAGCACCTGTGTTCCCGAGTCGCCTGCACCTGTGTTCCCGAGTCGCCTGCACCTGTGTTCCCGAGTTGCCTGCACCTGTGCTTCCAGTTACCTGCACCTGTGCTTCCAAGTTATCTGCACCTGTGTTCATCTGTGCCAGTGTTCATCCGTACCTGTGCTTCCGAGTTACCTGCACCTGTGCTTCCAGTTACCTGCACCTGTGCTTCCAGTTACCTGCACCTGTGCTTCCAGTTACCTGCACCTGTGCTTCCAAGTTATCTGCACCTGTGTTCATCTGTGCCAGTGTTCATCCGTACCTGTGCTTCCGAGTTACCTGCACCTGTGCTTCTGAGTTACCTGCACCTGTGCTTCTGAGTTACCTGCACCTGTGCTTCCGAGTTACCTGCACCTGTGCTTCCGAGTTACCTGCACCTGTGCTTCCGAGTTACCTGCACCTGTGCTTCCGAGTTACCTGCACCTGTGCTTCCGAGTTTCCTGCACCTGTGCTTCCGAGTTTCCTGCACCTGTGTTCATCTGCACCAGTGTTCATCCGTTCCTGCATTTCGAGTTACCTGCACCTGTGCTTCCGAGTTACCTGCACCTGTGCTTCCGAGTTACCTGCACCTGTGCTTCCGAGTTACCTGCACCTGTGACCACTTGCACCCGCACGCTCCAGCATCTGCACCTGTGTCCACCTGTCTCTGCGTGCCTCAGTACCTGCACCCGCAACCACCTTCACCACTGCCTACAGTGCTTCCGGCACCTGCTCTCCAGTGGTCCAACTCCGTGCTTCCGGCACCTGCTCTCCAGTGGTCCAACTCCGTGCTTCCGGCACCTGCACTCTAGTGGCCCTACTCTGTGCTTTCCAGCTCCTGTGCTCCCGTGCCTCTACTACGTGCCTCCAAGTAACTTATCAGTTCCCAGCTTTCCAAAGACTTTTACAGACTTTCAAATGTCCCCTGTACCAGTTCATTATATGCAATAAACATTACCCATTTGTATCCACTTGCCTCCGTCCTGTTTCCATTGGGTTGTCAGCTAGCCACCAAGGTCACTCCCGGGTCCCAAATCCCCAGTCGTGACACAGATGAAGGTACAGTTCCATGAAAACCAGCTACCCATCCTGTTCCTCCCTTAGACTTCCATTTACTATGTTCTCTATTCAGCAAAGATCTGAACTCTGGCATTAATAATCCATAATTACACTCTTCCCAGTTTCTGAATTTCTGGATGTCTCATTTTAAAACACAGGGAGCTAGCTCATCCCAAAGAGACATGTTGTCTCTTCCCTTGTAAACTATTTGCATTTCAAAAGAAGGGTCTCATGCTGGGATTTGTTGGGATTTCACACCTACACTGAAGGAATGGCCTCTAACACCTTCCTCAGCCTGCTGGAATAAGTTAAATGACTCTTACTTCAACCACTGAAAAGAAAAGTTTCTTGTAGGAATATATTTGACTATAGCAATAGCCAAATAAATGCAAACTCTGTTGCTGAATCACATTCCACTGTAATTTATGGATCACTCTCAGTATAGAGGAAAAAAAACTGTTCAATCCTCTCTCAACAAATGCAATTCATACTTGCTCTGTCATTGAGGACCCAATGTATTTGTACACCTCCAGCTTTATACTTTCACTCCGCCCACCACGAAAGGCAGTTCCTATTAATCCAGCACAAGCTTCCATCCTTAAATCACTGGGCATTTTTAAGAGAACTCACCGTGGCAGCCGAGGGAATCGAAGCCGTAAACCTCCTATCAACTGTAACCATCTAAGTAACCGGTCATCAGTCTCTCCAATTTCAAATAGGAGACAAATAGAAGCAGTACCCAACAGACGACCCTGTGCTTTGAAGTACAGATCTGTAAATTCTCGCTCTGTGAATGACTTCCAAGGTGCCAACACACACTACTTAAAGAAAATTGCAGGCCCTCTGGTATGTCCCATCAGGTCCGTCCTTTGTAATGCCAGATCTATAAAAAACAAGACTGCTACAATTGCTGACCTTATTGAATCGTCAGATATAGCCTGTATTACTGAGACTTGGCTGGATGAAAATGCAGCACCTATCCTGGAAGCTGCAGTTCCAACAAACTACTCTGTTATTCACAACCCCAGACTGGACCGCAGGGGAGGCGGGGTGGCCATCTGCTTTAAAAAAGAACTAAAACGTAGGGTCTGCCCAATGGAATTGACTCACTCATTTGAGTGCATTGTTGCCCGGAGTTCTGCACAATTAGGTTTCAGAGTACTTCTCATCTATCGCCCCCCTGGAGATGGAAAGACATTTCTACAAGAGTTTGCAGATATTGTTGCTGGGCTAGTTCTGGAGCACCAAAGATGGCTCATCCTCGGGGATTTCAATGCATGGGTCGATGATGAGCTCTCACGCCTTGGCCAAGATCTCATGTGCACAATGAATGCTCTCGGGCTCACTCAAGTCATCCCCTCTGCTACACATAAAAGTGGCCACACTCTTGATCTTGTCTTCCAGATTGGACTAGAAGTATCTGACCTAAAGATAAACCCAGTCACATGGTCAGACCACCACTCAATATGGTTCTCAGTCGCAACCCCTCAAAATAGATCTGTGCCCATGGAATTGACCAAATATCGCCCAAGGAGGGCTATGACTCCTCAGGCCATGGCAGCTAACTTGAACCTCTCAGCAGTGATGGGGACCTGTAAAGATCCATGTTCCCTAGTCCATTTTTATAACAGGGCTGTGACAGAGGCACTGGATACTATAGCCCCATTGCGTATTCGACCCTGCAAACCACACCATCAAGCTCCCTGGTTTGACAACAGTATTCGTGATCTCAAGAAAAGGGGTCGTATACTTGAAAGACGATGGAGGAAGACAAACCTGGCAGAGGATAAATTAAATCTAATCAAACACATTGGAATATACCAATCAACAATCACCCGCAAGAAAACAGTGTACCTTTCAAATGAGATCATGACAGCAAAAAATAGGCCCGCTCAGCTTTTCCGTACAGTGGAGATGCTTTGCAAACCAGCATGCCTGCAGCCTGATGTAACCCTCTCGCAGTCAAGATGCAATGAGTTTGCTAAATTCTTTGCAGATAAAGTATCTATCATCCGGGCTGGAATCCCCACAGTGACACCAAAGGAGTTCCAACAGACCAAGCCTATCAGTTTAAGACACTTGCCTTCATGGGACATCTTTGACCAAGTGGATGTACAATACATTGCTGGAATTTCCAGACTGTTGCGTCCCTCCTCCTGTGATCTGGACCCTGCCCCATCCAAGCTTCTTTTAGGGTGTATGGAAATAATCGGCCCTGCATTTGCAAAAATAGTTCAATGCTCTTTGCAGACAGGCGTTTTTCCCGAACCACTAAAGGAAGCAATAGTCAGACCACTTCTTAAAAAATCTAATTTAGACCCTGACTGCATGACCAACTACAGGCCAGTATCAAATCTTCCTTTTCTAGGAAAGGTTATTGAGAAAGTGGTTGCAACTCAACTAGAGACCCACCTGTTAACCCATGACATTTATGATCCATTCCAGTCAGGATTCAGGAGAAGACATAGCACAGAAACAGCTCTGGTATGTGTGCTCAATGATCTTCTAAATGCAAGGGATAGAGGAGACTGTTCAATCCTAATCCTTCTGGACCTCTCTGCAGCATTTGACACCATTGACCATGGGATTCTAATTGAGCGCCTGAAGAATTTCTGTGGCCTGGGTGGCACAGTCCTTAGCTGGTTGAAATCATTTCTCGCTGGCAGGTCACAGAGTTGAATAAAATAAAAAGTGAAGCAGCGCTGATTAAAATAAAAAGTGAAGCAGCGCTGATATTACAATGTAGAAAAATTTATTACACAATTAAAAACAGAAATGAATAAAATACATTAAATGAACCAATTGGTGCAAAAGCAATGACAAGGTAAGTTGTGGGGCTGGACCCAATTATAGTCACCAAATTTGAGTAGTGATGAACCTGCTCTGATCCAGAGAAATTGAGGGGAGTCCTTTGCGGCCACTTGAATGGTATCCTGAAGCGGAGATGTTAATGGACTACAACCGATGGCAAGTGTTGAATTAGCCCAATCGGGAGTCCCGCTGATGTGGAGATATCAGGTGTCCAGACAAGAAATGTAGGCTTGAGACTCTCAAGAAGGTCGACTTTCGATCAGATGTTTTTAGCAGGTAAGGCAGTCCTTGGTGCAAAAGGAAGTTTTGAAGGTGAAGTGGGTCCAGGCAGGGGGTGTCACCAACGCGTTTCGCAGTTCTCAGACTGCTTTGTCAAGGTGTCTGTTTGGGTCCATGGGAGCCATTTTTATACCTGACTACCCATGTGTTCATTAGCATACCACATTGGTTCACATTACAAAATAACAATAAAAACACTGAATGGAGTTACTCGGAGACAAGGAACATTCGACATCATTATACATTACTAGTCTAATGACTATTTTGATTGAGATATAGGCCAGAAAACGTATTTATAAGGCAAGAACGTATATAAGCACTTCCGGGTTATTGCCAGATCATTAGTGGCATAATAACTTCCGGTTTTGTGCTACTCGTTTATGAAAACCCGTTGTTAGGATCTGCGGTGGTGATATAGTGTTAATTCAAAATGTGGCTGGTACATAGGGTAATCGCCCCGTTACTCACACATAAACTGCGGCTTCAAAGGCATAATCTGTGCAGATCGTGGATCCCGGAAGTGACGTTACGCCCGACTTTGGCCGGTGCGCACGTCACTTCCAGTCCTGTGGTACACATAACTAGTCGCCATGGATACTTGAATAGGAAGTGACGTTCCGCCGAGATGCGGCGCTCACGTCACGTATACATAACCAGTTGTCATGGATACCCGGCTGAATCGGGAGTGACGGTACGCCGAGATGCGGCGCTCACGTCACATCCGATCAACCTAGTCGTGGCACCTATTTCCGGACAGCTGGAACGGAAGATTGCGTGTCATTATGGGTGCTCGTCATTTCCGGATGATGTGTCTCGCATTTATGTTGTCTTGGCAACATCTGCAATTTGGTAATGATCTATTATGTCTGGAATATGACACTTTAATGAGCACAATCATGGCAACTCATGGGAAAGGGTAAATCACATATATACTTTGAAAAACATAATCGTGGCAACTGGCGCAGAGACATGAAGCACATATAGGGTTTTATTATTACATCAGTCAAATTATTGCATCAGACATATAAATGTTTAGGAGTACGTTATATTTTACCTATAATGACTGTTTTTTAACAGAAGAGATTAAGGAGACTACAATATCATAAAAAATAAAAATATACATAAAAGAGAAAACATATAGCATGACAATGTAAGGAACATCCTTTACATACAGGCATTAGCAGAGGGTTGTATGCATGCATATAGGATGTATCTATAATTATATCTTCGATGATTAATGCAAATTGGGAGTTGGTACTCATATATAAGAAGACTTAGAGTAAACAATAAGAATCTATATTTTATATTTTATAATGCAGTTGTCAGAATATTTTTCAGTACTGGTACCAAGATATTCTACAGTGTTACTACCTGGAAATGTCATTTTTGCCTGGGTAACAGCCTTTGTAGTACTTCTATTACTAGAATTGAATAGCGCCTTCAATATTTATGACTTTTTTGCTTTTTTAGCTTCAGTAAGAGGACATTTTAGACGAGGCTTGTGAGAACTTTGAGAAAATAATTTTAATTTTAGATAGGATTTAAATAAATTCAAATAAAGAAAAAATGAAATGAGAGAGGACAGGGAAAAAGGAGGTGGTTGGTACTCAGAAGATAAGTTTCGCTCAGAGGACAACATTAAGCTCAAGTGAATCATTTAGACCCTTTGGGTAAAGGGAATTGAATTTAAAGATCCAATATATTTCTTGGCTACATAAGGTTCTAAATCTATTACCACCTCTTTTACTGATCTCTATTTGTTCTATACCTAGTATACTGAGATCCTTGGGGTTACTTCTATGTTGTTCAAAGAAATGGCGGGACACACTATGTAACAGATTTTTATTTATAATATTTCTGCGGTGTTCAAGGAATCTCACTCGCATGGGTCTGGTGGTTCTACCCACATATTTCAAACCACATGTGCATGTTAAAAGATACACTACATAGTCGCTGTTACAATTTATAAAGTTTTTGATCATATAGGGATTCTTTTCCCCTTCAATGGTAATAGATTTAGTCTTATTTTGAATATATCCACAGGTAATACATGTGTTCCGTCCGCATTTATAGCATCCATGAATTTTATTAGGTAGCCACATATTGGAGGTTCCTGGTGTTATAATCGGGTCTTTAGGGTTGTGTTTTAGCTCTTTTAATTCACTTGGGGCCAGCAAAGTTTTCAGGGTTTTATTTCTTTTAAAAATGAATGATGGTTTGACAGGGAGTATATCTCTTAAGGTATGGTCTTGTTTTAGTATGTCATAATTCTTCTGTACGATTTTTGTAATCTCTTTATATTGGGAATTAAAGGTGGAAATGAAAGAAATATTTTTATCATCTTTTTGATTTGTCTGTTTTTTCTTTTTTTGAACTAATAATGTATTTCTATCATATTTTTTAACTTCTACTATCGCGTTGTTAACCAGGTCTTTGGATGTTAATTGAGCGCCTGAAGAATTTCTGTGGCCTGGGTGGCACAGTCCTTAGCTGGTTGAAATCATTTCTCGCTGGCAGGTCACAGAGAGTTGCATCGGGAGTATACACTTCACCACCAGTGCCGTTGTCTTGTGGTGTCCCACAGGGCTCTATACTATCTCCCATGCTTTTTGCAGTATACATGCTTCCACTTGGTGACATAATCAGACGTCACGGCTTGGTCTACCACTGCTATGCAGATGATACCCAACTGTACCTGTCCTTTGCTCCAGGCACCGATAACACAATAACAACCTTAAATGGCTGCCTAGCTGAGCTCCAGGAGTGGATGAGTGCCAGTTGGCTGAGACTGAACCCAGATAAAACAGAAGTCCTGATGATAAATCACAGGACAAGACGGCAGCATAGCCAACTGACAGGTCTTAAGCTGGGGGGCACAGCACTAAAAAACTCTGATCATGTGCGGAATCTTGGTGTTGTCCTGGATAATGGCCTGACACTTAAACATCAGGTGTCAGCCACAATCAAATCCTCATTCTTTCATCTGAGAAACATAGCCAGAATCAAGCATTTAATTCCCTCAGAGGACCTGCCTAAAGTCATACATGCATTTATATCATCACGACTAGACTACTGCAATGCTCTCTACCTGGGTCTTCCAGCAAAAGAATTGCACCGCTTGCAGCTGGTACAAAATGCAGCTGCAAGACTATTAACTAACCAGCCCCGCTCCTGCCACATAACTCCCATTCTCTACGCCCTTCACTGGCTACCTGTAAAATGGCGAATCGTTTTCAAGATTGGCTTACTCACTTTCAAGGCCCCACATGACCAGGGCCCAAGGTACCTGCAACAGCTGCTGATCCCTTACTGTCCTACTCGATTACTACGATCCACTGAAGAAGGACTACTAACAGTACCCAGAATCTCCCTGAATTCATCTGGGGGTCGAGCTTTCAACTTTGCTGCTCCAACTCTGTGGAACTCTCTTCCTCGCACAGTGCGAGAAGTGCCCACTATAGAATCCTTTAAAAATAGACTAAAGACATACTTATTTACTCAAGCATTTCACTGACATCTACTGTTAAGCTTGTTTTGTATTTCGAGCTGTAAAGACAATGTGTGAAGCACTTTGAGTCCTATTGGGAGAAAAGTGCTATATAAATATCATCATCATTATTATTATTATTATTATTATTATTATTATTATTATTTGTAGACCCACAAATATGACCACTCAGTACATAATGATGTGTGATCCCAATGAAGCAGTGGCGTAAATATTGTAAGGCTGCCACTTGGGGGAGCAAGCTGCAGCGGGGTCTATGTGGGCGCTGGCACTGGCTGAGCACCGGAGGCGAGTCAGCCGCAGCGCGGGTGCGGCCATGGCAGAGACGACAAATCCCCCCCACTGATTCAATTGACTGTACACAGAGCCAGCTATTGGCTACTGTGTACAGGGCGGATGGGCGTGCTAGGGTGGCCTGGGATGCGTTGGAGCCAAGGGAAGCAACAGTGGCTGCCTCATACCTGTCATGTGCGGTGCCCCTGAGTCCCTGCTTTGTGTTTGGCGACTGGCCGATAGGTTGCTGCTGGTGGGGTGGCACATCGGTCAGTCCATCCGTGCCTGCAGCGATGTCTGTGCGCTCCTTCTGTCCTGCCTTCCTGCGCAGGAAGTTCTCTGATGGTGCTGGTGGTTCCATGGAGCAACATCACACAAAGCATACCGGACCTGCAATGCACCTCTGGGAATGCATGCTTGTGTGGGGGCTGGGGGGGGGTGCAGGGTCAGAGAGGCCAGGCCAGGGACAGCTGTAAACACAGCACCCCCCTGATGGCGGCCCTGCCACTCAGGGTGCAGGGCCAAGGCGGCAGAATGGTTGTTTGGCTATCATGTGAACAGATGAGCCAATTACTAACTTTCCTGCACAGTCCTTGGGCTAGATTCTCTAAGCTTCAAAAGTGATTAAATGGAGAGTGATAAACAGCCAGCCAACCAACTCCTACCTGTCATGTCACAGACTGTGTTTGAAAAATGTCAGACAGGAGCTGATTGGCTGGTTGTTTATCACTCTCCATTTTATCACTTTTTAAGCTTAGAGAATCTGGCCCCTTCCTTGACTCATTGACTTATTTAAACCCAATGTTTTAGATGCCTGATGCGTTTGGCTCCATGAGATTAGTAGTGGCTTCTAGTATTCCTGGAAAACATGATCTGTGTGGGGTCCCGAGGACCAAGTGTGGGAATCGCCGATCTAGACCATCTGCGCGTCTTGGTGATACATCCTTTATCTACTCTAGCTGTCCTCAAGGTTCTATGTTCCTTATAGTAATACACTGCATAAGCCTCTCGATCATGAGTGCACATCATATCATTACGTTGCATGGAGGAAGCTTGCGACAGATGCTCTGATTGGCTGTACAGACTGCAGAATGCCTATCTGGAGCATCTAAAGCAGTGATTTTCACCCTATTTCAATTGCCAAGACAAATCATCAGATTCCGACAGGGAAAACACATTGGCCCCACAGGAAAAATATAAACTCATTGGCCCCCATATGGAAAAACAATCACACTGGTCCGCACATAAAAAAAACACACACACATTGCCCCCCATAGGACACAGTACAGTCTGTGCCAAACTCATCTGCTTGCACAGGAGAGACCTTATTCCAATGCCAATTGGGGATACTGTGACTAGGTTGACCCTATTTAGGTTGACATGCATGACGGTTGACAGGGCTTGGGTCGATGCATGTAATAGGTCGACATGGCTAAGGTTGGAAGGTTGACACAAGCATTAGTTTGACAATGGGAAGGTCGACAGTCAAAAGGTTTTTCTGAAAAGTGCCATCAGATGGTATTTTCATACCCTATCATCCCCTACGGCAAGGTGGGAGAATAAAATAGTGCGCCGAGCTCAGCGAGGCAACATGCCCGAAGCATGGTGAGGGCAGAGAGCCATGCAAGGTGATGCGGTACACTTTGACGGTGTTCATGTTGACTATGTTGGCATGGCACAGTAGTTGAAAAACACTGATATAAAGGCACACTGAAGCAAGATCAGCAATGGTTCCGGCCACAGAGCGGTTTGCTCTGTGCATCAGCATAATAAGTTACAGTCCTGATGGATCTCTTGCAAGTTTCGATTCTAAGCTGGACATAGAATGCATTAAAAAATGAGCTACAAGTCCATGGCCCAGATGTTCTAAGCATTGGCATAGAATTGCCATCGCCATGGTTACAAGGCCATGGCCTGATGTTTAGGAGATATGGCAAAGGAGAATATAGGGCAAATTATTTTAATTATTATAAAATCTAATAGAAACATATCACCCTCCCACAACCACTCTCCTCCTACCCCCTTCTTTCCCAAATACAAGCAATGGAAGTAACTGTATAAACAGCTTCAAGATTCTGTCTAATTGTCTTGGGAAACCAGCAAAAACCTCATGTAATGGGACGGGTTGACTACTGTGCCCAACATTTCCTCTTTTCATAACTCTGTTTGTTATTACTACATCACACATTATTAATTAGAAATTATAATAAGGACTAGAGATGTGCAGACTCGGATTCCGGAGATCCGATCCCTCATGGATGTCATCATTCCGAGCCCGGTTCCAAGCAGCGCTCGGAGACTTCCCCCCTGAATCGGGTCCGTCTGCGTGGTCAGAACGTCATCTCCTGGTGCCTGATTTCGCGAGGCTTTAAATAGCGGCTGCTGCGCCCGCCATCTTCACTCCAGTCTAGAAGTGGGTTCGGAGAGGGTGTGTTGGTGCTGTTGCTGGGGCTTAAACTTGAGCTTGAGCTTGACCTTGAACGCAATATTTTTTATTCGCTGGGGCTGTCTCTCAGTGCTGCTGTGTAGTCTGTGTACTTGTAGTACTACTGTCTCCTCTGTGCGGTCTACCTCTGGTGTGCTGTGCTGTAATTATATTATTCGCTGGGGCTGTCTCCCTCAGTGCTGCTGTGTACTCTGTTCTCCTCTCTGCTTAGGGTGGGATCACCCTAGCAAGGAGGACATTCTAACTGTGTACCTGTAGTACTACTGTCTCCTCTGTGCTGGGGCCTACCTCTGGTGCTGTGCTGTAATATATACTAGAGATGAGCGGGTCCGGATCCCTGAGATCCGACTGATCCGAATCTCGGGATCCGGGTCAGGATCCGAGGCGGCTCAGGAGTTCCCGCCTCAATTCTGGACCGAAAACGAGGCAAAACGTCATCTCGCGGATTCTCGCGGGAGCGGGATCTTATAAAAGATGCACGTGCGCCCCGCCATCTTCACTCCAATCTTGGAGAGGGAAGAGGGTGGTTGGGAAGCTCTGTGTGCCCTGTGCTGTGCTCCGTGCCATGCTGTGCTCCTTGACCTGCCCTGTGCCCTCACTGCCCTGTGCTCCGTGCACTGTGCTGTAGACTTGTATTGAGTGAGAGTCAGTGACTATAGGCCTGAGCCCTGTAGTGTGATTTAACTAACTAGGTGCGGCAGTGCTCACACGCAGAGGCTGCAGTGTCCACTGTCCAGGGGCTGTCCTGTGGCCCGTGCCCTGTTGTGATTTATTTAGCCCTGAGCCCTGTGTTGTGTGATTTAACTAACTCAGTGTTGCAGTGCTCACACGCAGGGGCTGCAGTGCTGCTGAGTAGTACACTGTGTACAGGGGCTGCAGTAATACAAGGGGCTGTGTCCAGTGTGACGGCCTATATCCATTGTCCAGTGTCACGAGTCACGACATATATCCTGTGTCCAGTGTGACGAAATATATCCTGTGTCCAGTGTGACGACATATATCATGTGTCCAGTGTGACGACATATATCCTGTGTCCAGTGTGACGACATATATCCTGTGTCCAGCGTGTCCAGTTTTTTTGGCTCTTTGGAGCAATAAATATTTTTTGGGGATATGATGGATGAATGGTGGGGAGAGGAAGTCCAAACAGCTGGGGATGGTCATCCAATTAGACCGAGTGTGCGGCTTCGGGAGGGACACACGTGAAGTTGTGAAGTGGTGAGGGAGGTAAGGGAACACACGCCTAGCCAGTCATATCAAACGAATTAACCTTAGCGGTAAATTGGGTGACAGATGTTGCAGACTGATAGACCTCACAACCTAGATAGGGGTCTATGAGGGTAGACTAGATAGGGATCTCCAAACCAGGAGTCCTAGAGAGGTGGAGGAACTCGGTTATCTGCCACCAATTACCCCCCTCCCCTCCACCCATTCCCTCCACCCATTAGGTGATGGATAAGGAGGCAACTGGTAATGTTTCCAGAGTTCATCAACCTGATCACGACAGATAGGGTCTTATTAGATTTTAAACTGATCAGAACAGATAAACACTTGCCGCAGATTAGAAGTCAGTCTCTGCACAGACCGGCAGCTGCGCAGGAAACTCATACAGCGGAAATTGGGCCAACTACAGTAAATGAAAACAATTTTGTGAGCTGTGAAGTGATCAAAATTGACTAGATATGAGTGGAAACTAATGTCATTGAGCTTAATAACACTTTAGGGGCAAAAACAGGCCCAAATTCTGTTATTTTA
The DNA here is from genome assembly GCF_055691185.1 of Crinia signifera. Lineage (NCBI taxonomy): Eukaryota > Metazoa > Chordata > Amphibia > Anura > Myobatrachidae > Crinia > Crinia signifera. The sequence goes on from NC_139217.1 coordinate 448,797,505, forward strand.
GCAATTTTTAGCATTTTTCCAAAAAAATCCAGATCCAAAACCAAAACCCGCAAGGGTGGTTTTGCCAAAACCAATCCAGATCCAAAACACGAAGGGAGATCCAGATCCAAAACTAAAACCCGAAAAAGTGCCCGCCGCTCATCTCTTATATATATTATATGAATAATTAATTATATTATATATATAGTCCACTGGTGCTGCCTGCACTGAATCTGCCAGTATTATTTAGTTACTCAGTCCATTGTTGCCACTGGCAGTGCTACTGCCTACCTAGTGTACCTACCTAGTACATACTAGGCTGCTATATCTAATTTAAAAAATAATACTTGTGCTGTGTGGGACTGTAAAAAATAATTCCATGCTGCTGGTGCACTGACGTGTGCCACTGCCAAGCAGTACCTAATAATAAAATTAATTATTATAAATTCTGCTGGTGCTCTGCATAAAGCTACTGGTGGTGTGCAATATAACTACCTTTTGTGGTGACCACTGGATGCCTACCTGTGCTACTGCCTGCCTGCCTACCTACCTAGTAGTTTATTTTCTCTACCTACTAGGCTGCCCCGCAGTGCCACTCTTACATGAGCCACGTGTTTGTGCCGCACACTTGTGTGGCTTAGCATAATTATCCAGCTACCTCGGTGCAACCTTTTGCCCTAAAAACAATATTGTGAGGTGTGAGATGTTCAGAATAGACTGTAAATGAGTGGAAATTATTGAGGTTAATATAGCGTAGGAGCAAAAAATAAATAAATTCTGCGATTTTTAGCAGTTTTTATGCTTTTTTAACAAAAAAATCAGAACCCAAAAAATCCAAACACAAAACACTTAGGAGGTGTTTTGCCAAAACCCATTAGAACCCAAAACCTCAAGGTAATCAGAACCCAAAACCCGAAAAGTGGCCGGTGCACATCTCTAATAAGGACAACACCTCGTTTAGAAAGTTCTAAAGGTTAAGATTAACCTGTAAACTAGTGGAGTACAACTAAAAAAAAAATGTATGTATGTATGTATGTATGTATGTATGTATGTATGTCAGGGTTGCCGACCCTCCCGGAATTTGCGGGAGTCTCCCGAAAATCGGGTCCTTCCTCCCGGTCCCCGGAAGGGTGGGCAACCCTCCTGGAATCAGGGGGACCCCACTGAGCCCCCCGATCGCGGCATTTATATGCCGCAATCCGCGGGTCTCAGGGGAGGGGGCGGAGCTAAAACGGCACAATCGTGACGTTTTAGCCCCGCCCCTCAATGGATAACTGTTATTTCGGGTATTTCTTGTAATGGGGGCGGGGCTTAATGACGTCACAGTTAAGCCCCGCCCCCAAAACGAGTAACGCAAGATTCCTCTCCGGGCTTCTCCCGGAGAGGATTTTTTCAAAGTCGGCAACCCTGATGTATGTATGGAGTAGCTAACTACTCCTCACCAGAGGCAGAACTCTGGGAGGCAATGGAGTCATCTGCCGCCGGGCTCCTGCTCCCAAGGGGGCACCTCTCCTCCCCCTGGAAGTTTAAATCAGTTATTTAAAAGCCAACAATATTGCTTCTGTGGCTGAGTTCTGAAATATATATATGTGTTCTCTATCTGTCTATCTATCTGAACAGAAATATATATTTTATATAAGGTTATATAGGGTTGTATGTGTGTGTGGGGGGGGCAACAATATATATCTTGCCTCCGGGCAACTGGAACGAACTTACGCCACTGCTCCTCACCTCTATGATGGGAAGTACCACCAGTGATCAATACAATAAGAGGCCACTCGATAGACCAAATAACTCCTTTGTGTGCAAAAAGGATGTCCAAACAGAAAGTATAAGCAATTAGGGACGTGGGGTGGAGAGTTTTTAGGCTAAAACTGTCACAGCTCAAAGTCAAAGTGCATTGCAGAAGCCATCATTTTGACGGGTTTTTAACTAGTATATAATAAACATAAAAACTGCACTATGGAAGAGCATAGGTAAATAAGGAATATTTTTTTTGAAGTGTCAGCATATACTTTGTTTATACATAGAATAAAGCAATGATGTCAAGCTTGTTATTGGTCATCGTACTTCACAGGAGTTGTGGATTTTAACATAACAAATTTCAAGTGCTGTCTTTCTCCATCAGATAAATACAGAGGAACCAAACCACATGGTAAAACAAAATCCTCCTCAGTTAGGAGCATCAAACAGCAAGGAGATGTGTTGTAATATACTGCCACCTTGTGGTGAGAATTGATCATGCATGAAATTACTAAAGATCTAGGGGTATGCTGGTTTCTAGAAGTGGGGATGTTGCCCATAGCAACCAATCAGATTGTGGCAATTTTCTTCTATCTAGGAAGTGCTAGATACATGATAAGTATAAACTTATTGGTTGCTATGCCAACATCTCCACATTTAAAAAACCGCACTTTAATAAATATACCTGAACTTATATCTTCTTAACCAGTCCGGTATTTAAGTTACGTTCATTTTTATTTCAGAAATACCTTATTATAGTACCCAATAAATGTACAATAGCTGAGAGGTCACTAAAACAGCAATGTAACTGTACTTTATGTATGCAAAGGAAGGGAAGCATGTGAAGGGCTTGTAGAAGAGGGGAGGTGGAGGTAGTGCATTTGGTGAGGAAGATGAGCCGGGCTGCAGCATTGTGGATAGATTGGAGTGGAGACAGGCATTTGTCAGGGATACCAGTTAGGAGGAGATTGCAGTAGTCCAGCCTGGATATGATCAGTGAGTGTATAATGGTCAGTGGCATCCTGAGTGAGAAAAGGTCTAAAGGCCCCCCATACATTAGGCCGACGTGTCCGAAGGACAAGTCGGACCTAATCTACTGACAACTCCCCTGGGGGGGGTCACATACGATTTGGCACTTGATGTGCCAGGTTTTGCATGTGATAAATCGCATGCGATTTATCACATGCAGTCCCCCCCCGGGGAGCTGCTGTCAGCGGGAGCCAGGAGCTGAGCAGGGCATGGGGGCTGCAAGCAGGCAGCGGACGCAGCCTGTAGGTGGAGGGAGCCAGATGCCGAGCGGGGGGCTGCAAGCAGGGAGCCAGGCAGGGGAGGCAGTGCGCGCACTGGTCCAGGCAGAGACCGAGTATCGTAGGGGAAGCCGGGCAGCAGCGGGCGGACATTGAAATGAATTAACAGTCAGTGATTGGCTGAGAGCTCTCTCAGTCAGAGAGCTCTCAGCCAATTACTGGCTGTCCATTCATTTCTATGTGCCCGGCTTCCCCTACGCTACCCGGTCTCTGTCTCTGATCCCCTTGCGGCGTTCACCGCCTGGAAGTATCTATTTGCGGCATTCCCCCCCTGCCCAGGATAGTGCGCCCACTGCCTCTCTAGCCCGGCTCCCTGCTTACAGTCCCCCGCTCGGCTCCCTCCACCGCACGTACTATACGCTGCGTCCCCTGCCCGCCTTGGGCTGCACATAAGATTTAACAAATCTTATGTGCAGCCCGTCCGACCTCCTGAATCCGACCCGATGCGCACGGGACCGCGCATCGGGTCGAATGGGATGTCTGCACATGCGATTTGGCCCGATTTCACGGCCCGATTCCTCCGAATCAGGTCAAATCGGGCCCAAATCGCATAGTGTATGGCGGCCTTTATTCTGGAAATATTTTTGAGATGAAAATGGCAGCTTTGTGAGTGGTGCTGAATATGTGGTTTGAAGGAGAGGGAGGAGTCAAGGATTACTCCAAGACCACTTACTTGGGGGCTAGAGGTGATAGTCATGCCATCAATAGATAATGAGATTGTGGGATATGAGGTTGGGCGGGAGGGTGGGAACATGATCATCTCAGTCTTGTACATGTTAAGTTTGAGAAAGCGCTGGGACATCCAGGACAGGGCCGTAACTAGGGGGGGGGGCTGGGGGGTCACGCGCACCGGGCGCTGGAGGTGAGGGGCGCTGTGAGGTCCGGTGTATGTGGACGCTGTAGTGTAGCGGCGGGCATGTAACATGCCCGCCGCTACACTACAGCGTCCACATACACCGGACGGAGTCCGTCCATCTCCTACTAGCGCGGCTGCAGGAAGCTCTGATGACTTCGAAAAGACTTGCCGGACGCTGATTGGCTGAATTCAGCCAATCAGCGTCTGGCAAGTCTTTTTGAAGTCATCAGCGCTTCCTGCAGCCGCGCTAGTAGGAGATGGACGGTGAGAGGACTGTGCGGGGAGGGGGGGGGGTCTCCGGCTGTGCGGGGAGGGGGGGGGTCTCCGGCGCCAGGGACAAGGCGTCATTTGGTCGGTCCCCCCTGTCAGCTGCTAACTAAGCAGCGGGGAATAAACGCTGTGCGCATGCGCACAGCGTCTATTCCTGCAGCCAGGGGGCTGGGGGCATGGCTAGAGGCTCACAGAGCCTCTGGGTCATGCCCCATAGCGGCAAAATGGGGGCGTGGCCTCGCGGGAGAGCAGCGATTATAGGCCACGCCCCCAAATTAGGCCACGCCCCCCGAAAATTTCGGCGCGCCTCCGGCACGCAGCAACATCACTAGGTGGGGGGGCACCAAAAGACTGCCTTGCCCCGGGCGCCGGAAACCCTAGTTTCGGCCCTGTCCAGGAAGAGATAGCAGAGAGACAGTTGGAGATATGAGTGAGGAGAGCAGGGGAAAGGTCAGGGGAGGAAAGGTAGATTTGAGTATCATCAGCATAGAGATGATATTGGAAGTCAAAAGAACTAATGAGGTCACCTAAAGAGGATGTATAGAGAGAGAAAAGGAGAGGACCAAGAACAGAACCTTGTGGGACACCAACGGTTAGTGGAAGTGACAAGGAAAAAAAATTGGAAGAACCAGTTCTCACAAGGAGAGACTGGGCCAGGGGCGCTTACCAGGAGTGGTCTTGCCCAGCTGCTGCTGAGAACAGGATGGTCAGTCCTGTAAAATGTACCAAAAAAGGGGAGGGTGTAGCAGCGCTCAAACAATGAAAATATACTAATGCGGATTGGTTAAGCTAGTACAATAAATTTATTAAAGATACACTTCTAAAATGTTGTATGGACGGCCAGCAAACATGATAAAAATAATAATACACTTGAATTGTGTAATAGTGTGGTTCCTCACCAACCAAAGAATTTGATGAGTCCTGGAGAGTCCTGTATTATGGGCCCATAAGTGGGTAGAGAAGTTCCCCAAACGGTCATCCAGAGGGAGAATCATTTGTTGCAGATCTTGTGCTTGGAGTTGCCCAGATTGGCGCAAATAACCAACTCCTGCTGCAAAGTTGTTCTGTTGTGAATGGTGGAAAGTTTCTAAACCTTCAATGGATGTTCCCGACAATTTGTATCCACTTTGGGGGGGGGTAAAGGGGGAAATTCGTTGTCCAAATGGAGAAATCAGGGTACTTCTTTACTTTCACGGCGCCAGAATGGCGCCGCGCGTACTTCCGGGTTACGCTCGCCACTAACTAAGTAAAATAAACTAAGTTAACGCCATGCCAACATGGATAGTTCATACCTCCACTATCCATGTTGGCATGGAGTTGATTTTAATTAGCGTGGCGAGCGTAGCGAGCCACCGAGCCCGCAGCGTGGGCGAGCGAAGCGAGCCCCGCAAGGGGACTCTGACGCGCGGTGCCATGCTGGCGCCGTGAAAGTACAGAAGTACCGAAATCAGGACTGCAATCCACAGACACTTGGTGGAGAGGCTGCAATGGTCTCCTTACGCGTTTCACTACGCCAGGTAGCTTTATCAAAGGATGTCATTGCAGGGCTACTGCTGGCTTTATATGCTCTAGCTACATGGGTGATGTGACCAATCAAACCTCATTAGGTCAACCAATCCATAATATTAAATAAATGACAAAACGAGTGAGTAGGAGGCATGAACTATAATTAAGGATCTATAAGTACATATTAGGAAGTTTGCACATTTTTATTAATAATAAACACAGTTAAAAGCAGGCATGTAGGAAAGTGGGGGTCATGACATGGACCTTAACTTCCGGGTCATGCTTGTCACATATGTTGAATCTTATTCCCCGGGTAAATCATTCAGGGTGATAAACAATCTATATTTGTCAGCACCATACCTGATAGTGCGCCTAGCTAAAAGGTAATACTGTATTAGATGTAATACCTGATTAGTAGCGTTTTCGTATAGAGTTAGCTACGGAGCTCCCGGAGTAAGTACAAACACTTCCAGGTCATGTTGCCGGTTAGTGGAAGTGAGGGGGAGGTAGAGGAGACAGAGAAGGAACGATCAGAGAAGTAGGAGGACAGCCAGGAAAGAGCAGTATCAAGCAGACCAAGGGAGTGAAGGATTTGGAGAAGGAGAGGGTGGTCCACAGTGTCAAAAGCAGCAGAGAGGTCAAGAAGAATAAGCAGAGAGTAGTGGACCTTAGATTTGGCAGCATTAAGATCATTGCAGACTTTTGTGAGGGCAGTTTCAGTGGAGTGGAGTGGAGAGAACGGAAGCCAGATTGGAATGGGTCAAGCAGAGAGTGGGAGGAAAGAAAGTCAGTGAGGTAATTGTAGACAATATGCTCAAGAAGTTTGGAGGTAAAAGGGAGGAGAGAGGTGGGTCGGTAGTTGGAGAGGGTGTTAGGATCAAGGGTACTTCTTTACTTTCACGGCGCCACTAGATTAGGACAGATAGAAAATCGCGGTCATCGCGGGCATTGAATGCACTAAAAAATCGGGTGCGACGCGATGCCCGCGATTTCCCATAGGGCCAATGCTAAATTTCTCAATGGACACGATTTTCTGTTCAATGCCTCAATTGACACGATTTTTCCATAGGAAACAATGTTAAATGGCCCACAGAGGCCAAATAGGCACCCTCAAGTTGTTAACGCCACCCCACGATCAACGTCAACCCGAAGCGTGGCGAGCGCAGCGAGCCCGCGAGGGGCGGCGGTACGCGTCCTCCGACCTTTTCATGCCCTACTATCCACTAGGGCGTGGAGTGAGAATAGAATAGTGTGGCGAGCGCAGCGAGCCACCGAGCCCGAAGCGTGGCGAGCGGACGCGGATACCTGTGAAGCCCGCGAAGGGACGCGTTTACCTGTGAAGGTATCCGCGTCCCCTCGCGGGGCTCGCTGCGCTCGCCACGCTTCGGGCTCGGTGGCTCGCTGCGCTCGCCACACTATTCTATTCTCACTCCACGTCCTAGTGGATAGTAGGGCATGAAAAGGTCGGAGGACGCGTACCGCCGCCCCTCGCGGGCTCGCTGCGCTCGCCACGCTTTGGGTTGACGTTGATCGTGGGGTGGCGTTAACAATTGTGGGGGCCATTTCACACTTGAGGGTGCCTATTTGGCCTCTGTGGGCCATTTAACATTGTTTCCTATGGAAAAATCGTGTCAATTGAGGCATTGAACAGAAAATCGTGTCCATTGAGAAATTTAACATTGGTCCCTATGGGAAATCGCGGGCATCGCGTCGCACCCGATTTTTTTAGTGCATTCAATGCCCGCGATGACCGCGATTTCTAGTGGCGCCGTGAAAGTAAAGAAGTACCGGATCAAGGGTATTTTTTTAAGAATAGGGGAGACAATAGCCTGCTTGTAGGTAGAGGGGACAGTGCCTAATGAGAGGGAGAGATTGAGAAGGTGGGCAAGATGGGAACAGGCAGAAGGAGAGAGGTTGCGAAGGAGGTGGGAGGGGATAGGGTCAAGTGAGGAGGTGGTGGTAGGGGAGGAATGAATGAGGGCCATAACTTCCTCACCAGATACATGGGATAAAGATGTGCGAGTAGGGGAGGGGTGGTAAGGGATAGGAGGTGGCTGGTTTCTGGCGTTCTGGTGGGATACAATGTCAAGAGCAGACAGTGAGGAAGGGAGAGGAGGAGGTGGTGGTGGGCAGAGGAGGTAGTTGACAGTGGCAAAGATGCGTCGGGGGTCGGAAGTGCAGAGATAAGGGATGCATTGTATAGGGAAGTCGCTTGTTCAGGGCATGATAGAGAGAGAGAGAGAATAGGAGAGAGAAGTGAGTCAAATAGGGAGGACAAGGGTGAGGTGTCAATAGCCTCAATGTTACCTATGGTGATGGTAGCCTTAGGAGGTAGAGATGGGGAAGCAGAGAGAGATAAGCTAAAGGAGAGCAGGAGATGGTCAGAAAGGGGAAAGGGTGAGTTGTAGAAATCAGAAATATCACAAAAATGAGTGAAACCAGATCCAGTGAGTTCTCATTCACATGGGAGGGTAACGTGGTCCACTCGGAGAGACCAAGTGAAGATGTGAGATAAATTAATTTAGATGCAGGTGATTTTGAAGGGTTATCAATAGGGTTGTTGAAATCACCTAGGATAATGGAGGGAATGTCAGAAGAGTGGAAGTGAGGAAGTCAGGAAGCAAAGTTGTCGAGTAATTTGGAGGGCATGCCATGGGGATGGTAAATGTCAGCAACTCGAAGATTAGCAGGTTGGTAGAGGCATATAGCATGGACCTCAAATGTAAAGAATGTAAGGGATGGTTCTGGAGGAATGAGTTGATAGGAGTAGCTAGAGGGTAAAAGGACCCCAACACCACCACCGTGGCGACCTCCAGGTCGAGGTGTGTGTGATAATGGGAGGCCCCCAGCAGAGAGAGCAGCAGAAGAAGTAGTGTTAGATTAGGTAATCCAGGTTTCAGTAATGGCTCGGAGATGCAGGGAGTTGGTAATGAAAAGGTCATGAGTGGGGAACAGTTTGTTGCAAACAGATCTGGCATTCCAGAGGGCACAGGATAGGGTGTATGAGTTAGTGGTTGGGATGTGAATGAGATTATCAGCATTGCTATAGCGTTGAGGCGATATTAATTTGGAAGGCAGCGATGTAGAGGGTGTAGTGATTGTGCTGACTCCTATGCTAGGAAGGGAAACTGTAGGAGGAATGAGGGAGCCGAGCTGAGTGGGGTGTAGAGGGCCTGTGATGGAGTAGAAATGAGTGCAAGTGGGGTAACCAGTGCGGAGGGGAAGGGTAACAAAGGAGTGGAGGAGAGAAGGATAGAGGTGGTACCAGGGGGCAAAGTAAAGGATTAGGTAGACAAGGAGTGTTGAGAGTTGAGTGTTGGTAAGAGCCCCCTTGTTAGTGGTAGGCTTCGACTGGGAGAATTTTAAAGAAGACATACAAGATAAAACCCCCCAAAAAAGAAAGTCACAAAATGAAGCCAGCAGGCATTAATCACCTTCAACAGGTATTTACCATCATCACCATTCTGTAGTCATGTATACGATACGCCAAGTCATCAGCCAAGAGCCTGATCTATAAACTCTCATTGCCAGCAAAATTGGAGATTGGAGTTTAGACTAATAAATCACATACATATTTCAAGAATGGAGAAGATTATTCAATTTCGTCCATCAGATAATAACCGTTCAGCACCTAGACAGGGAGAACCCTGCACTGTCAGGAGCACTCCTGGACCAGCTACCCAGTGATACTGGCAGTCAAAGGAAGCTTACTGCTATGCCAGCCAGCACGGCTCCACTATGCACACGCAGGACATGGCTTTGCTGGATTACACTCACATAATACACACTATCCTGGAATCCTGGACTGATTTAATAAATATATATAATTTAAATAATAAAATCAACAATGGACATAAAAGCATAGGGAACCTACTGTATCATCAGCATTTTCAGGACGTGTTCATTGATATACAGTATGTGCAGGATCTGATTGTGCATGGATGTGTATGCTGATATGGTGAATTTTGTGGAATTTTCTAATCTGATCAAAACATCCATATCTGTCTTTTTATATTTTTATCCTCCCTTCCATAATTAATGTTATTATGGCCCAGTTCCCCAGCTGTGCAAGTAGATAGAACGAGGGCTGCATAGGCACGAGTGCATTTAAGAGCCTGTGAATTTAGTGATGGTTTAAATAAAGTTATTGAAGAAAGCAGATTACTCAAGAAGAGTATGTGGTGTGTGACAGGTGTGTTAGCCAATTAGGTCAGACTTGCCTACCCTCCCAGAATGGCCGGGAGGGTCCCGCAAATCGGGTCCCCCTCCCAGCCCTCTGGTAAGGTGGGCAAGTCTCCTGCATTTTCCCTACAGCCCCGGCTCCTCCCTTCCCCGTGGTTTAAAGCTCCGAATTTTGCATGTCCGCGGGGGGGGGGGGGGGGGACAGATCGCTTATCAGTGAAGCCTGTCTGCTATGCATCTCACTAGATAAGGGCTGAGTATCCATCACTTTGAAAACAGCAGAGGAATTCTGCATGTATTGTATAAGATACACAAGGGTGGGAGGGATGAGGGAGCCTGCAAGTATAACTAAGTACTTCTCCCTATACCTGCTGTTACTTCTTGGGGGAACAGCAAACTGTGAAGCGACCGGAGATTTCTTGTGGAGACCCCCCCACTACAGGACCTGTACTTGGGTGTAAGATACCGTCCTGTCATTTTTCCCTTTTAGTTTATTTTGATTTCTCTTGTGTGTACTTTTAAAATCATTGTAATATCTTGTAATCATTTTATCACTAAAGCTCTGTAGTATTTCTAGGAATAAATAATACATATTCCCAGTTCTGGTTTTGTGATTGTTAGGACCTGTAAGCCGAAGAAGAGAAATGCTACAACGTTACCATTTTTTACTGTATTGTGTGGTCAGGTGCGAGCCAAGCCGCTCCTTGCGCAGTTTCAAAGCGCTAAAATCAGGCTTTGGCTGGTGGCAGTGTCTCTAAACAAGGAATGCGGTAAAAACCCCGTTATCGGGGTTTTTACCGCATTTTGGGATGCTGTAAGCATCCCCCGCCGGTTACCGCGGCGGGGGGCATCGCCAGAAAAATCTGGCGATGCCCCATAGAAGCCAATGGGCTTCTACCGCATCCCTCCGCCGCCCCCCCGCCGCCTCGCATCGCCCCCTCCCCCCTCACCTGTGACCTCCTCCCTGCACTGATCCTCTTCCGGGTGCAGGGAGGAGGAGAGCCCGGCGCAGCAGCAGCAGCGCCGGGTGTGGGAGGGAGGGGAGAGCCGCCGGGACCTGCTGGGACCTGGCGACTCTCACCGCAAAGGACAGCTCTTAACGCAAGAGCTGTCCTTTGCCTTAATTATCGCATATGTTAGAACATATGCGATAATTAAGTATGCGATGGGCGGCGAAGGGGGGCGGAGATTCTGCTGGTGAAGGATTATGTTTCCAGCAGGCCTGCAGCAGCCTGCCAGTTTTTGGCACATGCTGGTGCATTGCCTCTGACCCAATTTCAGTTTACGGATGTACTTCGGCATTGTTTGCAGCCCTGGGCCGACTAGGAGATGCATTAATTCCGTACTGGCCAGCATTCTGAAATTGACAGTGTGAAGGGAATTTTTTACATTTTTTCCTCCGTTTGTGGACTGAGTTGGGGTTGAAGTTAAATCGAGCCTCTGGACAACTTATGTCACAATACATTCAATGTTTCCCCCCCCCCCAGCATGACCAGCCCTGGGCTCTTTGAGCCAATCCTGCTTTGAGAAATACAGGAGACAAAAGTGGTGTGGTCCTCCCATAGTTCAAAAACCAGTACTGGGTTCTTGGACCAGTCCTGCTTTCAAAAATATGGAGAAGTCCACAGCTGAATCCAATGTTTATGTATTTTTTTTATTACACATCATATCAATCCACACCCAATGCCCAGGGGTGCTGGCGATTGCTCCCCACTCCCTAAGGGACCTCGGCCAGGTTGACCAGCCAGGAAGTAATGTTTTGGATATGAAGCTTATATAAGAGAGCACAACCCATATCCAGTACCCCAGGGAGCACCCCCCCCCCCCCTTACACAGATCCAGCACCAAGCAAACCTAGCACCCTGGGGAGGGCGCCCCCCCCCCACCTAGCACCCTGGGGAGGGCGCCCCCCCCCCCCCCACACACACACACAGACACACACACATATCCAGCACCCAGAGGAGACCCCACAAACCCAGCACAGGTACCTGTTTTGTGCAGATACTTGCAGCTTACCTTGGCCCCGGGCAGGGTGGGAGTGCAGATGCTCCTGGACAGGAAACCTTTTGCGCTTCTGGTACTAGCACTGTACTTCATAGCACTGAGCTGTTCCCGCAGTGCTGCATTATCCTGCACAGAAGCACTGCTGCTACCTCAACGCATCCTTCCTGTCATCCATTGGGACAGTCTCCTGCCCGGTGACTGCTGCTGGTCCAGATCTCTGTCCTGGACAGTTTAAAGCTCTGCCCACACTTCCACATCCTCTCCCGAGGCCCCTGGCCCTGTCTGTTCCCCGTTGTTGCATGCCAAGCTCAGCTCTGATTGCCGCAGCTAAAGGCACCATTCAAACACTGCTGGCCCTAGGTTTGGAATGCCCCTAGGCCATTGGTTCCCAAATCGTTTCTCATTGAAATTCACAAATAAATATAAAATTAAGTTAATTGTGTTTATATCTCAACCTAAAGCTGGTTAGCATCAGAACATTCAAGCCTGAGTGCACAATTTCGATGGGTCATGCGATGCATTGTGTGTTTTTGTTTTTTTGGTGCACATCATGAGGTGTTTAGGTACGATGCGCAGCCCCGCCGGTCAAGAGGTTGATCTTTATGTGCTTAACATACGATCAGTTATGATTGGGTGCAGATCCTGAGTGGGTACAGATGGAGCCCCTCTCTTTTTTGCTCAGCTCTCGCCAGACCATCCCCACTGGTGAGAGCCGGCGGAGAGGGACTCCCATCACGCGCGTCCCAGTCTCTCAGAGGCTGGGCAGTGGGACCCTGCCTATCTCCGCTTCAGGGAGACAGGCAGGGTTAGGGGGGGTCGGGGTGGAGATGGGGACCATCGATGGAGGTGGCGGGGAGCTCCGTCGCCAAGGGCGTGCGAGCATCTCATGCGCGCGCGCCCCCTGGCTAGCTCCATTTGTATTTGCATGTGGGTTTTTGCATTGGTGTCTATTTGTATTTTTTTTTCGGTAATCAATACTTTTTGTTTGATAGCACTGACAACCTGTGTTGGCCCAGCAATACACTGACCACCACCAGTTTGCCCATCAATGCACTGCAAATATGCATTATACAAAAGTGCCCCCCATGTTTTCATGTTCTGAATACGTGTAATTAGGGTTTTGTGTCCCTCTATTGATTTTATAAATATGCAATTACATACTTATTAAATAACTGACAAGTGAGTAAAAAACAAACAAACTTTAATTATATACAAATCACAACAACATTTAATTCAACATTCAATGCTTCCCCCCCCCCCCCCCCTCTGTTGGGGGTGGCCACCTTTTTTAAAGTGTTGTAAATGTTTATTGTCCATCAATACACTGCAAATGTGCATCATACACAAGTGTCCCCCATGTTTTCATGTCCAGAATAGTGGTGGAAGTAGTGTTTTGCACTCCATAATACAGTAGTCAACTATTTTTTAAAATTTGTCTTTCTTTTTTTATTATTTTAGAAATGTCACTCGATACTGAGAGAAAATTTACTCAAGAGTTCATTGACATACACAGAGATAATGGATGTTTGTGGAGGGTTAAGTGCAGGGACTATGCCAACCAACAAAAGTGGATGGCAACATTGGAGGAACTCATCAGGGTCAGCAAACCTCACAGGAACATAACAAATTTAAGATTTCTCAGAGGTTTGGAGCTGGCGCTGACCACATATATAAACAAATCTCTGGTACTACAATGAGTTGTTTTTCACAGTCCACCAAGAAACTCAGGCCTTTACTTGTGTGTATGGCAAAGACTGAAGAGTGCAGTGGATAGCCAGAGGATCTGCTTAATCTGCTGGAAGGTAGAAGATCAGAGTATGGGAGAAATAAAGAGATTTGAACAACAAGAAAAAGGAGAGCGAAATATACACCGATGGAATACAGAAGGAGAGAAAGGAACCATCGCCATATACTGTATAATCGTAACACCTTTTTCATTAGGGATGAATGGCATGAAGATACATACCAGAGAACCCCATACCAACATCAACGACCTGAGTGTGAGAAGAAAGAACTACAGGTAACCATTCTATACAAAAAAAAAGGAGGAAAAGAGGAGAGAACATTTTAAGAAGAAAACAGATGAAGACAGCAAAGGTGTGGAAGAACCTGATGAACCTGCCAGGGTTGAACCCACATCCAACAACCCTAATGACAACATAATATTTAATCTAAGTGAATACCCCCTGACCTCAAGTGTAACATCAGTATTGAATCAGGGCCTTAAATAAGCAATAAATAATATCTACAAAGTTGGTACATATATTGACATACAGAAGTTCACAAGAAAGTATCCCTGAAAAGGTTCTTTGTGAATGAGGACAAGGAGCAAGAGGATTTGAGTCATTTTAGACCCTAGAGGTTGCTTGGTGGAAACATTCAAAAATTGGTCTGTGAGGACTTGGAAAAAGTAACACAGAAATGTCCCAAAAGACCCTATTTGAAAATGGATGAATGAGATGTCATAAAATTGTTACAAGACAATAAAGAATTAATAATTAAAGCAGCCGACAAAGGGGGAAGCATTGTTGTAATGAATAAGAACAACTATAAAAAAGGAGCCCTAAGACAACTAAATGAGAGGAATACTTATAGCCTCTTAAGGAGTGAACCCAATATGACAATAGAAAAAGACTTAGAAGAATGATCTCTAAAAATCAAGAAGGTAACAAAATCACGGAAAAAGAAGCTAAATTAATTATAAACAATAACCCGTCCATTCCAGTGATTTATATACTGTACTACCTAACATTCATAAAAACATTAAAGGTCCACCGGGATGACCCATTGTGGCAGGAACTAACTCAGTTACAGCTAACCTTTCAGAGTTTGTGGACTTTACACTGCAACCGGAGGTAGTTAAAATAAATTCTTATTTGAAAGACAGCATTAATATGATCAACTGTATTTGACAAATAAAGTGGGAGACCACCGACATCTTGGCTACAACAGATGTAACTTCACTTTAGTCTATAATTTACCACCAAACAGGTATATTGGTGGTGGAATATTTTCTAACAAAAGGTGGGTTAGAAAGAAAAAAAATTGATTTCCTGAAAGAAGCTATCGAATTCATACTAAACAATAACTTTTTCTGGTTTAAATAAAGGTTCTACCAACAAACCACTGGCACCGCCATGGGTACTAAATTCGCACCAGCCTATGTGAACATGTTCATGGGCTGGTAGAAAGATAATAGTATCTGGAAAAACAGCCCCCATATCAATAACATCAAGGTATGGAAAATATACATTGATGACATTTTCTTTGTATGGAGAGGGGATGTATTGGCACTGGACAGGTTCTGTAAGACTTCTCAAAATAACCATAACATCAAATTAACCTTCAATAAGAGCAATACAGAAATACGATTTCTAGATCTCTGTATTTATGTTAAATAAACAAAGAATTATTCAAAGCCCACAGATAATAGATATATACCTATCCCGAACAATCACCACCTGATGTGGCTACGAAGCATCCAATCAGGACAACTCCAAGGGATACAATGAAACTATTCAGAAGTAGAAATCTTCAAAAAACAGGTTAAAAAATGAAAAGATGATTTATTGAGAAGTGGTACCAGGAGAGGAAAATTGAAGAACTCAAATTAAAAGAAAGATTTCCCATGCTAGAATATAAAAAGAAAGAAACAAAACAATAAACCAAGGTTGGCATTCATTACTAAATACAATACCAATACAAATTAACTAACATTGGCACATTTGACAAGGGACCCCCTGTTGAAAGACATTGGAGACCAACTGACATTAATATATAGAAAAGCAGATAATCTTAGGTTCGAAACTCGTTAAGAGTGTCGCACCAGAACAGAGAGAAGGAAGAAGTAAAACCAAGGGCTTCCATAGTTGAGGGATGTGCCCTATGTGTAGGACGCATAAGAACACCCCTACCAAAGTAATGGATTCTAAAGCAACTGCAAATGGATCTACCGTTACTATACAAGAATTCATAACTTGTAATTGTTTCTATGTAACTGAATGTACTTGTGGCCTCCAATACGTTGGAAAAACTAGCAGGACTCTAAAGGCCCATACACACTTGACGATTTTCAGCTGAAAATCGCTGAAAACTGCTGTTTTGAGCGATTTTCAGCTGAAAATCGATCAGTGTGTATGGGCCACCGACTGCAGATCAGCGATGATGCGCGCTCCCGCATCATCGCTGAAAACGTCCCACGTCGGCTGGTTTGACCAGCATGTGCCACCGACTGCAGATCAGCGATGATGCGCGCTCCCGCATCATCGCTGAAAACGTCCCACGTCGGCTGGTTTGACCAGCATAAGGGAAAGATGGGCAGAACATGCCCGAAATATAAAGAAGGGCATGGTAGGTCATCTCCTCTCGGAGCATTTTAAAAACACTCATTCCTGCTCAACACAAGGAATTTCCAAAGTAATTTGGCATTAAGAAAGTTACAGGAAATCGGCAGCAAAAGGGGAGTGAGATAATTTTGGCACAAACTGAAATGTAATTAATTTACAATATGAATACCCTTACACCCAAAGGACTGAATGGGGACTTTGAAATAAAATGTTTTTTTTTTTTAAATGCCCCCTCCCCCCCCCCCCCCCCCCCCCCCCTGAAGGTCCCTCCAATATTTGAGGCCTATAGTTTTTCTTTTGGTCCTAGTTAGGTTTATGATATTTTTAGATTATTTTAGTATTATGTATTCTATATAATTTATACATTTTATCACTTACATTTAAGAAATTGTCTATATTTCTTTTTTATAATTAATAGGCAGTTGAAGTATCCTATCAATGAGAAATTTGACAGATCTATCCTTAATGTAAATATGGCCGTGCGCTCCATATGCGAGTCATAGACATTTTCATGCCTCCGAATATAGGAATAGAAATAGCCGGGCATTCCACAGGCACGTAGTAGTAACCTGTCAAAATGTAGAAGCACAACATTGTGCTTTACAAATGGCCGTGCGTGTCAAATGTGGTCCAGTGAACACTTCCGGGAATCCTTATGATACAAACCCCGGAAGTGAGGTATACCAGGGGAGTGCATGCCCGGAAACGGGATATATAAGGCGGCGATAGAGCACCACATAGTGGAGGGTGGGGCCTCCCACCCCTGGCCATGTATAGGCTAAAAAGTACTAACTACTAGTGTTCATACAACAATTTAAATACAGAGCACATGGCAGCATTTTCATATTTGGACTACCGATAATTTTATCTGGTAAATTTACGTTTTATATCTATGTGGTTTTTTAAACTATTTGTTTTGAGATTTACCATATGACATGTTTAATAAGTTTAACCTAACCACACCCACTATTCAATGTGGGGTGGGAGGAGACTGCACCACTTTGAAGAAGACCGTCTGGTTGAAACGCGTTGGTGCGGTGCCGTGTTGCATGTACCCAGAATCTTTATGTCTCCCAGTGATTGTCATGTGTGAATTTTGGTTTCTGCTGTAAATGTGTGTTTGTGTGTGTGTGTGTGTGTGTGTGTGTATGTATGTATGTATGTATGTATATATATATATATATATATATATATATATATTTCTATATCTGTTTTTTTTTTTTTTTTTTTATTGGTCATTTTAAATAATAAAAAGCGTTCTTTTGGATTAACTCCTGATAGTGCGTCTGCGGTAAAAGATACCTTGCCGTGAGGAGTCATATGCATATGCATATGACTGTAAGCATGCAAGTAAGAACATTAACCATCCTTAAAAGAACACAGGACGTGTGGGCACACAGGGCTTTTCCCCATTTACCTTGAAAAGAAACCTTGATGTGTATGACATATCGGGGGAAATTTACTAAAGGAAATTTGTAAAAAAAATAGGTGTATTTGTAACCAGAAATACACTTCTTTTTGACATTTACTATCCCGAAAATACGGCAATTCGTAGTCGTATTGATGTGCTATCAATACGAATTGCCGTATTTTCAGGATAGTAAATGTCAAAAATAAGTGTATTTCTGGTTACAAATACACCTATTTTTTACAAATTTCCTTTAGAAAATTTCCCCCATACTGTTTGCATGAAAGAATACATGTACGAATACTACATGATTGGTTGCGCGTGACGAACCCATAATAAATCGGCAGAGCAGATCAGGTAGAAAAAGAGTGGAAACCCTTCTGGAAACCCCATGGGGAGTGGACATACAGTATACACTAACAGAACTTAAGTGTTATTGTTTCTTTGTGTTTGACCCTAACAGTGGTCAAATATAATTGTTAAAATTGGTGAAATATAAAAAAAATAGTGAAATTTAGAAAATAAATATATACAGTATGGCCCCTGCCTGTCAGTATCTGACTTAGGGGAGGATTCAGGATCGCTTGCTACAATCCAAATTCGGGGCCTGCCCTGATGGTCTGGTTTGCGCATGCACAAGCCCCCACAGCAAACGACTCCAGTGCGTTACATACTTGCCAGGCCGTTCGCTGTGAGGAGGGAGGGCCGGGGGCGGATGAGGGGGGACACAGGGCCAGACCAGGGAAACGCCCAGCATTTTATTGGCGTCGCCATAAAAATGCTGGCCGTTTACTGGCTACGGTGGCGGGTCGATGCCTGCCGGGGGCGGGCGGTTGGTGTCACAGGACATCAGCCGCCTGCCCTGTCTTCGTCCTAGCGCTCATACATAAGTCAGTTGACTGACTTTTTTATTGGCGAAGGCAGGAGAATTCATTTCTCCTGCTAGTGGCTGCATGCAAATAGATGCGTTGTCATACACATCCCCTTGCATGTAACCGAGGGTATTCGGCGGCGGGGGGGCAGGCCTTCAGACGGGCAGTGAGTGGTGTAGAATTAACCCTTATTGTAGTTAAATTATTCTGGTATATTTGTAGACATCACTCTAATGTATCTCTGTCTGCTTTTAAATATCCCTGTTTTGATACTTGACGTACAGGAATAGTTAAAACTAGAGATGTGCAGGTTCGGATTTACTCGGATCACGTTATTGGTTAGCCCTGGGGTAGCCAACCCTAGTTCTCGAGAGCTACCAACAGTGCATGTTTTGCAGGTCTCCTCACAGAATCACAAGTGAGCTAATTAGCTCCAGCTGTGGATCTTTTAAAATGTGTCAGTGATTAATGAGTGCAGCTGTGCAGCAGCTAGGTGGTCTGGAAAATGTGAACTGTTGGTAGCTCTCGAGGGCTAGGGTTGGCTACCACTGGGTTAGCCAAAACATGTTACAATTGATATCCAATAAGATATCCTGCACTCTCTAGAAAACTGCGCTAAAATATGTAAGGCATGTGGCAATTAAAATAAGTCAGACAATTAATACGGCATACGTAAATATGCACAAAATGATAATACAAATGTTAACAATTATTAGCAGGTAAGCAATTCTTATAGATCCATGATTAGGAATGATGACTGATTAAGCGAAGAAGTCACCCTTTTGGATCCACCAGTACTGGGGAGGTTCCTGCTAATTCCTGGGACAGGATCAGTGTTCCCTCTAAGCTGTGCGCATGTGCGCGCGCACACAACTCGACGAGCATGCGCACAGACATTACAACAGAGCGCACAAAGCAGCAGTGCTCACTTTTTGCAGTTGTGGACTCAATTAATGTCTGTTTCATCCATTAACTACATTGTCTGCTGTGTTTTGAATGTTTAATATCATTTTGAAGTAAAGTTAACACAAATGCTGTACGTAATTTTCCAGTTATATATAAGTGACGCACAAAAAATTAAATTTCCTTCCAAAGTTGCACAGCAAAAATCTTTTGCCGCACACAGCCTTCGTAAAATTAGAGGGAACATTGGACAGGATGGAGTCCGATAGATGGCGTCACTTAGCTGTGTTATACTGGGTCTTTAAGGAGGAGGCGTGCCTCCAAGATGGAACTTGTGGTGCTGTGCTGAAGTGGATGGAATTTGTGCCTTTGGATGGTAGCAATCCGCCAGTCCAAATGGTAGTTGGTATTTCTCCTCTAGGTATTTATCCAGGACCAAGTCTCGCGAGGCTGGTGGGGGTGTGTAGTCTGCGTATCTGTTAGTGCACCTGCAGGGAACCCTATGCATTTCACCGCTAAATGCAGCTTTTTTACTTCTTTGTAACCGATTTTGTCAATTCTGTATCAATATTTATAATAAATGGTTAAAGCAGAAAAGACACATATC
Source organism: Crinia signifera (assembly GCF_055691185.1). NCBI lineage: Eukaryota > Metazoa > Chordata > Amphibia > Anura > Myobatrachidae > Crinia > Crinia signifera. The sequence continues at coordinate 448,817,488 of NC_139217.1, forward strand.
TGACTGTGTAGTACCACCGAGTACCTCAACACCATATACTACTTATTAGGCATGAGCGTCGTTGTGGCAGAATTAAGCATTAATTAAGTTTCCTGGTCATTTATTAGAGGTGTGTTGTAGTTCCAACAGCGCAACCTTTGCTCTGCAGCTCCACTCTGCTTTTATAAATGTACGTGTGAAATATATACAAACACTAGGTGGCGCACACATGCTAGGTTTACATTTACAAATACTGAAAAATCATAGTCCTGTAATGCTTACACAGATATATGCTTGCTTATCACATGTAAAAACCTTGCAGTACATACAGTAGAAGAATCATACAGCGGCATGTGTTTGTCATTTAATAAAATTGAACATTTTATGATATTAAGTGTTGGTGTTGCTCATGGCAACCAATCAGATTTGGTGATTTCTCTTTTGCATCTTCGAAAATGATGGATAGAATTGGACTGGTTGTTATGGGCAACATCACTTAAAATTTTTTTTTTTATTATTTTAGTAACTCCCCTAATGGCTAGAAGCGCTGGCACCAATGTCTACTGGAGGTGGCCCCTCTGTGACTTTATGCAGCAGCCGTTACAGAGTCCCTCCCTTGTGTACATGTGTGCGGCTGACTATGCAAAGTCTGAGTACATGTACGGGATGTAATTGGTGCGTCCTTATACGCAGCATCGACACTTGTGCCAGGAAAAGTATATCTGTCCGATGATGGCAATTTGCACAGACACGCCATAAAACTCCCACTGAAAGGACCAATTTTACATGTGCTAGTAGCTAGGGAAGCCAATCCCCGGGCATTTTTTCAATCCCGGGATTCGGGATTGAAAAATGCTCAATCCCGGGATCCCGGGATTGGCTTTCCTAATTTGAAAAAAACGCCCGGCCTCCCCGCACATTCACATTACCTGTAGTTGCGAGTGCTGGGTGGGTGGGCGAGCAGGTATGTCCGGAGGTCGGGAAGCTGGGCGGTCGGGTAGCTGGGCGGGTGTGCACTGTGCTGTGCTGATAAGGTGATGAGCCGGGTTGCTGGGTGTGTGGGTGGCTGTGTGGCCTGCGCAGCGTGACATCTGACCTCATCACGCTGCGCAGTGCTGCACTGCCGGGTATGGGAGAAGCCGGAAAGCGTCTGAGCGAGTGCTCAGACGCTGCCCGGCATTAGACTGCACATGTGCAGTCTAATCCCGAAATCCCGGGATCCCGCCGGATTGAAATCCCGGCGTTTTGGGGGCTAAATCCCGGGATCACGCCGATCCCGGGATTGGCCACCCTACTAGTAGCCACATCCCAGTCATCACCCAGGAATGCACATCATGTTTTCTCAACTTTGCTGATACCCCTGTCTACGGGGGCATAACTAGATATTCGTTGGCCTCATAGCAAAAGTTTGTAAGGACCCTATGTACCAACTGGTGATAAATGTATATAGCACATATAAACCTTACACAGTATAGATGGGCCCCCTTCAGCTCTGGGCCCCATAGCAGCTGCAACCCTTGCACCTATGGAAGTTCCACCCTTGCTTCTCTCAATCAGCAGGGTCAAACAGGGTCTTTGTGCATACACTATATAACGCATGCGCTGTAGGACATTTATGAAGCCTGTGCATTCAGATTTATACCTGGGAGCCTGGAGTGATGGGGATGCCAAGGGAGTCGCTCCCATACATGCAGGGAGTGCAGCTGCTATGGGGCCAAGAGCTGAGAGGGGCCACCTTCCATGGTTGTATACATGGGCGTAGCTGCTATGGGGCATAGAACTGAGAGGGGCTATCTTCTGGCCGTATTGCTACACTGGCGGGGGTTCGCCTCTGAACACTGCCGACACGTTCCACGGGGGGATGGGGGGGTGCGGCCATACCACCTCAAACTGCTGCAGGGGAGGGAGAGAGAGGGGTTTGCGGCGCCACTCGGCGCCACTCACCTGGCTGCTCCACAGGGTGGGGGGGTGCGGCAGCCTCAACGCTCACCACTCACTTGCCGCCGACCTGCTCCTACCATACACCAGGCTCCACACTGAGGGGGGGGGGGGGGGGTGGCTGCTCCTAAGTGCCGTCCTGCAGTGGCCGGCGCCCCAGGCAAATGCCTAGTAGTTGTGCTGGCCCTGCCAAAGCCCCTGCTTGCCCATTCAAGCTGAGGTAAATTTATCGGCCTTTGGAGAGGCGGCGGGGCTAAAATTACACACCAATGATTTCTCCTCTGTGCAGCCGCATACAAACTGATCCCTGTGCCTTCAGCAGAAGTGTGGGCGGGTGCGTTCACCGGAGCGGCGTTAAACTGCTCGCTGGGCTGCGAAAACACAGCTTAGCGAGCAGGTCTAAAAAGGGCCCCAAGTTCTACCTGAGAGGTCACAATATTCTGCTTTGCTTTTTTCCAGCTTGTTCCAATTAGCTGAAAACAACGTTCTTTTTTTCTCTAAGTGAATTTGCTATGGATTTTTTCTTGTGAACACAGAACAGATCTGGCTTTATACTGGAGTAAATAGCTTTACTGAATTAGCCTTATACAAAGAGATGTAGCTGCTCCGTATGCTTACCTTACATCACCTTACTTCACATCATGGAATCCAACCAAATATTGTGCAGAATGTAATGTTTATATTTGCCTAAGAGCATACCTCCAAAAATGTCAGGGCCAGGAGGCGACACTCTCATGTGGGCCCAGAAAGGGGGGGGGTGGCTTGGAGAAGGGGCGTGGCTTAATGGAATGTTCATGATCGCAAAGCCTTGCCCTGGTCTCACCGTTGTCAGGGCTTGGTCAGTGCTGTGTGAACTGCTGGCCAAGCCCCCTGTGTCTCACTGAGGGGGATATTCAGTGTTGGGTCACAACTGTCGGGCTGGCGCGACAGCCGTGACCCTGTCCCATTCTCAGTCTGCTCGATGAGATTTTATAGACGGCATTCAATGTCCCAACTGCCACGGGTCCAAAAGGAGGCGTGGCCATGGGAATCAGCGAGCTGAGGTCGGGAGCTCATCAATTCCTGTCCGTACTCGGCAGAACGAGCCGGACTGCCTGTGAGTTCAGGCTCGTTCTGCCAAGATACCCTGTTCAATGCAGTCGAGGAAGACAGCATTGAATAGGGCGCCGCAGCCATCTCCCCCAACGGAAATGGCTGCAGGAGATTCAATATCCCCTAGAATTTATTTACCGCTGCTCCGCTAGGCGTTTCAATGGCACGCCCATAGTTTCATAGCTCGGCGGATGTCACATGATGACAGCACCCACCCCCATTTTGGCCATCTCTATGTCCTGGAAAAAAATTAGTATGGACTTTTATCCACGAAGGCTGGAAAAAAGTATTCGATGGTGACGCGGTGGCTGTGGATTAGTACATTTGAAAATGCGGTAAAACAGGGATTTTACTGTATTTTTGTCTTAGTACATCCCGCCCTTGGAGAGGTATATACAGTACAATAATCCATCCAGTCACTTAATTCCTGGGTAATTATAGTATATACACATTTACATGTATGTCAGAAGGGCTGGTGCTGTCATCAGGCAAACTTACGTGGTTGTCTAAGGTGCCAGCAGGGGGATGCCAAAAACCCTACCACTGGTCCTGCCTCTGCCTAATGGGCTCATTTTTAATTGCATGACATTTTTATATGATATTGGTAATTAATGTAGTAATATTATTAATTTTAGGTGGCCACCTATATTATATGTATTATTTCTTAAATTTATTGCACTCTACAAGGATTAACCCAACCTCTGTGGCGGCTTGGCCCACCCCCCTCTGGAGATTAGCCACACCCCTAACCCATGTCCCAGTCCGACAGTGGTCAAATATTGTTATCAAGCTGAGGCTGTGTTAATTATTATTATTTTTTTTTTGACTGTAGCCCCATAAAATGAAAAACATTTATTACAGTATTTATTTTACGCTTTGGTGTATTTTCTATGGGTTTTAGGGGCGGGGGGTTTACAGATAATTCGGAATTTAATGTAAAAAAAAAAAAAAAAATGACCCAGAAAATAAGGTCACCAAATGCAGTGTGGTAATCATTTTATACATGGTCAGTATACAGTACAGTGTAGAGGAGTACACCATGCACTAACAGAGTGATAAGAGCCCAGGCTCCCACACATAGGAAATGACCCTGCAGGATCCAGGAAAAGCTGCTGCTGACGAGGCATGTACAGTAACGAGCTGCAGGAAGTAGGTACACAGAGTCATGGGGTCACTCGCATTACAACAAACCCACGGGCTTTGGTACTCAGCTCCTTATATTTGCTGTAATTCATTCATTCTTTTGTCACTCATTCATTCAAACATTACTAAACTAGTATCTTTAAAATGACCAGTTCCCAGTACTAGTCCCACTTACGTCCCAAAACTCTCAACTGTTCTTCTTTGTGTCCTGCAAGATACATTTTTTTAAAAAAACCTTTGAAGACGCAAATACATGTGAGTCCGTTTGTTTACTAAATGGGCAGCCAATCAGTGCTGGACCCTTATACTGCTCATCCAATCAGAAGATAAGAGAAAGCTCTTGATTGATGGTCTGGTATTAGACATACAGTATTACCGCCTTTGGTGCCCGGAAAAGCTTGTGATCTCACCATTATGTTGGACTGAGAAAAGACCAGGTAAGTATTCAGTAGGGTCAAATAATTATTTGGACAATACTCATTATAGTAAGTCTACGGAAACATTTATTTAAATACAGTAATTAAAAATAAGGGGGGAAACTTTAATCTATTAAAGTGGGTAAGATTCATTATTTATTTCATTGAAGGGGAAAATACGATTTATGTTGTTGAGCCTGTGCCCACTGCAGCCTCAGTTTCCTACTGTAAATGGATAGTAGTGGATCTGTGTCTGTATACCATCCACTTCTAATACCCCTTTCACACCAGAAAATGCAGGGACCCAGCCGGGAATATAGCCCAGAGTTGAATCCCCTAGTTCCCTGACGAGCCTGCTCAAACCACCTCTTCAGGTTTCAAAGATCTTGCCACGGTCAAACTCACAGTTCCCCATTCTGGTGTTTATTCTGAACAGCAACGGAACCTCTTGGCCATGCCTTCTTGCTTTTCTGCATTGAGGTGCTGCTACATGATTGGCTGATGAGAGATTTGCATTAAGGGGCAAGTATGCCTAATAAAGTGGCGCCACAGGACTTTTACAGCGGTGCCTCCATCTCAACACGCATTACCATAGCATTTTACCACCGTATGTATACATTCAATAACTTTGATGGTTTACTTGTTCGCAAGGAATTACATGAGTCAGTGCTTCGGGAAACCATTGGAAACCCCATTGGACATGATTGTGGCACCAATCACTGACCTAGAGTTAAATAGATAAACCATAAATCAAAATATAACATTGAAAGTTATGAGGCCTCAGATTCCGATGGCCAGCCCAAAGTCGGACCCTAAGCTACAGAGAAGTGTTCTGCTTTTGCCAAGTAGTCGTATCGTTAAATGATGAAGGGATGAACAATATATACTTGCCACCATGCAAAAGCAGTTTTCCATGACAATAATAATAGCACAACATGGCTATACTTTCTTGACAATGGTCTATGTACTGTGTCTGAATGTGTCTTATAAACAGTATACGAGTACAAGTGTCCAGCACACTGGTACAAGAGAGACGTTTTGCATGAAAATGAGATCTCCTGGAATGTGAGGGGCTCTTGGCTGCTTTCCCAGACAGCGGTTAAAGGTTACATCAAATATAACCATCAGTTGAGGAGAATGAAGTCCCGATCATTGAGTGTTATCCAACCCTCTACTGGATTCATGTGCTTTCTGGGGACATTAGCATTGGGGAATGTGTTCCGTAGAAGTTTTACTTGATTTGTATAATAGAATAGGATATGAGAAAAACATACAGAATATGGTTTAGTTCTGTACTTCAGCAAAGTTTTTTTCTTTAGACTATAAATTCCTATGCTTACTAAGTACCTCATTAGTAACTAATCATTCATTAAATAATTTATTTGTAAAACAAAAATTGCAGACTTGACCTATGCAGGAAGCTACAAAGGTGACAAAATGCTTATGCCCACCCCTAGGTGGTGGTGTTGGGAGTACTGGAGATAATGGTGTCGGTCGCCGCTCTGCTGCAGCTCTGAAGGGGGCACCCTGACCTTCTACATTACCTCCGGTGAGATCCCTTCAGTCTGTGTGTGCCTCCTGATAGCTCTGCTGCAGCAGTTTCTGGCCATTCCCTCACCCTCATGACTGGCAAAATGTGGGCATGGATCCTACAAAATGGAATGCTGTGACCCCAAGCTATGGAGGCATGACCAGTGATGTGTGAGCTGCAGACTATGCTGCCAGTCCCATTGTCTCCTGTGAATCGATGCTGTATGAGATATGACTGTTGGAATTGGAACTGCTAGATGTGTCCGATGAATATAGGAATAAGCATTAATAATGTATGAGGTGTACCAGAGCCGGCCTTATCCAATTTGATGCCCTAGGCATGATTTTTGTTGGTGTCCCCTAGCATCTGATACCACCACCAAACTTGGGGCCTTATGCTGGTTGGTGCCGTTCTTCTCTCCATGTTATCCCTTTTTAAAGCTTGATACATCTGGCCCCAAATCTCTATTCACTTTATCACTCTCCAATTACATCTGCCTCAAAGTACCAACAAACCATCTCCTGTCAGTTGACCGTTGGGAACGGGTTGGCTTTGGCCATAAAACATGTTTTATGATCAAAAGCTTCAGTCTCTGCAACTTGGGAGACATAGGGGGTTATTCTGGTTCACTCACAAAGGAAAATTCACTCTTTAATGGACAAAACCATGTGCACTGCACCTGAAGCGGACACGGGCAGGGTTGCCGTACCCTGCTGCAAGAATTACTGAGACGCTCGTGCGTCTCAGACAGATAAACCGCCTCTCCGCCGGGGCTGTGTGAGAGGTGCTCACTAGGCTTGCCACTGACACCGGGGACAGAGCTGCAGCTCGTGGGGACAGTACGGTGACTATGCTGCCTGACGGGGACACTACGCTGACTACGCAGGGCTGCCGCAGGGACACTACGCTGACTACACTAGGCAGCCGTTGGGCTACGCTGACAACGTAGCTTAGCGTATGCTGAAAACGTAGTGTAGCCTACCGCCGTGATAATACACAAGTAAATAAAAATCTAACTTAAGTTATTTGGATCCCAACTAAATTATCCCTAGAATGTCTCTGTGTGCGCGTGTACATGTGGTAGGGAATATAGATTGTAAGCTCCACAGGGGCAGGGACTGATGTGCATGGACAAATATTCTCTGTACAGCGCTGCGGAATATGTGTGCGCTATATAAATAACTGATGATAAACAATGGGGGTCCCACCACTCCTAATGGTGCTATGATTTGCATGGAGGCGGTGACTAATGTCGCAAACTTCTTGATCCCGCCCCTCACAGCAATCACTCAAATGCACATTGCAGTTAGCAAGTAGGAATTATATACTGATCATCAGCGGATTTGCCATAGACCTTCCAGGGAAGATTCCCGGCAGCCTGGTGTCCCTGCCCAGAGTAGTGACCCCGCCCCCCACACAAGCAGCCTTTGCCGGTCACACAGCAGTGCACCTGGTGCAACATATACTCATCTAAGACGGGCTCCCATCTATATCCATTGTGACATCTGTATGCGCTAGATTCATCGCAGGGAGTTCAGGTGATATCGCTCCTTGAGAGAATCGCTCAGTGTGTACGCACCTTGAGATTACACTCTACAGTTTCAGTCTGTGGAAACAGCTGTTATAATTGCTGGCCTGGTCAGGTAGGCTAAGCCACATATACATGATTTAAGGAATCATGAAAACATGAGCTGTTGGTGATGCAGGAGGACAGAATTTGGGAAACAGCCTTAAACATATTTGAAAAGGAGTAATGTCCTCTGCTCGCCGCTCCTGACCGGCCCTCTGTGACCCTCTGTGTACCGACCCGGCTTGTTGTAACTGGATTCTGCCTCTGTCTCACCCTTGTCTGTCTGTTACAGTGATACCAGCGTACCAGATGCCCCTGAGTGTAATCTTCCTGATTGTCATGGACGTTGGGCTGGTACCTATGCTGTACATTGTACAATAAATGTTCCCCCTTTTTCATCTTTATCTGCTTATCCCCCCTATCATTAGGCTAGGTGTAAGTGTGTGTCTGTGTGCGTGTGTGCGTGTGTGTGTGTGTGCGTGTGTGCGTGTGCGTGTGTGCGTGTGTGTGTGTGTGCGTGTGTGTGCGTGTATGTGCGTGTCTGCGTCCTAACTGAGCAGGTTTAGCTGAAGAGGTACAGTCACTCCCGAGTACCCGCCTGCAGGTCATCTTCCTACATCATGCAGGTCATCTTCCTACACGTGCTGGACATTGGGCTCCTATCTATGCTGTATGATATACCAGTAACCTACAGAACACGGCACTAACTCAGATGCTTCTGTAACAATGAAAGCTTTGCTATGTAAGGTGAGAGGCAATAAGGTAAAACAAATAATTAGATTCTAAAATGTTCTAGATAAAGTGTTACAATATGATGCCCCAAAGTAACCAGGCCCCACCAACACAGGGGCCCAACAACACAAACTCATCCCTAAAACTGACACATTTTAGACGTGTATTCAGGATTTCCCATTCATAGTGATTTACCAATATGCAGTCAGCAAATGCCAGAGATCTGTGCTAATTAAATACACCCTGGGGCATGTGTGTGTGTGTATGTGTGTGTGTGTGTGTGTGTGTGTGTTGGGGGGGGGGGGGGGGGTGACAATTCAAGCTGAAGGAGTCTCCACCTTCATGTGTGCCCATGTATAGAGTATAGAGGCGGCCCTGTTTGGATTGCACACCATAATTTTAGACGTAATTAAAGGTGCTCAAAATGTTAGTAGAAATAGACCATCCACCAGTCCCCGGCGCTGTCAGAATTAATGTAATTATTGTAACCTGGGGCAGCAAATAACCGCAAGGTAGCGAACCTGCCAAATAGGACGGGAATTACATACAGGTAATGGTCTTTGTGCTACTTGGTCAGTCTATTAGAGTAATATAAAGCAAGATTCGGGGGGTGGGGGATTCAATCTGGGATTCCGACTGTCAGAACGTCCGACACTAGGAATTCTGGGCCATTTTTGGTCCTCTCGACTTCAACTTGACAGTCGGAAATTCAATATACTGACCACCGAGTGTCCAAGGATTGGCGAAAACAGATGCAGATTGGCGAAAAATGTCCGTGAATCCGACAATCCGCTGTCTTTTCCGACAAAACAGATCTGACTTTTTTTTAAAGTGGCATCTGATTGGTCGGAAACTGCCTTCAGTGCTGTAGGAAACGATAGCAGCCGGTGTATAGGTTTACAGTCTGATTTGTGTAGCCCTGTACAGCATACTTGACTGCTCTCCCGGTATGGCCAGGAGGCTCCTGAAAATCGTTTGACAATCCTGGCCCTCTGGGAAAGTAGGTAAGGTTCCCACATCCTGCATTGGACACATTCAGATGGAAAAAGGGACGGGCCAATGACACGATTCATGTTGAAACGTGTCACAATAGCTCCACCCCCCCCCCCCCCCCCCCCCCCTTTACAATGCAGATAATGTGATCTGAACCAGCGGAAAAGCTGCCCAAAAAATGGCCACATTAGGGATGTCTGGATTTTTGGGCTGCCTGAAAAATCCGGTCATGATTGAATACCCTCTGCATGGACAGCGATGATGGAGAAGTTGCAGTGGACAGTGCATCAGGACGAAACGAAATCGAATGCATTTGACTTCCATTCGAAGTCAAAATCAAATAGAAAAAAACATCAAACCATATGTACGCCCTATATAAAGATTTTATGCATCTTTACATAATAATTAACATAGACGGAAAAGTCTACTGTAACCACACCTAAACTAATTGTTTTTAATTACTAACAACACATTACTTACATACAGAATACAATGGTGCAATAATTATACAGTATATTGTATTTTACATTTCACTGTTTTATATATTAAAGCTGTACTATTATCTTATACAGCTATTGTTCTGTAGGACATGCATTAGTACGGTATGACTTTTATGTTGATGTGCCCCGTTTTAATGCAATCTGCACATTCCTTGCTGGCTATGGCAGAAGACAGGAGAAAGCAATCAGCGAAGTTCCTCAGCACTCACTTCCTACAGAACAGGAAAACGGGGACAATGAGCAGAAATTGGCCCTGTCCCCACATAAAGTGCTGGAATCACGTGAAATGTCAGTTCCTGTTTTTGTACATGTGGAAACAGAAATGCAGCTTGTTGGTCCGTTCTCAGGGCTTGCTTTGTCTGCAGTATTTCAGAGCAGGAAAGGAAAACTTGGTGATAAAAATGCGGAAATGTCATTTTCGTGGTTTAGAACTCAGTCACGTGCATGGAGTCAGGATCAAATCAAAGTCCCTGTTGGATTCTGTGAAGGAAAGGTATACTGTTGGAATGATGTAATAAAATCACGACACACGTACAGGGCCTGATTTAAAGTTGACTGCTAATGCATTCCAATCATAAATTTAAGGACACTCCTGGAGCAATTGCGTACACATGAGTGGACCTCCCAACAGCCAACTTTCGCAGGGACAGTTCCTTTTTTTTGGTACTGTCCCATGGCCTACCTTGGGCTTGAAGTGTCCTGTGGTGGGGCAGTAGGGAGTACTTCCTGCCTGGTGCTGCTCTGCCGAGCACAGCAGCTATGAATAGACACTGTGTTGCATGCGCAAGAACGGCACGGCGGCCTTTTTTTCAGCAATATTCGCAGCGCTGCTGACTTCCTCGCGGGACTCCGGAGTATTGAAAAAATGGTCGCAGCACTCTGCACTCATTAGAAAAAACGCCAGTACTGTATGTGTTAATTATTTCAGGGCAACTTCATCATTTATCTGGTATATTCGATATATTGATACTGTAGCTTGAATCTATTTGGTTTCTAAGGGCAACAACTACACATGGCCTAATAAATCTCCCTAGAACGTGCTGTCATATTTATGCAGCAGTTAATCCTGGCTGCTTGCAGATTTCAATTAAACCCATACATGTGTCGAACCTTGAGATAGAGAAGTTGCCATAGCAACCAATCCGCTTCTGTTATTTTATGGACTGAAGTAGATGAATGATTGCTAGAAGCTGATTGGTTATGGTGTTCTACAACCGCACTCTCTAGCTCTTTTGAAGGCATGGACCAAATGGATACCTCCCAACTCTACCAATTATTTTTTTGGACTGTCCTGCGTTCCAAACTGGGCCAGCAGCTTCCCATGGTTTCGTGGGGGGGGTGAATCAGAGCAACATAGAAAGACATTTCTTTACTGAGACAGAGTGGCTGTTGGCATGGCCAGCAGCTCACAGAATACTGGCCATGCCCCCACGGGCCTCGAGGGAGTACTGTGATCATAGGCCACGCCCCCAGATCACGTGACCATGCCCCCTATTTTCTGATACCTTCAGCACACGCAAATGTCCCTCCTCCACTGCTACCAATGTTGGAAGGTATGCAAATGGGTGGCAGCATCTCAGCTCAGCCTGCGCCAGTAAGCGGCAGAGCCTCTGTGATGCTGGACTGACTGTGATTCATGTACATGGACGAGTGGGCAGCGGCGAGTGATGAGCGGTGGCGCCGCCAACATGAATCATGGGCCTAGTGACAAATCCGGCCCTGAAGGGGTTGCCGGGGGAGAGTTGAGGCCAGGATCTATGTCCAAGGATGGAGATTTCATGGCCTCTTGGTAACTCCTGCAATGACCGGCTTGCTTAGCCTCATGGGTCACGCAGCCAGCCGTTTGTGTCACCTTCCAATCTGATACTGCGTCTTTGGATGCAGCTGCATGAACACGTAAGCAGCAGTGACAGCAATTCCAACCACATCTGAATCGGATCCATAGTGCTGTAATGAGCAACCAAAACCTTTTTTAATACATTTTGGATGAAGATACAGGAAAAAATGTAACAGCATCAAATTTCGTCCATTGCTGACAAAACCATTCTACACTGCAGGTGGGGCAGATGTAACATGTGCAGAGAGAGTTACATTTGGACAAGGGTTAAAGTGGGGTGGAAGTGAACTGGGTGGAATTAAGTTCCACCACCTGTAATGGTAGGGGGAACTCAGTTCCACCTCTACCACAGCCCTGCACAGTAATTACAAAGAAAAGCCTGTCCCAGCAGCTTCCTTTTTCTGGCATGGCCTATGTGATGTTATGCTATCTCTGTCGCTGAAGGTAACGGGAGGAAGCTGCTGGAAGGACAGAGATAAATAAGTGTACCAAGGGCACTTATTGTGGACATTTTGGGTACCTACTGCTGTGGGCATTATGTGTATAAGCAATACTGCTGTGGGTTTTATTTGTAAGCAATACTACTGTGTGGCATACATGTATAAGGAATACTACTGTGCAGTGTAACTTGAATAAGGGGAGCTCATACCTCCCAACTGTCACGATTCCGTCGGGACAGTCCCGATTTTCGGGTCCTGTCCCGACGTCCCACCCGCGGCAGGCATTGTCCCGCTGCGGGGGGTGGCAGTTGGGAGACCCCCCAATCTAGTAGAATAGACGCTGTGCGCATGCGCACAGCGTCTATTCTCGTATGAAAATGAGGTCGTGGCTAATTAGCATAAGCCGCGCCCTCATTTGCATACGCCCCCCCCCTTTTCGGGCGCTCGCACGGCTTCGCCGCGCGAGTGTCCCTATTTCCTCCGGACGGAAGTTGGGAGGTATGGGAGCTGCTGTGTGTGTCATCACATGAATAAGTGGCACTACTTTATAGTGTAATATGAATCAGGGTCACTACAGGAGTATGGAAAATTTTGGAGCTTGCAAGGTGTGCTGAAAACCCCGGCATGGGTTCCTGCTATTGGGTGGAGCGGTGGGGGGAGGGGGAAGTGGTGGCAGGGGAATTGAGTTACAGATCCTCTCCAGGACCACTTTAAGCCCTGCATCTTTGTGAGTTATTTTGTTTATATGCAGTTTTGGTTGCTTTATTCTGACCCTGCAATTTAGATTTCCGTTTGTTTCAACCCACCCCACCCAAATCTATCTCTCTCTGCACATGTTACATCAGCCCGCCTGCAGTGCAGCATGGTTTTCTCTATTAAAGAAGGAGCTTGCTTTTGCAAACCCAACCTGAATAACCCCCTAAATGCTTGCAAAATCAGTTTGTTTCTTAAGCGCTGGACTGAAACAGCGCAGATCAGAAGAGGTGTACAGAAGTTAAACATTTGGGCTCCCTCATTACAGCGGCTTGTATATAAACAGAGCAGCAGGCACAGGTCCTTCAGTTCAGTCAGAACAAATATTTAAGAACATCATTTAAGTGTTACAAGTATCTTGGCTTCTTCATTGGTTAGTTCACAGTTTCCACAAACTGTCATTAATGTGCATACAGTAAATCAGACTTTCAGACAATACATCTGCAAAATGACCACAGTATCACCCAGCAGTTACATATCTCCCTATGTAGCGTGTTACCATATAGAGAAAAAACGAAAACGTAAACATTCGTTGTAAAAAAAAAATATTGCATTTCACGTTCATTAAAGCTTTTATTGTAGAGATTTTTGGCCTCCCTCTAAGGACACGCAGTGATGTCATTTCATTAGATTTGCCAGTTGCCTGCCTGCTAAAATATCCCGTTAAACAGATATAAAACAGATGTTGGTGTGCCGAGACCTGAAATTCAGCGACGATTTGAGTCGATTAAGAAAAATAAACTATTCCGTGCATTGAAAACGACCATTCACATATAAACTCATTACTGGTAAACTGGTGCTTGCTTTACACAAACTTCTATATAAAGAATACTGTTTTCACATTGCAGAAACGGGTATTGACCCTGTATTCTTAAATGGGACTTTAAAACGGGTCTGAGCCTTGAGACCTTTCACATTGCAGGTGAAAACCGTTTTAAAAATCATTTAATACCATTCAAACATTCAACCCGTTTAACCCCCAAGGGACACGTTTCACGCCATTGAAATAGAGCTGTTCAAACTGCCAAAAAAAAAACGGCTTTAAAACGTGTAGGACTCTGCTTTTTAAACGTGTTGAAATACCGGTTAACTTTAACCGGTAAATCAACTCTGGCACTTTCACATTGCAGCCTTAAATGTTTTAAAATGGGAAAAAAACGGCAATATACCGTTTTAAAAGTGCGATGTGAAAGGGGTATAAGAATCATAGAAAATCAGTGAACCTATAAAACGTCTTACTGAAAGGGGATCAGGGTTAGCTGGGAGGGTACCGCCAGGGCCGGCACCGCCACTAGCCAGCTTTAGGCATTTGCCTGGGGGCGCCGGCCACTGAAGGGTGGCACTTGGGAACAGGCTCCCTCCCTACCTGTGGAGCAAATCAGTGGCGGCCGCAACTCCCCCCCCCCCCCGACCCATCCCCCCCCCCCCCCTGGAGGGAGGTGGATGAGGCATTAAGGGGGCATGTCAATATTATCATTGTGCCCCCCTGTTTTACAATGCAGATAGATCCCTCCCCCCACCCCAAAAAAAAAAAATTAAACTAAAAACTAATTCCTTGCATGTGCTATATGCTGTATATACAGTATATATATAGATATATTGTGTCTGCCCGAGATTCACTATATCAGAGAGTCTCAGTATATGTGGATAGCATCCTTCAGCCATATATCCGTGAACAACCCAGATACCTTTTGGACACAACATCTTTGCTCAACAGACTGCGTCTTTTGCCCAAGTTGGATGGAGAAATTTGGCTATGTACAGTCGACGTGAGCAGTTTGTATACTGCTATACCCCATGAAGAGGGACTGTCAGCCATGAGAGGTTTTTTAACCGACAATCCCAATTACGATGGACCTGCTGTGGAACTTGTACTCCAATTGTTGAGATTGGTCCTTACTAAAAAAATTTTTGTCTACAAAGACATATTCTATCTACAGAAGATTGGGTGTGCAATGGGGGCGGCGGTGTCTCCCTCATTTGCAAACATCTTCATGTTTAAAATAGAACAAGAAGTATTTTTTTCCAACATCGATATATCGGACAGGATTTTATTCTATGTCCGATATATCGATGATTTGTTCATTATTTGGAGGGGCCCTCCAGAGATCCTCAAAGAAGTGATTGATGTGCATAATGATGGTCTGAGCCCCATAAAATTCACACATGATATGAGTAATAAAAGTATTACGTTTCTAGATGTAAAAATCGATATTGAAAATGGCTTACTACACACTAGCCTTTTCTCTAAGAAAACAGATAGAAATAATCTTTTACACGCGTCGAGTTGTCATCCCAGAGGTACTATACAAGGTCTTCCAAGATCTCAGTTGATGAGAGTGAAACGCATCAATTCTGATGCATTAAAAGCCGAAGAACAAATGGATATGATGGTAGAAAAATTCACTAAACGGGGATACAATAAAGAACATCTTAAACTAGTTAAAGAACAAGTTACTAGATTAGATAGAAATGTGTTACTGTCTCCAAGTGGAAGAAATTCTAAGAAAAATCCAGACATAGAATACTTACCCTTTGTAAGCACTTACACTGATAATAGTCCTAATATTACTAAAAGTGTAAAAAAACATTGGCCGGTAATACAAACCGACCCTGATCTCAAACTTAATAATACCCGATTACTCCCTTGCTTCAAAAGATCTAGGAGCATTAGAGATAAATTGGTTAAAACATATACACCAGCGGATCAGGTACATACACGTAAAAGGATTCTTGGATGTGTCAGGTGTACGTGCATTACGTGTAAGTTTCTGATCCCAGGTGACACCTTCTACCATCCCCAGTCGGGGAAACCTTTAAAAATTAGACATACTCTGTCATGCAATTCAAGATTCGTGGTCTACCAGATTATCTGCCCGTGTGGGCTCAGTTATATCGGCAAGACCGAGTGTGCCTTTAAAGAAAGAATGGCGGCACACCGGTCAGCCATAAAAGCTGCTCTGTCGACTGGTAACAGTCAACAGCCGGTGGCTCGGCATTTTGCCTTGGCCGGACACTCACTAACAAGTGTTAAATATCGCATGATTGACCATATTGTGCCGTCAGTTCGTGGAGGGGATAGAGGTAGACTCCTTAGGCAATGTGAGTCAAAATGGATTATGCAACTTAATACGATTTCTCCCTGTGGCTTAAATGAGGCAGCGGGATTGGGTGCATTTATCTAATAACTAAAGCTAGATCTATGGTTCATATTAGTGTCTGTTCTAATTAAATATTGGATTGATAAATTGATGAATAACTATTATATATGTCCGACATTGTGCTATACTGCTTGATACTGTTTTGTATTTTTATACCTTTTTTATTCTTTTTCACTTTTTCTTATATATTTTTTCTATTGTATATCACTTGGATTTAATAATATATTGTTACATCCCTATATGGTTGCTTTGACAACCTCTGATACATTTTTGATTGTAGCCGTTCGCGGCAATTTGTGACGTCACCTGTGAGCGCTGACGGCCGAGGCGTGTGCGCCGGCGGGCTGGATCAGCGTGGTTGTACACTTAAAAGGTTGGTGTGTTTTACATGTGTGTTAGCCTGAGGAAAATACAGTTATTTGTATTGAAACGTTGCTCATTAAATTATAAATTTTTTCACTAGACTGGAGTGCTGCAGTATTTGGAGTTCTATATATATATATATAAATATATATCACACCTCCCGCTGCATTACTGATATGAACTGCATCCTAGGATTCAGTATGCGGAGCATCTCCATCGACTGGCTACATGACACATGGGGTCTTGCTGCTGCCTAGGGGCCTCCTTGGAGATTCTGGCGTATTTCCTCCCATATACAACAGTGGGCAACGTGCCTCTGTTTGGACAAATAAGCTGTTACCGCCCAACCACACCCCCAAATGGCTGTCATTCAATGACAGTGTGATGCCGTGCAGAAGGGGTCCTGTACAATCTGCTATTTTGCAACAGACAAAGCTCCTCCCACCACATTTGAATTATTAACTTAGCTAGATGTCTACTCCATTGGTCATACAACTCTTCCAATGAGGGAGTAGTGGTACTGGCTCCGAGCACCTCTGCTCCCTGCTCTGGGACTGGTACTAATTTGAGACTGAGACCATTGAAAAAAAAAATGGGGCTATTCAATTAAAGATCTTAAAACAAGGAAAGAAAACTCAGAATTTACAGAGAATCATGTACAGTATAACGGACTCTACGTGATCAGCTCCTAACTGCCATGTTACAGACTGTGTTTGAGAAATGACAGTTGGGACATACAGTACTATAAATATGGGTCTAATTCAGCCGTGCTGCACATTTCCAAACAGGGTCTGCGATGTAGCTCACAATGGAGCAGATGAATTAAGCCTGGTGAAGTGATAAAGCGGTGATGAAGTGGAAGGTGAAAACGAACCAGCCAATCAACTGTGTTTGAAAAATTACAGTAACAATCTGATTGGCTGGTGCGTTATCACCTTCCAATTTAGCACTGCTTTATCACTTCACCAGGCTTAATACATCCCCATTGCACCTCAGTGTGATTGACATTCTCATTGCATTTGGGGGCAATGACGAGGTGGCCACATTACTGGCCTTGTATTCTGCGGATGCTGAAGTCAGTGGTCGCATCCACCTCTGAATCAGCCACTATACTAATAATAACTGCATGTTTTTTAATGTTCTTGTGCCCCTTTGTCTGACCGACTGCTTGTTAATTGTCATTTATTCATTTAGGGCCAGATGTATTAAGCTTCAAAAAGTGATAAAGCGGAGAGTAATATACAACCAGCCAATCAGCTCCTGCCTGTAGTTTTTCAATCCCAGACTGTGACATGACAGGTAGGAGCTGATTGGCTGGCTGTTTGTCACTCCCCATTTTATCATTTTTGAAGCTTCCCTCTCTCATTTATACAAGTTTAAATATAACAATTTCAAACTACATTCATTTAAGTTAGCTGCTCACTTTATAATGGAAGTCCGGCAAAGTGTTTTTTATTGTTTTTATAGTCAGCCCTGACATTTATTGACTGATTCCCCCCCCTTTATTAGATTAACAGGTCACAAACAGCATGTTGCACAGAGGGCTGTAGAGACGTCTGCCGCCTGTGTTATTCATTCTCTGGGAATAATGAAAAGAAGGACGTCAATCTAACCCGGTCCCACAGACAAATCTATTTATCGGCGTTTCTACAGTACAGAGTTGGATTTACAGCGTATTTTTAATCTCAAAGTTATTTTGTTTCCTTTTAATATTATTGTTAGTTTCACCTCACTAAGTTGTGCGGCCGGAGCCAGGGACTCTAATGACTTCCATATGGCTATTTTGAGAAGATGATTTCAAAGCAGCGATGGCCTTAACGGATTGGCTGAAGGAAAGCTAGAGTATACCGTAGTCACAGATGTCGTTTCACGTTTCACAAGACACCCACTGTTTAATTCTAGGCGTATCGCCAAAGTCACCTACAGTACCTAATACCTCACTAAAAGCAGCTCAAAATAAGTTTAACTATTCTACTACTCTACAGCATGTTCTGTTCTGAGCCTCGCAGTCCACAGAGGTACAAACACAATTACAAATTATTTCCTTTTTTACAATGAATGAAAGAAGTCTTTGACTGCAACAGCACTTGTTATTAACATCTTAACGGGATATGCATTGTGTTGATCGCTGAAGGTCGACATGGCCGAGGTCAACAGGGTCGGATTGCCGACACAAGAATTCGGTAGACAGTCAAAAGGTCAACGTGAGCTTTTCACATTCGCACAGCGAGCACATTCATTTGCGAGGCGGAATTTGACTGGAGCAGGGCGGCGGTTCAACTAATCGATGGCTGCGGCAAATTTGCAGCTGTGTGCTGGGGCGGATTGGAACTGCAATCCAGCCCAGAATAAGTGTGCAGAACACCAGAATAAGGTCCATTGTGTAGATGGCAGTTCTCTCTCCCTGCTCACCTCTCTGCAATGGACCCCTTCATCAGACCTGGGCCCTGGTAAAATGTAACCCACACCCCTGCACATGAGCAGAACAGGGATCTGCACAGTCATTTGAATCTGCTGAATCAGGCCCACAGTGCTGTACAGAGTATAGTTGAACATTCACATCAGTCCCTGCCCCAGTGGAGCTTACAATCTATATTCCCTACCACATGTACACGCACACACAGACATTCTAGGGTTAATTTAGTTGGAAGCCAATTAACCTACCAGTATAATTTTGGAATGTGGGAGGAAACCGGAGCACCCGGAGGAAACCCACGCAAGCACGGAGAGAATATACAAACTCTGCACAGTTAGGACCATGGTGGGAATCGCAGCCATGACCTCAGTGCTGTGAGGCAGTAATGCTAACCATTGCACCGTCCGTGCTGCCCCCATGTATTAGTCATACAGTAGGGATACATAACATTCCATTTCATCTGTCAGTAAAGTAAGGGGAATATTGATCCGTACACACAAGTACGTTTGTTTCATTTGGTGCGTACAGATTGTATTTGTTTGCAATGGCCGGTGACACTGGCGCTGCAGCTGTGACTCTCTGCGCTGTTGCTGTTGGAATCAGGTATTGCTGATCTGGGGATAAATACAGGATGCTCCTGCTGTTTCCTTTCAGAAAGTGAATGTTTAAAACGTTTCCTCACCATGTTCCAACACTTTGTTCTTCAAAGACAATAAAAACCTCCAACCATGACACGTTATTCTAGGACAACTAAGAATAAATACATGTGAACCACAACTGATCGGTCGCTGATTGAGAAATAATCTCACCGAGGGGCCATTTACCAAGGAATATTTGTGGAGATTTGCAAGGTTAGTTGCAGATTTTAACTATCCCCCTAATGCAGCGGTTCCCAACCTGGGGTACGTGTTCCCCTCAGTACGCTGCAGACCAGTTGGGGGTACTTGAAAATAACATCGGTAATGGTGGAAGAAGAGGAAGAAGTTTCTCCCGTTGCCATGGAGATGAACCACGTCGTGTCACTTCAGGTTCCCTCTGCACAGGGCCGATGCTAGGATGTTCGGCCCCCTGCAAACTAACAATTTGCGCCCTCCCATTCTTTAGTAAGAGACAGCACTTGCAAAAAACGCACTCTAGGAAAAGGGTGTAGAATGCCTGTAGTAGTAGTGCCTTATACTGTGCTTAGTAGCGTCAATGCCATATACTGTATTGACATTTTGGTGCCCTGTTCCAGAAAACTAATTGGTGCCCCTGCCCCCCACACACGCACCAAAACCAGGGATAGTGTGCGCCGAATCGCACGCCGAAAATTTACACCGCAATGCCCATTGCACATGGTCACACACCATAATTCCTATTACATATTATACCACACAACGTAATGCCTATTACATATTATGCCACATAAGTGGCGCTTACCTACATGCTCATTGCCAGGAGTTACATGCTTGTTGACAGGGGATTCTTGCTCAAATCAAGAGGTTATGTGCTCATTGCCAGGGAATTACATGTTCCTTGCTAGGGGTTTCATGCTCATTGCCATGGGGGATTACATGATTGTTGCCACTGTCTCTCTTGGAGGCTCCTCACGGCGGCACTCGGTACGTCTTGCAATAAATCTACACCAATTACCAATAAATCTACACCTACCCCAAGCAGCAAGGAGCAGGGCTTGTCCATGCTGTAGATCAGGGCCAGATTAAGGTCTGTGGGGGCCCCCTCTTCTTACCCCCCTTCCTCTCCCCCCCCTCCGCTGCACTCACCGGAGTAGTTATTCTCGCTGCCCATCAGAGTCGGAGCTGCTGCACAGGCACAGCCACTTCATGTTGCCTGGAACACGGGGTGGCAGGGAAGGTCCCCTGTAGACAGTGTGACAAGAGAGCAGGTCACTGACTGTCCAGGTGCTGCAGGGACCCCCCTGTCGGCCCTGCACTGCCTGGACCTAAGGGACGCGCTGCCCGGACCCCACTGCCTGCCACCCACCACCCACCTGGAGTGTGGGGGCCCCTGATGTGTGGGGGCCCCAGGGCAAACGCCCCTAGTGGCCCCTTGGTGGATCCGACAGTGCTGTAGATGCAGCTCCAGGCGTGTGCTGCGCATGTCACCCAGGCAGCCGCAGCGCAAAACACAGCAACAGCGCAGCTGCCCCAGCGGAGTCCCGGGTATTGCTGAAAAATCCTGGAACCTGGGAGGACATGCTGTGGGGAAGAAGCGATCTATGCGCTAGCCGCTGGAGGCAGCGTTTTTGTTTTGTTTCTGGCACTGCTGTCTGTGTGACAGGCACAGTACAGGCGGAAGAAGCAGAGTGGCAGTGCAGGGAGAGAGCGCCTCTTCAGCCCAGCTCCTCCCTGCACCGCAGGAGCTACTGAGTGGGTAGCGCCGGCCCTGTGTCTACAGCGTCATCAGCGCCTCCTCGTGCTTTTGTCCGACCAGCAATCCACTGGGAGCGAGCTACCTACGCTGCCCTCAGATATCAGCATTCATCTGCTCGCACTGACACAGGTGGAGCAAGCAGCAGCATTAATCCTACAGGCAATAGCGGGAACCCCAGAGACAGTGCACAGCCAGCAGCCAGACACAGAGGGACCCAATTCCAGACCGCACTCTACTCCTCTGCTACTCCTTCATATAAGGACACTCATACCGCTCACTTCCACTCCACTCAGAAGTATTGTGGATATATCAAATTGAGAGAAGGGGTACTCATAAATGAAAAGCCTAATCAAAGGGTACGGGAGAGAAAAAAAGGGGACCCGCTGCTTTAATATATAAAGTAGAGATCACAGTAGATATGATGCTGAGAGATTTACCGATATCCGGGATGCAAAGCATTCCCGATATTGGCCACCACAGCTACAGCTTCACTCTTCAGTTTGCATTAGCTTTTTTTTGTAGTCTATGGCATACAAATCAGGGATGTAGTTCCGGCAGTGTTCCCCAGGATCCCTACATACAGTAGTAAAGGGCTGCTGTACATCAGGGTTGCCGACTTTCTTATTCTCCTCTCCGGGAGAAGCCCGGAGAGGAGAGATTCAGTAGCCGCTCAGGGGGCGGGGCTTAAGCATGACATCACTAAGTCCCACCCCCATGCTTTTAAACCAGCGAATTCAGAGATCTCCGTGGAGGGGGCGGGGCTAAAATGACGCGATTGTGTCATTTTAGCTCCGCCCCCTCCTCTGAGACCCGAGGATCGCGGCATTTTAATGCCGCGATCCGGGGGACAGCGGGGGTCCCCCCTGAATCTGGGAGGGTTGCCCACCCTTCCGGGGGGGCCGGGAGGGAGCCCCGATTTTCGGGAGACTCCCGGAAATTTCGGGAGGGTCGGCAACCCTGCTGTACATGGTGGTCAAGGTGACTGCGCATGTGTAAAAGCCCCAGCAGGGCCCTCAGCGCTGAGTTTTAATATCACACCCAGATTGCATTGCAAATGCGCTGATTGATAAATGGGCCCCTTTGAGAGAGGACACCCTTAGTGGCCTCTTTCCCAGTACAGGAGATAAAGCATGACTAGACTAAACAAATCTATCATTGCAGTAATCCCAGATCTATTCCTACAGCTCTGTAAGGACAGGACAAATATAAGACAACACCCTGGGGCAGGGTAGTGGAGGAAGTGTCTGGGGTCAAGAGAACACCTAGGGCACCTCAAACTCACACTGGCTCTGCCTCTGAAGTCTGCGATGTCAATGCTTCAGAGGATATTCAGTTGAATATGTCGATGTTCAGCATTACAGCGTCTCCATGTGAAATGCTGACAGTTTCAGGATGCCTACAGCTGGGGGAGGTTAGGATTAGACACTAGGATGAGAGTTTGGCGATACAGGTTTATAACAGAAGAGATATACTTATTAGAACTCTGTAGCGTCAAAGGTTCAACCTGGAGGTGACTATCACAGCACTGTTGGGAACTAAAATAAGATGCTGGATCCGCCACTGCTGTTGGGAGAATATAAGAAGCACCTGACCACCGGACACCAATGGTTCATCATGTCGGCATATCATCTGGAATGACCTAATGAAAGTCAACGTGGTCACTGTCATACTGAGCATGCCGACATGTTCTGCTTTGGAGCCGATGGGATCCACTGGGTCTCCAGATCTCTAAATATATATATATATATAATTTATTTTAATTTATTTATTAACAGTTTCTTATATAGCGCACACATATACCGCAGCGCTTTACAGAGAATATTTGAACATTCACATCAGTCCCTGCCCCAGTGGAGCTTACAATCTATATTCCCTACCACATATACACGCACACATATACATTCTAGGGTTAATTTGTTGGGAGCCAATTAGCCTACCAGTATATTTTTGGATTGTGGGAGGAAACCGGAGTACCCATGCAAGTATGGGGAGAATATACAAACTCCCCACAGTGAGGGCCATGGTGGTAATCGAACCCATGACCTCAGTTCTGTGAGGCATTAATGCTAACCATGACACCATCAGTACTGCCTGAAAGTAATGTGTAGGATCCAGACCAGGTTTTGGAAGCAGTAGCAGAATCCCAGGTGTGTAATCAGCAGCACCTGGGATTTCCTGTTATGAGGGTTTCCAGGGCAGAGTCATCTTGCTCTTGATGGTGGATTAGTCACCCAAGTGATAGGCCGGGGGTGTGTGGACTATTGTAGGGACCACTGGAGCCTTTGCAAAAGTCTGTGATGCTGCGATTACCTTTATGCTACTGCCTGTAATAATAATTGCATGTGGATTTAACCTAAAATGCTGTGACCTGCTGTTCAAAATAAACAACAAAGTCTCCATCTGAGTCCCCGTGTTTGTGATGCTTGCTACAATATGTACAACCAAATGGGAACTGGAACTCAAATGGTTTAAACACAGTGGGTGAAATTTAAAAGGATGAGAGATTCAGAAATGGAGAATTGATAAGAAATCTCCATTTTTTTTAAAGCGGCAATTATTTAC
The DNA here is from genome assembly GCF_055691185.1 of Crinia signifera. Lineage (NCBI taxonomy): Eukaryota > Metazoa > Chordata > Amphibia > Anura > Myobatrachidae > Crinia > Crinia signifera. The sequence continues at coordinate 448,841,287 of NC_139217.1, forward strand.
ACGTCAAAATCAAACTGATTTTGCAATGCAAACGATTGCCGCTTTAACAAAAACTGGAGATTTCTTACCAAATCTCTCACTTTCTGAATCTCTCATCCTTTTAAATTTCCCCAGAATGCCTTGCACAGGTCCCTTCCCTATTGTGAAAGACCCTACATACATATATATTAGCGCTGGGCAAGTTAACGCAATATTATCACGTTAACGCCACAACATTATAACGGTGACGATATTTTTTTATCGCGTTAATGCAGTGGGAGTGGCAAGTCTTTGTCAGCATTACAGAGACCCTGCACACATCCAAAAATGGCCACCGCCACAGAGAAGACAGACGCTAGAGGTCCTCCTGCACCTCTAGTGTCTATCGCCCTGACAGACGTTAGAGGTGAAGGAGGACCTCTAGCACCTGTCTCCTTTGTGGCGGCGCCCATTATCGCGTTAATGCGATAAAAAATATATTGTCACCGTTATGATGTTGCGGCAGGATGAGCAGAAACGTTGCATAAGACAGATTCCAGTGGTTATATTTTCGTCAGTAACATTATGTAATAACCAAACTCCTCTGCGTTGTGGTTACTGTCTTACGGCCTATCTTGATCAATCATCAGGTCAGGAGGTTTTAATGAGTTGTTTGCAGAACAGTAGTAAGAGCCCCAATGTTTTACTGGAATATGCTGGCGATATGTGGTTATTGTTAGTCCATTATGTATTCTACTCTGCCTTATTGCCTAAAACAAATAAAGTATAGACATTTGTTTAACCCCTTCTCATCCCTATATTTCTCTTTCCATCATCAGTCGCACAGGAATAGGCTATCAGTGGTAGCCTCTGGGAATTATTAGTAATGCTTATGGACCGGTACTTAGGATTCCTCATAATGCTCATATGGACCGGTACTTAGGATTCCTCATAATGCTCATATGGACCGGTACTTAGGATTCCTCATAATGCTCATATGGACCGGTACTTAGGATTCCTCATAATGCTCATATGGACCGGTACTTAGGATTCCTCATAATGCTCATATGGACCGGTACTTAGGATTCCTCATAATGCTCATATGGACCGGTACTTAGGATTCCTCATAATGCTCATATGGACCAGTACTTAGGATTCCTCATAATGCTCATATGGACCGGTACTTAGGATTCCTCATAATGCTGCATTGTTCTCACTGGAACTCTGTGTAGGTTTTTGTATAGTGCCACCGTCTCACGACACAGAAACCCTGATGGCATCCTCACTGTGTAGTTTCTATAGGAAGAAGAGTCTCTAGGTCTACTGAGGAACATGTGTTATCTCAAGATTCACCCCCATAAGATATCTAAACCTCTACATTGTTTCCTTGAATTTTTATAACCACAAGTAAAAATTCAAGGAAACAATGGGTCTGATTCAGACTTGTTCGCTAGGCTGCGTATATTCACAGCCTGGAGAACAGGAAACCGCCGCCCCGCCAATTGCACCTTTCCGCCGCTTGAATCCCCTCACTAGCATGCAAGCGGATGTGTTCGCATACACACCTGCTCGCATGCGGCTGCACAGAAGAGAAATCATTTGATGGTCGCTCACCGTGGAATGATTTTTCTTCCCTTTGCAAATAAAAGTAAGCTTGGACTTAGGGGGTTATTCTGGTTCATTCGCTCCCTTTTGTGTTCACAAAGGGGGAGCGATGTTTTGCGTCTACGCAGATGCAAACTCGTGTGCATGCGGCTACGGCGAACAGGGTGTACGCTGAGCACACGCAGCTAAGTGGGCAGGTGGGGGGGCATGGAGGGGCTGCATTTCCCAATGACGAAGGTGCGGGGGTGCTGGGTTTGGTGCACTCGCAAGGCTGCAAATTTGTAGCCCTGCAAATCAACCAGAATACCCCCTTACTTTTATTTTGCCCGGAGATGGATGAATCCATCCAGGGATACATCCAGCATTTCTATTGGTGTGTACATAAAATGCTGGGCGGTCCGCCGCGCCTGCACCGCCCCTCCGGAGGGAACGTATTGATGAGTGTGAAACCAAAGGCGTTGGCTCTGGGGGTTTGCGCATGAGCAAATTCATGCATGTGCAAACCCCAAACATCAGACGGGGTAGTAAATTCAGCCCGCACCGAGCGGGCCTTAATCACCACCAATATACAGTTTATCTATATATACTTCAATAAGCTACAAAAATAAAGCCCCTTTGTTTGAATAGAGATTATAATGGCATTGCTGTGCATGTAAGGAACACACGGCATAACTCGGTATGAAGAAACCCCTCTGGACATGTATAAAGGAGGCAACGTCTATGAACCACATAAACCTCCGCGGCTTGTTTCAGTATCCAGTGATTTTTATCTTAGTGAGACATTTTATGTGAGCTACCACGGGATCTATTCAAACCTCCAGCTCTTCGCCTGTCATGCTGAGACCGCTTGGTAGAATCCCAGCTCATTAAGTTACATTTTAATATGAGAGGGTTTGCAGTTACCCGTTAGGATGGAACTTAGAGGTCGAATTGGCCCCTGAGACACAATATTTTCTTATATACTGTAGTAGGTTTAGTTCTTTCCATTGTACTTCACAGTCACCTAATGAGGCCGCTACATCTGCGACTGATCGCTGCATTTCTCCTATTCCCCAATGACTAGGTCGGGGTATTGGTCATATCTTTCAAGATTCTGTTCTTGGTCCTCTTCTTCTCTATCTCTACATGTCCTCTCTGGGTGGCTCACTCGACTTCCACTATCACCTCTATGCTGATAATACTGATATCTACCTTTCCTCTCCTGATCTCTCTCCCTCTACCCTCACTCATATCTCCACCTGTCTCTCTGCTGTCTATTCTTGGAAGACCCAGCACTTTCTGAGAATTAAAATATCAAAGACTAAGCTGACTTCTTCCCACCCTCCTGCATAAAACACAACCATCTCTCATCCTAACCTTCTGTTTATGTCCACTTCTACCTCTTCTGTGTCACCCCTGTCTGTCTAACCCTCCCCTTTAAAATGTAAGCTCTCACGAGCAGGGCCCTCTCTCCTCATGTAATTTTCTTAGAATATATATATATCTCCCAGCCTGATAATTGTGTCAGTGTTCTGTCCCCTGATGCAACTATCCTTATGTACTGTACTTGTCCTAAATTGTCTTGTACTGTAATTCGTTATCTGTTTTTGCTCATTTGTGTATTTTTAGGTGCTGCAGAACCTTTGTGGAGCCATATAAATAAACAATAATAATAATAATAATAATATCGGACACGTTTGACTTCCCCGATTTGCCGATTCTGACCCAAAAATAACCGGCAAATTGTGAAAATTTAACATGCAGAATTTTCCAGATTTCGCAACTAATTGGGGATCACAAATGGCCACCAATTTGCATTTTTGCTCAACAGAATAGATCCAATCAGGGAAAGCTATTTTTGTTTGTTGTCATTTCGGAGCAAAGGGTCAGTAGTCATTGGCTCCCATAGGTTACCAGATTTTTGTTCCAACGAGTCCAATTGGACAATACATCTTTAGGTGCATGGCCAGCTTTACACAGGTGTGGATCGAAGGGTCAAGAGTGTCTAGGTCAACAGACAAAATCTTGACATTGGCAAAAGGTCAATACAAGCAAAAGGTCAAGAGGAAAGAGACGCATGAAGAGGTTGAATTTTTCACGTTTTCTTGGTGTCAATGTCGACACCTGTTGACATGAACCCCAATGAGTGTAGCACTACCGCTACGCTTGGCACAATTTACTGTTCTCAGTTGTAGTCCATGAGGATTGTAAAGTTTTTTAACTCGTAAAAAAAAACCTCATATCGACATTTCATGTGTTGACCATCACCTTTCGTTTGTGACCATCTAGCGCTGGGGTAGCCAACCCTAGTCCTCAAGAGCTACCAACAGTGCTTGTTTTGCAGGTCTCCTCACAGAATCACAAGTGAGCTAATTAGCTCCAGCTGTGGATCTTTTAAAATGTGTCAGTGATTAATGAGTGCAGCTGTGCAGCAGCTAGGTTGTCTGGAAAATGTGAACTGTTGGTAGCTCTCGAGGGCTAGGGTTGGCTACCACTGATCTAGCGCATGTCAACTTTTTGTCAATGTTAACAAAAAGTCAATGTGCATGTCAACAAATACGGTGCTGGCTTATTGACTATCTACCTAGACTCTACCGACCTATCATCTAGATACTGCTTTACACTTTGGCTCATTTTACACCACATCTCGGACCAGGGATATTACCGGGTTGTTGATGTAAAGACCCGGCAATTCGACTCAGGTTATAAGAAGTGTTAAACCCAGGTTGCCCTCTGTATAATGGGTGACCCAGATTTAATGTGAACGGCCCATGATCGCGATGCCGGGTCAGATTATGGTTTGGATAGACGTTGTAAAAATGGACCATATTATGGTTGATAATGCCTAGTCAATCCCGTCTAGTTAGAGGCTTATGCTGCTTTCCCACTGCAGACCCGTCTTAAGTACTGGTATTTTTAAACGGTATTTAAAACGGTATTAGCATTCCCACTGCAGCAGATTACCATTTCAAATACCGTTTAAGTACCATTTCCATTGCAGTGAACCGTTTAAAATGTAAAGAGTGCCTACCCCCCCCCCCCAAGTGTAAAGAGTGCCTAACCCCCTGTGCCCCCATCTCCCCTCCCCTTGTAATTACGTGCACGGGGATCCAGGCCGGGGATGCAGGGCAGTGGGGAGGCAGCGGGGTCCATACAGGGTCCAGGCAGTCCCTGTGCCTGATGAGAACTAGTAGTTCCCACTTTGCACATGTGTCATGAGCGCAGAGCTTAATAATGAGCCGCTCATTACATATGCGCATATGTAATGAGCGGCTTGTTATTATGCACTACGCTCATGACACATGCACAAAGTGGGAACTACTAGTTCTCATCAGGCACAGGGACTGCCTGGAGTTTAAATACCGTTTAAAAGGCATTCCCACTGCCTTAAAAACGGTATTTAACCATGTAGGACTCTGCTTTTTAAACGGGTTGAAATACCGGTTATCTTTAACCGGTATTTCAACTCTGGCGCTTTCCCACTGCAGCCTTAAACGGTAAATTGCGCTGAAAAATCGGCAATTTACCGTTTTAGACCTGCAGTGGGAAAGGGGCATTAAAGATAGTCAACCGGGTCTAGATCGACAGTAACAAAAGTTAGACACAAGCATTAGGTTGACGGGAGCTTGATCAACAGTCCATGTGGTCCACATGAGTTTTTCACGTTTTTTTTTTTTTGGTGGCTATGTTGACAAAGGTCAATGTGGTGCGGAACCCTTGTGGTGCCATATAAATAAACAATAATAGTGACAATAAAATATGCTGACGAATGTGGACGTCTAGTATAATGCCTGGCTTGCCGCTATGTAACACTTCTGGAATGTAGATGAAAAGTTATCTACAAACAAGAAAGTATTCATGTATATTACCGAAGACAGATCACTTTTGTATGAAGTACATGCACATTATCATTTTGCTGGATTAAATGGCCCCTATACTTTCACTGCATTTATTGTGTTTATTTTATTTATTTCTTTATTACTTTCGCCTGCAGATAACTAGATGACCTTATTACTGTAATGTTGAATGGCTGATATAGAAATACACAGACAAAAACAGCTTATTACAATGGAAATTCCCCACAGCTCATAAATCAAATCACTTAAGAAATTCCCACAAACTGGTGATGAAATACCCCGGTGCAGAACACAGAATTCAACAGAAACAGCTGAGCGCCGCATGTTATTGCAGAACAAATAGGAAAAATATGGTGCGGGATCATTCTATATATGTTGACCTTAGTGCACTTGATTCATACTAAAACAGTCATAAGAGTAAGGGGAAATGACAAAATATTCGGGGGATATTATATATAAAAATTGTACTTTCAAAATTTAACTGTGACAATTGGGCCCTTAGTCTGGCTCACTCACAAAGGCAAATTCCTTCTGAAATGGACAAAACCATGTGCACTGCAGGGGCTCAGATGTAACATGTGCAGAGAAAATTAGATTTGGGTGGGTTATTTTGTTTCTGTGCAGGGTAAATACTGGCTGCTTTATTTTTACACTGCAATATAGATCTCACTTTGAAGTAAAACCCCACCCAAATCTAATTCTTTCTGCCCCTCATACAGTGCACATGGTTTTGTCCATTTGAGAAGGAATTTGCCTTTGTGAGTGAACCACAATAATGGCCTTGTAGTATATATAGCATTCTCAAAAAGTACCTGCCCAAAAATCTTTGATTGGCGCACGAGCCACCGCAAGATTTGAAAGAGCAGCGGACCTGCTCTGAATAATACAGCCGGGCTGTCGCCAACTCCAGACTGATTCTCGGACATTGCATTGTCCAGGAACGCCACCCCCCTATAGAGTCTGGATGCCGATCTTAATTACCGGACTGTCCGGAGTAATCTCAGACAGGTGGTAACCCTCATTTTATATTGTTATAGTTATGATTATTTCATTTGTGTTGCTTAGCTCCCAACATGACCCATTCCGGGAGGGACAACATGCTCTGTTCCTAGGGCTGCGGCACAGTCCAAAATTCAAATAGGGGAGCCACACCAACTGTCACCCCAAAAACTGCCAAACATCAACAGCCACAACTCACTGGCAGTTGGCACGACTCCCCTTTTTGAATTTTGGTCTGTGATGCAACTCCACCTTCTGCAACTGCCATTGGCAGGGAAGTCCAGGAATAGAGCATTTTGCCCCTCCTGGAATGGGTCATGTTGGGAGACAAAGTTGCCTGTGTGCATAAAATGTACCGTTATGCTTCCATGCTTGGAGTGTTCTTTAGTCTGTCAAGGTCCCTCAGAAGTAGATTGCATTGCTGTCTATTGTTTAGAAGGGAAAGCTGTCAGTTCTATTTGTGCACCAGTGTGTAACACCTACAAGGGTTACCGTAAGCTATGTAAATATGAAAGCAACAAGGTGATTGACTGGAAGGCTTCAGAGGAGAGACTGGGAGAAGAAGCTTGAAAACCCCCTGAAAGGATGACTTTTTTAACCAGAGACATGAGACGTGTCCGTGCCGCTGTCACGCCACCTGGCCAATAAGGGCAGAGGAGTCTGGGACAGGGATACATCAATGCAACACTTACTGGAGTCAGAAGCCTTCGCTGCATTTCTGATGAAAGTCCATCGCATCGTGAATTATATATCTCTATTCTCTATCTTCCGTCCTCAGAGGGATCAATAACATTTGTTAGAAAGTTTAAGGGCCTTTAACATTTGGGGCCCAGGGCAGTTGGCTTTAGTTTCCAGGCCTAAATCTTGGCCTGTGGCCATGTAGGGACGCACAAGGCCCTAGATACTGTACAACATAAGCAGTAAGCATTAAACACACGGCGGATGCTGCTATTAACTAACATACTGGTAATTTAGACCCAGAAGAGGGCAGGGACGTTTGGGTCTATAAGAGAAAGTTGCCAGTTATGCCATAAGCAGTCTCTGCATAACAAAGGCTACTGTTGTGTAATCACGTCAGCATATTCCTGTCTTCCATCCAAGTCAGACCGTAGCAGCATAAGGCACATGGCATGCGAGGCTTTCACACTTATCGGAGCTGCCTGGGTGGGTGGAAGGAAAACATTTGTCAGGCACTGACACATCTGTTTGTTTTCTAGCCCTTCCCATAGAATATAGTATATCTCTCCAAGAGATCCCCACGCTCTCGGATGGCTGTCACATAGGTGGTGGCTGTCTGTTACCAAGGCACATACAATGTCTGGGTGTCTGCACCAAGACACTATATCTCTTATATATTTGGCTACATCTGTCACTCAAAGTGTGTCTGGAGCTGTAACGCTGGGTTGTGGACTTCCATCTTAATTTATGATTGTCATCACCTGTTTTAAACAGGGTAATTGATAAGAAAGGTGTTTAAGCACAGGTGATGGTAATCCATAAATTAAGAAGAAAGTCCAGAAACAGAGCAATGTGTCCCTCCTGGAGAGGGTCATGTTGGGAGGTATGCACCTCCCTCCCTCCCCCCCATTTACGGCATCCCCACGATTAAATGGCACATGCAAAACACTGACATGGCTATGGTCGACAATGAAAAAGGTTGACAAGATTTATTTTTCACTTTTTCAATGTTTTCATATTCATTCTCATGTGTCGACATGGACACCAATGAAGTGCCACACTTATGTCAACATTTACATGTGTTGACCTTTCTGTGTTGATTTTTTCTTGTGGCAATTCGCGGCACCCCCCACGACCCCCCTCCCGGGACTTGCAGCACACCCCCCACAATTCGCGGCACCCCCGGTGACTCTTGCGATTCACGGCCCCACCCCATGACAGCCCCCCTCCTGCGATTCGCGGCACCCCGCAACCCCCCCTCCCACGATTCGCGCCAACCCCCCGGGCCCCCCCTCCCGCGGTTCACGGTGCCCCCCACGACTCCCCCTACCGCGATTCCCCACCCCTGACCCCCCCTCCTGTCATTGCGGCAACCCCCCGCCCCCGCGACCCACCCTCCCGCGATTCACTGCAAACCCCCCCCCCGCGCCCCCCCTCCCACAATTCGCAGCACCCACACACACACCCCCCCCGCGACCCCCCCTCCCGCAATTCACGGCATCCACCCACGACCCCTCCTCCCGTGATTCGCGGACACCCCTCACCTCCTCCCTCCCCCCCACCCCCGCGCGCGATTCACGGCAACCCCAGGATTAAATGGCACATGCAAAACAGTGGCACGGCTATGGTCGACAATGAAAAAGGTTGACATGAGTTTTTGAAGATTTATTTTTCTTTTTTTTATGTTTTCATATTCATTCTCATGTGTCGACATGGACACCGATGAAGTGCCACACTTATGTCAACATTTACATGTGTTGAACTTTCTGTGTTGATTTTTTCTTGTGGCGATTCGCGGCACCCCCGCGACCCCCCTCCCGCGATTTGCAGCACACCCCCCGCAATTCGCGGCACCCCCGGTGACTCCTGCGATTCGCGGCCCCACCCCGTGACACCCCCCCCCTCCTGCGATTGTGGCACCCCGCGACCCCCCCTCCCACGATTCGCGCCAAACCCCCGGGCCCCCCCTCCCACTGTTCACGGTGCCCCCCACGACCCCCCTACCGCGATTCCCCACCCCTGACCCCCCCTCCTGTCATTGCTGCAACCCCCCGCCCCCGCAACCCACCCTCCCGCGATTCACTGCAACCCCCCGCGCCCCCCCCCCCACAATTCGCGGTACCCCCCCGTGACCCCCCCCCCCTCCCGCAATTCACGGCATCCACCCACGGCAGCACCCCTAAGCCCCACTTTAGTCCCCCGTATACTCACACACCCCTATCACTACCCAGCTTTCTGCTCTCCTGAACCGTAACTTCCACCACTGGGGAGTCGCTGACGCTGTTTTGCCCACATGCCCCTATCATGCCTCATAGCCCAGCCTCCAGCTCTCATGCACCCGAACTCCCACCCAGTAGGAGGAGACACTGACTAAGGGCCACCATCCTGTACTCCTGTACTGCCACGCTGGACCCTCACCCACTGGCAGAAGCTGCACAGTATCTCCCACCCTCCTCTTTAGTCCCCCTTATGCCCACACACCCCTATCACTACCCATCCTCCTGTTTTCCTGTGTCGTGACCTCCGCCAGTGGGGAGCCGCTGACTTAGAAACACCCTACTATACTATTGCACACACACACCTAAACAACACGCACACACAGCCCCCCCCCCCACACCCACAAATGTCACTGTACCATCCACACTATCAATGTACATCTTACTCTGTAACCGCTTTTTAATTAAACAAAACAATACACACCCCCTTCCACATCATATGCTCTCTATTTAACACATTTTTACCTATAACTCAAGTTGCAATACAGGGCATCTTTCATACAATTCTAACCATCTTTCTCATATGCAAATGTTCACAAATTAAGGGGGCGCAGCCCCTTACGACGGTGTGAAGAGCGCCCGTAGGGCGCGATGAATCACCTAGTATATATATATATATATAAATATATATATATATATATTTGCCACCTGGAATCAACCCTAGGGACTTATAGTGGCCTGTGCCACTGATAGAGTGGCTGTTGGAAACTACTCACAGGGTCCCAGGGGTAGATGGGAAGTGTGCATGTACTGGGTCCCCATCCATTGGGCCCAGGCCAAGGGCGTAACTACCACAGGTGCAAGGGGTGCAACTGCTATGGGGCCCAGAGCTGAAGGGGGCCCATCTTTGCTGTGTAAGTGATATGTTTTACATACATTTATCACCATCATTTGCTAAATAGGGGGCCCTTACAAACTTTTGCTATGGGGCCTACGAATATCTAGTTACGCCTCTGGCCCAGGCCACATCTTATAGGCTTCTTAGCCCAAGAAGCTGCTTCAATCAGCTAGCACCTGGCTGCTGGGTTTAAAGCAGAGTCTCTCCCATTATTCAAAGCTCCTGACGGCAGTTAGTGTCCAGGTGATAGGTCTGCTAGGGACAGTGGGATCCAGAAGACTGGGGCACTAGTGTCAGGACACCAGGACCTGAGGGGTTCCTGGTTGAGTAAAAGGGAGTGAGAGAGAGAGAGAGGGCCAGATGTATCAAGCTTCAAACGTGATAAAATGGAGAGTGACAAACAGCCAGCCAATCAGCTCCTACTTGCCATGTCACGGTTGGGTTTGAAAAATAACAGGTAGGAGCTGATTGGCTGTTTTTTTATCACTCTCCATTTTATCACTTTAGAAGCTTGATACATCTGGCCCAGAGAAAGAGAGAGAGAGAGAGAGAGAGAGAGAGAGAGAGAGAGAGAGAGAGAGAGTTGTGAATCCTTTGGAATAACCTGGATTCTTCATCTAAGTCACAACAATAGACAAACACAGTCTGCTTATAATACCGTACAAACAATTATATGTTCTCATGTTTTTATTGAACACACCATGTAAACGCTCACAGTGCAGGGTTGACAAAGTATGTGAACCCTTGGACTTAATGACTGGTTGACCCTGCTTTGGCAGCAATAACCTCAACCAAACGTTTCCTATAGTTGCATATCAGACCTGCACAACGGTCAGGAGGAATTTTGGACCATTCCTCTTTACAAAACTGTTTCAGTTCAACAATTTTCTTGCGATGTCTGGTGTGAATCGCTCTCTTGAGGTCATGCCACAGCATCTCAATCAGTTGAGGTCAGGACTGGGCCGCTCTAGAAGGCGTATTTTCTTCTGTTGAAGCCATTCTGTTGTTGATCTACTTCTGTGCTTTGGCTCATTGTCCTGTTGCAGTACCCATCTTCTGCTTCAATTGGTGGACAAATGGCCTTAAGTTCTGAAAAGACAAAAAAGTATCGGCGCTAAATTATCCCAAGCACAATGTCAGTTAATAAATAAAATATTAAGGGTGTAGACCATATACACCTCTACGTACCACTAAATTTGTAAGTGTCAGTGTCTACGCAGAAGGTTCTAGCAGCGTTTAGACAGGGAAATGCCCTTTCCCATAGAAACAGGTAAAGTAGAAAAAAGTGCATAGAACGCGATGGAAACAATGTATATATTAAAAAGAATATATATATTGATTAGGTACTTATGTATTAGCCGGGCACCCAATTTGCATACTTACGGCGACGTAGTGAAATTGCATCGCATTGGGTGATTCCCCCTCCACCATTGGTGATTGTTCTTCACCTCATTGAGCATTCTGCGTTGTGCTCTTGCAGTCATCTTTACAGGATGGTCATTCCTAGGGAGAGTAGCAACAGTGCAGAGCTTGCTCCATTTATAGAAAATGTGTATTACCATGCACTGATGAACATCAAAGTTTTAACAGATACTTTTGTAATTCCTTCCAGTTTTATGAAAGTCAATAACTCTTAACCATATGTTTTCTGAGAGCTCTTTTGTGCGAGGCATGGTTCACATCAGGCAATGCTTTGTGAGAATAGCAAACTCAAAACTAGTGTGAGTTTTTTTATAGGGCAGGGTACCTTTAACCAACACCTCCAATCTAGTCTTATTGATTGGACTCCAGGTTTTCTGACTCCTGACTCCAATTAGCTCTTGGAGAAATCATTAGCCTAGGGGTACACATACATTGTCCATCCTGCACTGTGAATGTTTACATGGTGTATTCAATAAAAACATGAGAACATATAATTGTTTGTGTGGTATTAGTTTAAGCAGATTGTGTTTGTATATTGCTGTGACTTATATGAGGATCAGAACACATTTTATGACCAATTTATGCAGAAATCCAGTTTATTCCAAAGGGCCCGACTCACATACTTTTCTTGCAACTGTATAGAGAGAGAGAGAGAGAGAGCAGGGGAAATCCATAAACCAGTACTTCCAATAAAATGCAGATAGTAAATGTATTTATTAACAGTTATATATATACACATATTCCACATATATTCCACATATTCCACAGCGCTTTACAGAGAATGGGCGAGATGTACTAAGCCTTGACAAGTGATAAAATGGAGAGTAATAAACCACCAACCAATCCTCTCCTCAGGTGCCTGTCATTTTTCAAACACAGTCTGTGACATGACAGGTAGGAGCTGATTGACTGGTGGTTTATTACTCTCCATTTTATCACTTTAAACGCTTATTACATCTGTCCCAATATTTGAACATTCACATCAGTCCCTGTCCCAGTGGAGCTTACAATCTATATTCCCTATCACATGTACACGCGCACACATTCATTCTAGGGTTAATTTTGTTGGAACCAGCATATTATTGGATTGTGGGAGGAAACCAGAGTACCCAGAGGAGACCCAGAAAGCATGAGGAGAATATACAAACTCCACAATCATTACTAGCTCAGTGCTGTGAGGTAGTAATGCTAACCATTACACCATCTGTGCTGATTCTCTTTACTTCTGCCACTCCAATGATGAGCCACACCCCCTCATCAGCTGACCACAACCCTTCTGCTTTGCACTGCCTCTCTTAAGTTGGCCCCTACCATCACATCCCCTCTGTGGGCCCTTTATGCTCCGGTCTGAAATTGATGTAGGTACACTGCTGTGTTTCATTAGAAACTAGAGTAGTGATTCAAAACTGAGTTACATGCTTTATGGAATTGAGCTGCTGAAAGCATTGATTGTCCATTATTTGATTCCCTATGTCCTCTTTAGCCACACTGTGCACTCAGCTCCAGTCACTTGTCTTCTCTAGGTCCCACTGGCAGATATGATCTCTGCCTTGCCTTTTCCTCTAGACTGAATGCTCTCACATGTAGGGCCCTCTTCTCCCTCTACATGTAACTCGTTTGCATGATAATGTTGTCAGAGGTATATATTAATACCTATGGGGGTGGGAGAAGCAGACCTTCACCCCCCCTCCATGCAGCAGACCGTTCCCCTTGCCTTCTTTTGTTGGCACCATCTTTCTGGGAATAATTGTAGCTGTAAGCAGTGGCTCCAAGAGGAAGGGAGCGTTTTTACCCATGCCCAGGTCTGATAGAAGGGCTCGCTACTTCCCCCCGTCGCAGAGAGTTGGGCACAGAGAAAGAGAACTAACTGCCGCTGCAGCAGCCTCTCTTCCCAGCCCAGCACACACTGCTCAGTGCTGTACACTAAGCTGCGGAGAGAGGCAGCCGCAGCGGCAGCCTGTCCTCTCTCTCCTTGTGCGGTTGTGCAATCACACCCACACCCTTCTGCTCGCCAGATTAGACACCGGCAGACAACCAGGCTCCCAGCAGCTGCAGTTCTGGGCATCCCTCTCCATCTTTTGTCCAGCACTCCACTGCCGGCTGCAGGCGCTACCAGGGGAGCGCTGACCGGCACAGCCTGCAGCCTCACAGCCAGCACTTACTATACAGACAAAAATACAAAATACTTATTTATTTAGCACCTTCTAGAATAAAACAGACATAATCTAATGGTTGCTAAGGGCAACATCCAATCTTTAATATAATTTTTTATCTTAGTAAATTTACCTCAAAAAGCCCCAAATATAACAGAGAAAAAGGACCCATATATCTCTCCACTTGTGTTACTTACTTGATTGCAGTACAGATGGGACCGTAAAACATGTCATTTACAGTAGGATGGTTCCACTTTATCTGGGGGCGGTTGATATAAAATGACATTTCGATAAAGGACTAATAATGACTACTCTGTTGTTTACACAATTCATTTGTGTCCACCGTTTAAGCTATTTAATACTGTTATTATGGTGAGGAACGTTGTTCTAGCATGTCTTGGAAATAAACGCTAGGCACATAGATGAATGCTGACAGTTCATTCACGCTCGTTAAATAGTTTGTTATTTTGCAAATCGAAGAACTGAATTATTAAAGCAAAGTCAATCCCATTGTCAACGTGAGGCCCACAGGCAAATGACAAGTGAGATCTTCAAATTAATAAGAAATGATTATGAATTATGCATTTTATTCAGCAATATCTACTATTGCAGTTAAAGCTCCGTCATTTGTATAATATGTGAAATATACTTAAGGGAATCACAGCAGAAATGCACTTATGTGGTGACAATGTACCAGCACCCAACAGAATATACAGAAAGGCCGACTGGCATTAGCAGTAGGTCGAGACACTGATACAAATATGAGATTTTACCGATTTTACCGAAGCGAAAGAGGGGGTCCATTTATTAAGACTGGGAGGGAGGTAAGGAGGATGGGGATAATGTACTTAGCAACTAACCCCTGCCATTTTTTTAAACAAAGCCTGTAACATGGCACTGATTGGCTGTTTCATTTTTATCATACGCTGTATCGCTCTCCAAAACTTAAAACATAGATCCCAGATTTAGAAAGCAGGCGATATACATAAATCTAAGCAGGTAACTGCGCTTATTCCGTTATGGCTCCTTCATGGAAGCATCAAACCTTACCTAAGATGGCCGGTTATGGTCTAAATGGTAGACAAATCAATAGGAACACTGGCGTAACTATAGCACCACAGCCCCCACCACCACGGGGGGGCGCTGTGCTTATGGGGGCGCCGGGGGCTGCGGTGCTATAGTTACACCTCCCCCCAATCCCCCGCAGGCTTACCTATTTCGCTGGTCCCGGCGGCTCCGTTCTTCTGCTGAGGACCACCACAAAATGGCCGCCCCCATATAGCACACAGTGTTTAGAAACTGTCTGCTGTATGGGGGCGGCCATTTTGTGGTGGTCCTCAGCAGAAGAACGGAGCCGCCGGGACCAGCGCGTAAAGGTAACGCTGCGGGGGATTGGGGGGGGTTTGAATGGGCGGCGGGGGGCGCCCCCCCTAACGGCGGGGGGGGCTCCCAAAATGTAGCTACGCCGCTGAATAGGAAGACACTAAGGACCTTATTCTGGTCCCCACGCAACGCTTTAAATAAAGGCCGCCCCCGATTGCACAGCCACGCCTCCTCCCCTCACTCGCCGAGTCCCCCGCATGGCTGCAAATCGATGTTTTGCATAAACATCCATTCACAACCTTGAGTGCGGGGGCCAAATCATTCAATAGTCATCGACTATCAAATGATTTGAAGGTACACGCAAAACTTTACGTGTTCCCTGTACGAAAAGAGGGAGTGGGCATCTGGTGACGTCAGCTGCCGCCCCCGAGAGTCGCGTCATTGCCTAATTTTCATAGGAACGCCCAATGTTTTCATGGTAACCAACCCATGAAACACTGGGCATTCCCACGGACGTGTCCAATCACCACCGCCCCAGGCCCGCACTGGTAGGTGTTAACAGGTGCACTAGCAGCTCGCCGGGCCCGTTCGCACCCAGCATATGCACATGCATTAGGAAAACATTGCTCCCCCGTGCGAATGCGCGGGGGAGCGAGCAGAACAAAATAAGGCCCTAAATGACCGACGCGGACAAGGTCGACACCAGCAAAATGTACACAAGGAAATGGTGGACACATTCATGTACAGTATTTTGGTGTCAATTTGTTTAAACACATTAACCCCAAATAAGTGTACCAAGTACCCTCACAAAGTATGAAAAAGTCCAAAAATTTTATTTTAAATACTGTAGCAAAAAAGTCACCCTGACCTTATCGATGTCAACTATGAACATATTGACCCTTGGTTGTTGACCTATTGACATTGTACCTACTTAGACACTGACTACCTATAAACTGCATACCAGGTGGTCCTCATCCGTCCCTCTGTGCACATGCGGCTCCATCTTGTTACTGCGTTAGAACATATTTACCGACTTTTAAAGTTGCCTCTCCGAGAGAAGCCCGAAGAGGAGACCCAATGCTGCACATCGGGGGGGGGGGGGGGGGGGGGGGCAGGGACAAGGCTGACGTCACAAAGCCCCATCCCTAATCCACACAAACTCCGCGATTCACGGGTCCACAGGGTCCTGCCCCCTCCCACGGACCCATAAATTCTGGAATTTGTTTCAACGGCTTTGCGGGGGATTGGGGGGGCATTCTGGAGACTTGCCCACCTTTCCGGGGGACCCAACTTTTGGGAGCCTCCTGGCCATGCCGGGAGGGTGGGCAAGTATGTGTTGGGGTGGTAGACTCACATCTTCCATTTATCTAAGTGAGAACCTGCTGCTAATGCAATCAGGAATCCTTTGGAGGCACTGAGACCACCTCTACCTTGTAACGCTACCCTGCTACAGTCACCGCCTGGTGACCTGTATTCTTCACTCTGTCTCCGCCCCATATCTGTGGTTCTGATGCATCAAAGCCAATATACTTGTTTGTGGGATGCATTCCAGCCTGTATAAGCATAAGTGGGAGCATGGCTGTACAAATCCCAATAGTGTTGCTCAAAACCACCCCACTCCACTGGTTAGGTTGTGAGCTGTTTATTGTCTCAGGGAATCATCCACTGGTGTGTACCTACACTTTGCCATACCACCGCCACCTGTACACACATAATTCAGCAAGTACCACAAGGAATGATGCCAGTGATCTAGGTGTCTGGTTTTCAGTTTAGCTTTACAAACACACATTGAGAGTTTAAACCAGGTCACAAACGAATGAATTCCAAAGTGCAGACAAAGAGAAAGGTTTAATGTACAGTTCTTTAGGAATGTTTCGGAGACCCCCAGAAGCCAATTCTCCCGGGACTACACTGTAATGGGTGTAGACAAACTGTAATGATGTCATTAAGATCAATGAACTATGAGGTAGGCGTTGCGGGGGGGGGGGGAGGGGGTTGGCTTACTTGTAACAGAGACATGTTTGAAAGACAGGAGGTAGAATTCCTGTGACGTGTATCAAACATTCTAAAGACGACTTCAGGAGAACTGGCCCATAGCAACCAATTACCACATTCTAGCTTTCATTTTATACAATGTATTGACAAATGATTGACTGTAGTAGGCTGGTGGCTATGGATAACTTCTCTACTTGTGCGTTTTAGAAGTTTTGATAGATCCTTTCTTTGTGGTGTATATTAGTATGTACGGGAGAAGAGATATTTGCCTACTACAGGGGGCGGAGCTGTGCTGTTCACATCATTAGACCCCACCCCATAATCCTGTAAAATGTTAGTCATTAGATGGTGGCGGGGTTCATGCATCCATCACTAGGAAGTGGTTGGGATGTATGAGGGAGGATCACTCACAATTCTGGGGTTCAGTAGACTACCCAAAACTTCAGGAGTCTCCCGGACCCTCCGGGAGATTAGGAAATTGGGATGCCAATCCTGGGGCATTTTTCAATCACGGTATCCTGGGATTGGCGTACCTAAAAAAAAACATGCCCTGTCGCCCCCACTCTGGGGCAGAGAGCAGCGGTGCTGGGGTCCAGTGCCTCCAGGTGGATGGCGGCAGCAGCATCAGCACGGCAGGAGGTACAGCCGGGAACTGGGAAGCAACGCTGCGGCTGGGAGCGGGGATGTGACAGTGCGGCCTGTGCAGCTGATAGTCATCGGTCATGCTTCCCAGGCCGCATGCCGTGGTCTGACATTTTGGGGCCAAATCCCAGGATCCCGTCGATCCCAGGATTGGCCACCATATTAGGAAAGTATGGCCCAGATTTCAAACTGCATCCACTCTTCTAGATCCTTCACATTTCCATATGTGATAATTACATGGTTGTTTCATAGTAACGCTTTCATTGAAGTGTTCTGTTGACCATAAACGGATCTACACTCTGAAATCATGAAACAACTCAAGGACTCCATGGTGGTCATGGGCAGACATCATGTTGTAGACAAAGGTTGTATTCAGTGCTGTGTTACACCCAGTGGCGGATTCAGGGGGGGGCACCCGGGCACGTGCCCCCCCTGTCATTTATTTTGTAGCTGAGGACCAGAGCTTTCCAACGAGCCCAGCCCCGTGTCTCTAGCCCCCCGGAAACCGGAGATATCGCCTGGCAAACCTGTATCGTTTTTCCCCCTAGGATAATATGGGACCCGTCAATTACGACCCGCACCCAGTTCCGACGGCTGTCAGTTCCCGCCCTGGCATCACAGAAGCGTGTGGTTGATTTTATTCAATTCCAAATCGCTGGGCCTTCAATATGATACCAGGCTGGTCCAAATCGGTTAATCTATTCCAGAGATATTGCGTGTAAACCGATTTTTTTATTTTTGAAGTGTAATTTCATGGCTGTTCAAGTTCTTTGAGGGCATATTACTCTGGAACCAAACGTTCCAGTTTCACTGGACCAAAATCATTCAAAGCCCACTCAAAATTTCTTCAATATGATACTTGTCTCATGTAAATGGGTCAGTTTGTTCCGAAGATATAGCCGGTTAAATGAGATAACTGGTTAAAGGGGGGAAGGGTGGTTTTCTCTCCCCCTCACACCAGAAAATGCAGGGACTAGGCTGGTGTAAAAGGGGCCAACCTGGGAATGCATTTTCTGGTGTGAAAGGGGTATTATTTCAAATAGCCGGGACCTGCAGTGCTCTGAATACAGCCAGGCTCTGCCACTGTCAGTGGCTATCACTTCTGCCTGGCGGCTGTCCCCCATTTACCACGAGTATGTATTCCCCCTTGGCAATGAGCATGTAATCCCACATGGCAACGAGTATGGAACCTCTGGCAATAAGCATGGAACCCTTGGCAATGAGCATATAGAGAAGCAGCACTTATGTAGCATAATTTTTAATAGGCATTATGGTGTTTGGCATAACACATAATGGACATAATGGCGTGTAACTTAACGTATAATGGACATTACGGTGTAAATGTTTAATGCGAGCCTTTGGTGGACAATGTCCATGTTTATGAAGTGTATTGTGAATTTTGGCTTAATCTGTGTGGCATTATGTGAATTCTGGCTCAATCCATGTGGCATTATGTGAATTTTGTCTCAATCCGTGTGGCATTATGTGAATTTTGGCTCAATCCATGTGGCATTATGTGAATTTTGGCTCAATCCGTGTGGCATTTTATGCATTTGGCTCAATCCGTGTGGCATTATGTGAATTTTGACACAATCCATTTGGCATTATGTGAATTTTGGCTCAGTCCGTGTGTGTTATTATGTAAATTTTGGCTCAATCCATGTGGCATTATGTGAATTTTGACACAATCCATGTGGCATTATGTCAATTTTGTCTCATTCCATTTGGCATCATGTGTAAGGGGCAAGTACTGTATAATGGGGTCTAGTATTTTGTTGCATAATGTGTAGAAGTTGTATATGGTGTTGACACGCCCCCCTGTTGAGTGGCCACACACCCTTTTCCGGAGCGCGCCTTTGGCGCGCGCACAACTACATCTTTCACTTTTGTCGCCATGGTGGGCCTGCGTACTTTAAAATCCAGGGCATATTTTTAATTCCATTCACACCCTCTCCTGCCGCTCTCTTAGCATGTACACGGGCACGACTAACACCGCCCCTCCCCCACCCAAACCCTTTTTTATCATGGTGCCCCCCCTGTCATTTTATCCTGGATCCGCCCCTGGTTACACCCAAGACATCTTCACCTTCCCTTTACCCGTGCCCCTTGGTCCATGGTTCAGTCCCAAGAATGTGTCTTGTCTTAGGCATTTATTAATTAGTATGTGTGATGGTGGAAGCTGTTAAACCGTTTAACCTTAAGGCTGCAGGTGATGTTTTGTTGAGTTGGAATTTTGTTTTCCAGCAGGAAAACCACAAGTAGACAGTTATTCCAGTGAATGTGTAACGTGTGGAAGCATCTCACCGCCGGGCACCTGTGGCAGATGCGATCACTGCAACAACTCATCTCCTCTCACTCTCGTTAACGTGTCACTGAGGAGTATCAACGTCTTAATGTTTAAATATAGACTAATATGTTACTGATTGTTTTTGTTTTTAAAAGTCACACAGTTACATAATAATTAACATGGATCAGTCAAGCGATTATTATTAACAAGCTGAAAGGTATAAATCAGGATAAAACGGAGGGCCTGATTCAGACCTGTCTGCTCGACTGCGCATGTTCGCAGACTAGTGAACAGATAAATGCCGCCTGGCAGAACGCCCCCCACCCCCCAATGCACAAATCCCGCTGCTAGCATGCCAACATTGAATAATTAATAAACTGACTTTAATTTCCTTCCGCAGATGGCAGAAAAGGGGGCGGTGCTGAAGTCATGTGAGGTCAGCCGCCCTCCCCGACCAGGCATCGCCGCGTCTGCATGTGTATAAAAGGCTGGGCATTCCCCTACTGCCGCCCCCCTGTCCACCTCCATTCTGCCTCTCCTGGAGCAAATGGCTCAGCAACTGTGAATCTCGCCGAAGCCGTTTGCTCCCAGGGTTTGTGCATGTGCATATTCGCGCATGTACATGTGCAAACCCCCCCCCCCCCACAACCACCACCACCATTAAACATAGGGCCTAATTCAGATCCGAACAAAAGGGTGTAAATTGGACCCTGAATTGGTACAGTATATAAAAGCGTATAAAAGGTATATGATCTACGTTTTCTAACAACTACAGCTAAGGTATATTATTTTGGGTTATTAAGAGCTGGCAGAAGGATTTCCTGGATTGAATGAAGGGTTAATCCATTCACTAGGCCCATGTTGGGTCTTCTGTCCTTTCAGTAATACAGCAGAGTGATTAGCAGTGTAGCGGTGCCACTTTGCTCTGACTGCTGACAGGGCCATCTTCACATACAGGCACACTGGACAGCTGCCCAAGGCCCCGCAATTCTAGGGGCCTCCAAGCAAGGATGGGTGGCGGTAACACAATCAGAGCGGCATTTTCAATCTGCCTCCAAGCCGGTATCCATCTGATAGATCTACAATGTCTAGATAGACAGTGCAATAGGTTGACAGGGTCAAAAGGTCAACATGGCCGAAAGGACGACATTCAAAGTGTCAACATGATTTTTTTTTACATTTTTTGGATTTTTTTCATACTTCACCGTCCATGTCAGCATAGAGGGAGAATATTATAGTGTGCTGAAGCATGGCGAGCAAAGACCCAAAAAAAAAACACCCCAAAAATTTGAAAAACTCCTGTCCACCTTTTGAATGTCAACCGATTATCAACCTCTTGACCCTGGCGACCGTTTGAATAACGACCTTTTGACCCTACTGTTTATCTAGACGCTGTAGATGTTTCAATCCACAACACTCCCAGCCTGCAGCCAGACAGTGAATAGCTGTGAGCATGCTGATTGGTGGAGCTCTCCACCAATCAGAAATCTGGCAGCTATTCATTTTATGAAAGGATGTGGAGAGGAATGACAAAGGACCGCATGTTAAGTTTTCCATGAATGGGTGTGTAGGGGCCCCAGTGTGTTAAATTGCCTAGGGCCTAGAATGCTGTTAAGAAGACACCCTTCACTACTGGAGAAATGACGCTGAAAGAATATAAAGAGAAGCAAATACTTTTTGTACCGTTTGTATGTGACTTGGACATTAACTCCATCCACACGCAGAGAATGGAGAGGCCAGTATTTATTTTGCTGTATTTAAAATAAAAAAAATTTGGATAAACATCGGGAAAATTGCATTGGATGTTTTACGGGCTTAATTGGATACCCCCCATATAGTTTAAACCACAGATCATTTTACTGCAGCAACTTTTTTATGAGCTGCACCATCCGCTTTGACCCCACCCACAGTACTACCATAAACAGAAGTAGCGCTAGTATCCAACTTATTATGGCGCACCCAAAACAAAACATTTTTCTTTGCATATTTTCAAAGTGCATGCATATTTTGGAACGTTCAAAGGAATGAATAAGTAGAGATAAGCACAGACACAAAAATAGACACATTCCAGCATTGATAAACATTTATTATACTGATAAAGAAGGAGAATGCTTCATCTGTGTCCTTCTCCATTAGAAGAACAGAAAGTTCTGCACAGTGCGAGAGGACCCCACTGTAGAATCCTTCAAAAATAGACTCAAGACTTTCCTGTTCTCTCAAGCATTTCACCAATATCCACTGTTGAACTTGTTTTGTTTTGTGAGCTGTAAAGGTAAATGTAAAGCTATTTGGGTCCTATTGGGAGAAAACTGCTATATCATTATTAGGGAGGCAGTCACTTTCCCGGCGGTCGGAATCCTGGCGGTCAAAATCCTGATGCCGGAATCCTGACTGCCGAAATCCCGGTCACTTTCTCCCTCTGTGGGTGTCCACGCCACGCAGCGGGCATCAGGCCCGGTTCGTGGCGAGCAAGCCCGCAAGGGGGGCGAACCACATCCTCCCCTTCTCAAGATTTTGGCGATCGGGATTCCGGTGTCAGGATTTTGACCACTGGGAACCGACCGCCGGGATACCAGACAAAGTCCCATTATTATTATTATTATTATTATTATTATTATTAATAGCATTATTATATTATGGAAAATAATTAAATACTGTATCTCAACAGAATACGGATTTTAGAATTCCAGCAATTCATTCAAGCTGAGTACTAAATTGCAGGTTCCAAAAAAGTCTGCCAAGTATTTGTACTGTATGCTACATGCAAAAGCAGACAGTATTTACCCTGGAGAGAAAAGATACACATGGGTTTGCTCCCCTTGCACAGCAACAGGGGGGGTTATTTAGATAAATGGGCGGCGAATTCGCAGCTTGAACAATTCTTTATTGATTGCGCATGCATATGATTGACAGGAAGCCGGCGTTTAACAGTGGTAACCTGACGTTTTCTGGCAGTGTTAGGGAAAAAGCAGAGGTGCCCAGGCATTTTCAGGAAGGGCATGTGACGTCAGCTCAGGGCCCGATCAGCCTGTTTCTGTCACAACGGCCGAGTAGGTCCTGGGCTGTGCACAGATTGAACACAGTGGGAAAATCATTCTATGCTGAGTGAGTTACAGCCTTTCACAGGGCGGGATTTCCTTTCCTGACAGTACACAGCCAGCGGCCAGACGTAGAGGGACCCGATTCCTGACCGCACACTACTCCTCCGCTACGCCCTACTATAAGTACACGCATCCCGCTCACTTCCACACTTAAGTACTGTGCATATTTCACATTGAGAGGAGGGGTGTACTAATAAATGAAAAGCCTGGTCAAGGGGTTCAGGAGAGAAAAAAGGTTGTGAACTGCTGGCATAAGCAAATGCAGGCTATGCTGGATAAGAAAATGCAGGATATATGCAAATGTAGGTCATAGTTGCCTACCCTCCTGCATTCTGCAGGAGACTCCCTGAAATAGCAGCAATATCCCTATCTCCCATATTAGCCTAGCAATCTCCCTAATTTATCCTAGCCCACATTACACTGTTACCATAGGCGAATCTAGAATTATGGTAATGGGTGGTCCCAGATCTAGACATAATAGCAGGGGGACCTTTGCGCGGCGTTGCCGCGTGGAAAAGGGGGCGTGGCCTCATGGGAAGGAGGCGTGGCACCACAAAAAGGGGTGTGGTATTACACTTTAGACCATACACAGTAATGCCCATTACACATTTTAGCAAACTCTGTAATACCCATTACACATAAAGCCACACGCCGTAATGCCCCTTACACATGATGCTGCACACCATAATGCCCATTACACATTGTGCCACACATCATGATGCCCATTACATACTATATAACAAACCGTAATGCCCATTACATATTTGCCACATAAGTGCTGTTTAACTACATGCTCATTTCTAGGGGGTTCTTGCTTGATGGCACCTTAGTACCCATTACACATGATGCCGCACACCATAGTACCCATTACACATGATGTTGCACACCATAGTACCCATTACACATGGTGCCTCACACCATAGTACCCATTATACATGATGCCGCACACCATAGTACCCATTATACATGATGCCGCACACCATAGTACCCATTACACAAGATGCCGCACACCATAGTACCCATTATACATGATGCCGCACACCATAGTACCCATTAGAGATGATGCAGCGCACCATAGTACCCATTGCACATGATGCTGCACACATAATGTCCCTTATACATGATGCTGCACACATAATGCCGCTTACACATGATGCTGCACACCGTAATGCCCCTTACACATTAAGCCACACATTATGCGTAATGCCCCCACATACCGCCACTTGTAGCATCCCTTAAGCAATGCCCCCAAAAGTACCACTTACTGTACATTTTTATATGAGCCTTTGCTGCTGCAGGGAGAGATGGAGAGCGGTGCAGCTGATTCTATGGGGAGAGGAGCAGAGCGCAGCGCAGAGCACACTCCCTTTCCCCTCCTGGTGTCTCCTCTAGCCGAATGGACATTTTTAATATTGTGCGCGCTGTTGTGCGTGACGTCGGGGGAGCATGCCGGGTGCCGGCACCACATGATTAAAGGAGGGGCGGGCTGAGGTGAAAGCAGGGAGAAGAATTGGAGCGGAAGCTGCAGGGGTGACAGTCATTAACAGCTGGGCAGTGAGCAGGGGGCTGCCCGGCTGTATTCAGAGCACTGCAGGTCACGGCTGTTTGAAATAATACCCCTTTCACAACAGAAAATGCAGGGATTTACCCGGGAATATGGTCCCAGGATCATGCAGGGACAATCCCAGGCTGACCCCTTATACACCAGCCTAGTCCCTGCATTTTCTGGTGTGAGGGGGAGAGACAACCACTCCCCTCTCCCTACCCCCCTTTAACAAACCTGCTATATCTTCGGAATCAACTGACCCATTTACATGAGACCAGTATCATATTGAAGAACGTTTGAGTTGGCTTCGAATGATTTTGGTCCCGTGAAACTGGGCTGTTTGGTTCCAGAGAAATCTGCCCTCAAAGAACATAAACAGTCATGAAATTACATTTAAGAAATTAAAAAAAAAGGTTTAACCTCAATATCCCTGGAACCAATTAACCCATATGGATCCATCCTGGTATCAGATTGAAGGCCCAGGGATTTGGGTTCGACTGAGATCAACCTCGAGCTTCAGTGATGCCGAAGGGGGAACTGGCAGCCGCTGAACTAGGTGGGGGTCGGAATTAGCGGGTCCC
Source organism: Crinia signifera (assembly GCF_055691185.1). NCBI lineage: Eukaryota > Metazoa > Chordata > Amphibia > Anura > Myobatrachidae > Crinia > Crinia signifera. The sequence goes on from NC_139217.1 coordinate 448,866,527, forward strand.
ATGTTATCCTATAGGGAAAACGTTCCAGCTTTGCCTGGCAATATCCCTGGTTCCCAAGGGGCTAGAGACACGGGGCTAGGCTTGTTGGAAAGTCCCATCCCTCAGCTACAAAATTTGGGTCCTAGATTTGCCTATGACTGTTACATCATAGTTACCTCCCCTCCTGCATTCTGCAGGAGACTCCCTGAAATAGCAGCAATCTCCCTCTCTCCCATATTAGCCTAGCAATCTCCCTCATTTCTCCTAGCCCACATTACACTGTTATGTTTTTGGGGAATGAGAGATAGATACATTTACATTGAATCATCAGCACCATTTCCCAGTATTTTAGCAAGTATAGTAGCTCTTCCTAACTGCTTTGCTGCTCATCTACATTTGGATATAAGTCATTTTACAAGATTCCCCTCAGATGTAGCAGTACACACCCGTGCTTCTAGGAGCCACAATCGCAATCTCTCCATATATGGAACTAGACACGCCCTTTGGGTGGAGCAGGACACGCCCCCTCAATGAGATGCTGTGCAAAATCCTATTACCAACTATAATCTCCCTGAAACTATTTTTCAAAAGTAGGCAAGTATGATGTAGGCTATGCTGGACATAAGCAAATATAGGACATACCCAAATGTATGCTATGCTGGCTACTCTGGATATAAGCACATGTATGTATATAAGCTATGTGATTCTGGTTGGCTCGGTGAGCTGCGAAGATCACAGGTTACCGAGGCCCAGAGACACAGTCCCACCAAATACCCCCCTGCACCCATGAGAGAGGGTGTGTAACGAAAAGACATCCTCCCGCATGCCTCCACTGCAGGAGAGATCATTCGATGGTCTCCAGCCTTCGCAAATAGAAGTCAGGCCTGCCCGCATCCCCATGGGAACGGCCATCGTTTTCATGGGGAATCGCAAAGGGGGGGGCGCTCTCTTCTCCACTCTCTCTGCACTCCTTCTATCTCTGTTTCTCCTCTATCTGCGCTCCCCCTGCACTCTCTCCCTGTGCTCCCTCTCTCTCTGCTCTCCTTTTCTCTCTATTTCTCACCCTCTCTCCTTTCCTCTCTCTCTCCCTCTTTCTCTCTCTCCCTCCATTCCCTCCCTCCTTTTCTCTCTACCTCCCTTCCTCTCTCCATTTCTCTCTCTACCTCCCTCCATCCCCCTCCCTACCTTTTTCTTTTTTTCTCCTTCTCTCATTTCTCCCCTCCACATTTCTCTCTCTCTCTCTCTCTCTCTCTCTCTCTCTCTCTCTCTCTCTCTCTCTCTCTCTCTTTGCACTCCTATTTTCTCGTTCTGTGTACCCTCTCTCTCTGTACTCCCTCGTTCTCTCTTGCCGCTTCCTCTCTCTCTCTCTCTCTCTCTTGCTGCACTTCCTCTCTCTCTCTCTCTCTCTCTCTTGCTGCACTTCCTATCTCTCGCTCTCTCTCTCTCTGCACTCCCTCTTTCTCTCTTGCCACTTCCTCTCTCTCTCTCGCTGCTTCCTCTCTCTCTCTGCACTCCCTCTCTCTCTCTGCACTCCCTCTTTCTCTCTTGCCACTTCCTCTCTCTCTCTGCACTTCCTCTCTCTCTCTCTGCACTTCCTCTCTCTCTCACTGCTTCCTCTCGCTTTCTCTCTGCACTCCCTCTTTCTCTCTTGCCGCTTCCTCTGTCTGCTCTCCTTTCTCTTTCTCTCTCTCTCCCCCTCTCTCTCTCTCCACCTCTCCCTAAAATGCTGTGCCTGGAGGCGGCCTGACACTAAAATCCTGCACTGTCCGATGGGTAGCGCACAAGTCCGATGGTGGGGGCACTACGCATGTGAAGAACCCACTTCCCTGCGGCTGTGCAATATCATACAACTCTGAATCAGGCCCATAGCACGCTCCCAATTACACCAGTGCTACTTACATCAATGACATCTATTGCTGGAGATACCTGATGCTGGTCCTGATCCCAGAGGCTGGGACGCAGCATCGAATCACTCTACGAAACAATTGGCCGTCTGAATGAGCCTGGGGTGGGGTTAATAAGATTATCCCCTGCAGCTCCGTAGCCGAGGCCAGGAACTGTGCGATGGAATACACACCCCTGTATTTGGGAATGCCTCAAAACAGCTGCAACCTGTCAATCAGGCTGCAGCGTTGGGGAACTGGGAGTTAATTTAGTTTATTTTAGATAGTTGTGGCGAGCGTAGAACCCGGAAGTAGCCATGCTGGTGCCGTGAAACTACACAAGTACCAACAAATATATAAAATATAAATATAAAGAGTATATATAAAATATACAGATATTAATAAATTAATCCAGCCTACAGAACAGGATGAGTGATCGTGTACAATAGGAGACGATCCCCTGGTCACATGACTGACGTTAAATGTGTCATTTACATAACAATACATCTTATGCAGACTATAATCGTTCATACAGAGGCAATGACGGTTATTATGACTAGCACTGAACTCGCCGTGAACCCTTATATTGCACCAGTCTGCATTTACAGAGAGAGTGCATTGCTATCTCCATACTCTATCTGTTTCCTCTCTTCATAAATCAGAACACTGCAGAGATTGCCGGCTCCAACAGCCAGCATGAGACATGTACATTTACTGCGCTGCCGCTGTACACAATTAATTAAAACACATATTTTATAAACACTTTCTGTAAATCCCAGTAACGCACGGACATCACTATAATCTATTTTATTAGTCTGTTTTTAATGTAATTTTCATAAAAATAATATGAAGAATGAGCAGGTATGAAATAAAGTCTGCTTTGTCCGCCGCACAGATCATTGATATTCATTCTCAACAGGAAGCCCATTTCTCTGTTATTGTGGGAAACAGATGATTATTTTGGCAGCGCTGTGCATGCTGATGAAAGCCATCGACAATAGAATTGCCATGATAGAATTATTTTCTGTGTGCCATGAAGATACACTTAGGAGATACTGCACCTGGGCCCTTATTCTGATTGAGTCGGACGGCTGTGTGTGCGGTCGGACGGCCGATGTTTGGTGTTTGCGCATGTCAGAGGCGTTTCTGCGCATGTGCAAACACAGCGCACATCCGAATACGGCGTGAATTCCGTACATAAAACGATCAGTCAGAACACTCCGAGCAGGGGGTGGAGAGGGGAGTGAAGGGCTGTTTGGGCTCATTACCATATGCGTACGCCCCGCGTTTCATGGGCGTTCCCATGAAAACGCTGGATGTACCTATGGTAATCCGGCCGTGACGCACGTGTGGGGGGCGGACAGCTGACATAGCCGAATGCCAGCTGCCTGCCCATATCCCTGCTTTCACATGGAGAAATGTCCGAGTGCTCTGGAGCACTCGGAGCTGTCTGACTGCTCGGTCCATCATTCGATGGTTGGCGACCATCTGAGGATGGGGGAGGTTCCCACAGATGGGGGAGTTGTTCACATGAAACATCCACTCGCGGTCCGTTTGGTCGGCTTCTTACCGCATTCGGACAGTGTGATCGTTCTGTATGGTAGATGTGGCTAAGAACACTCGGTGCCCGTCCTAAATACGCATCCGTCCGAACCAACTAGAATAAAGGCCATAGGGTCTGATTCAGCAAGGCTCGCTAAATCGCGGTCATTCACTGCATAAGGACCCCTGAAATGCCGCCCATACGAATCCCCTCGTTACCATACAAGGGGATGTACTCGAACACATCCCCTCGCATACAGCCGAAGGGGAGAGAATTTATTCGATGGTCAACGACAATCTAATGATTTCTCTCCCCTTTGGAATAAAAGTCAGTCTGAACTGACTATTATTTCTGTCGGTGTCTGCCAGGTTCCGCTACTAGCAATCCTGAATCAGTCCCATATTGTAATGCAGCTTTTTTCAACCACAAGTGTATCTTGAGCTGTTCTCAAGTGTGCCACTAGATCTAGGGAGGACCACACCAGTTTACAGCCACCACCACTTTAACTGTTATTCACTGGTCTTGTGTTTTCATGTTAGGGTCAATGTATTTTATTTTTGTTACCTGTGGGGACCAGTGTGATTGTTTTTACATATGGAGGCCAATAGGTGTGGGTTTTTTTCCTATGGGGGTCAATGTGTTTTTCCCTGTGTGCCCCGGCAATATTAAAATCTTGTTTGGTGTGCCACGATTTGAGAAAGGTTGAAAATCGCTGCTGTAATGCATGTAGGATAATTCATTGAAAATGATTTGTCCTTCAGTTTGAAAGCACCATGTGTGTGCATCTATCTGTTACTGTGCTGTCATTCAGTAACGTCAGGTGGACGTCAGGTGGGAGAAGGTCTCGGTGGACTCTCTCTGATGGTGCTCACTGGGGTGAGTCAGTTGACTTATTATTCTGATGACTACCATGGGAACTCTTACTGCAACGGGGTGGATGGTCTCCAGTGACACAGGAACACAGGCTACGATTTCTGGCCTAAGAATTATCACCTGTTACCTATACATTCACTGAGATGAGCAATGGCAGAAGGTTATATAAATATATGGACGTACAGGTTGGGTGCAATCTCACAAGACTTATGGATTGTGATAAGAAGGTTTTTATCTGAGCGGCCCCCTTATATCTTAGTGTGCAGCCCTTTATAAGGAAGATATACTATAGGGGTGTGCTACCACTGACAAATGTATTTTATTCAAGGAGAACAAGGAAAGAAAAGAATTTGTCCGGTACTTGTTTCCTATCTGGGCGCCCAGGTTTTCAACGTACGGCACCGTAATGAAATCGTATCGCATCGCATCGGAATCGGTACGCGATGATGTACGATGGCATACGATGTTATCCTATCCGATCCGATTTCATTTTAAATCGGATCGCATCGCATGCGGTGACGCGATCAACCCCGATTTTTACATTGAAATCAATGTTAAATGGTCCCTGAGACCCGATTTTACATTGATTTCAATGTAATAACCCCGCAAACCCACGATTTGTATAGGAAACCCCCCCTGATGGTTTAAAATGCGCCTCTATTGTTAACGCCACCCCAGTATTGACGTCAACCCGAAGCGTGGCGAGCGGCGGCGGTACGCGTCCTCCGACTTTTTCATACCCCCACTATCCACGTCGGCGTGGAGTTGAGAATAGAATAGTGTGGCGAGCGCAGCGAGCCACCGAGCCCGAAGCATGGCGAGCGCAGCGAGCCCCGCGAGGGGACGCGGATACCTGTGAAGACCGCGAGGGGACACGGATACCTGTGAAGTATCCGCGTCCCCTCGCGGGGCTCGCTGCGCTCGCCATGCTTCGGGCACGGTGGCTCGCTGCGCTTGCCACACTATTCTATTCTCAACTCCACGCCGACGTGGATAGTGGGGGTATGAAAAAGTCGGAGGACGCGTACCGCCGCCGCTCGCCACGCTTCGGGTTGACGTCAATACTGGGGTGGCGTTAACAATAGAGGCGCATTTTAAACCATCAGGGGGGGTTTCCTATATATCCTATGGGCCAACCATAAAAGCGGGAACGAAATCGGATCGCATCGCATCGTTCAATATCGTGTATGTGCATTTGTGGTATCCGATGCGATCCGATTTTCATACGGAGAATAGCATGGTGCGCAATTAACGTAGCGGGCGCCCAGATAGGAAACAAGTACCATTTGTCCTGGTGTGGTGCACCAGCACCAGGACAAATTCTTTTCTTTCCTTGTTCTCCTTATATAAATATATGGCAATATGGCAAATCTTAGGTCACCCGTGCTTGTCATCATACTGTAGGTGAAGCTGGAACAAGTGGTGCACTTAAAAGATAAAAGGACAAATGGGATTATGGAAAAGGAGGGTCCTATGATCCTATAGTGAAAATAGATGCAGTTCAGAATATGGTCATGTGTTTACTCTTTCCACTACATTCATTGCCATCTGGACATACAAAAAAAACCCACAAAAGGTGTGTACTGTAAAGGTGGGTATACACGAATAGATTTGGCAAAAGATCTGGGCGTTCCCGATCGATCGAAAAGACCAATCGTTCAAATCGTTCCGTGTTTAGGAACGATATGGCCAGCGATGCGCGCACCCGCCAGTCGTTAGTAGAGGTCGCTGATCTTTCCTGCATGCAGAAAGATCAGCGACCAATCGTTAACGATGTGCACAATCGTTTCATGTGTATGCACGATGAACGATTTGGTAAGGCTGATTGACTGGCTCCCTCTCCCTCCAAAATCGTTAAAGATCAATCATTCATGTGTAATCGTTTGCTCAATCGTTCATCATTTGTCACCAAATCGTTTGTGCAGGAGGTTCAGAGGAAATCGTTAATGAGATTGAATCGTTGGACACATCTATCCGTGTATACCCACCCAGTACAGTGCTGCTACCACCTACATTAGGGAAACGGTCATCTGTCAGACCACACTTAGGTTGACCCCGGAAGGTCGACTGGCCCCAAGGTCGACAGGGTTAAAGGTCAACATGGGTCAAGGTCGACATGACTTAAGGTCGACATGGGCCAATGTCGACATGGGTTTAGGTCGACATGAGTTTTTCACTGTTATTTGAGCCGACATGTGCCGACAGGCGGTATTTCATGCCCTACCATCCACTAGCGTGTGGTGGGAGAATAAAATAGTGTGCCGAGCGTAGCGAGGCACCGTGCCCGAAGCAAGGGGCTGCGGTTCAACTCCAACTGTGTCCATGTCGACTGTGTCGACATTCGGGTAAAAAAACAGTGAAAACCGCATGTCGACCTAATGACTGTCGACCTAAACCCATGTCGACCTTAAGTCATGTCGACCTTAAGTTATGTCGACCTTGACCTTTAACCCTGTCGACCTTGGGGCCAGTCGACCTTCCGAGGTCGACCTAATGACTGTAGACCTAAGTCTGGTCTGACAGATGTACCGATTCCCTACAGTAAGTGTGCAGATCACTCATTGTGGTACCTCTACGATGAGTACAACTACTACTAGTACTACTGTGTGCATTATGTGTGGCACTACTACTGTGGGAAATACTGTATGTGTAAGGGGCACTAATATTGTGGGAATTATGTGTGGCACTACTACTGTGGGTGTTATGTGGAAGGGGCATTACTACTGTGAGCATTATGTGTGGCACTACTACTGTGAGCATTATGTGTGGCACTACTACTGTGAGCATTATGTGTGGCACTACTACTGTGAGCATTATGTGTGGCACTACTACTGTGAGCATTATGTGTGGCACTACTACTGTGAGCATTATGGCCCTTATTCTGGTTGGTGCGGATATTCCCGCATTCTTACGGAGCGGTCCGCACGCCACGGTGTTCTGCCGCGTGCGGCCATCGTCCGTAGAAACGCCCACGGGTCCTCCGCATTCGGACGGACTCACTCTTTAAGAACAGGGCGTGTTTACGGACGACATACAAACCATGCGTGTGCGGGAGAAACACTCCGATTCTGCACGGTATGCTCGGGAATACCGCATCCGAACGGGAGCCAAGCGGTGCTACCGCACGTAAGCGGAGTATTTACGCCAAACAACCCACTATTATGTATCTTCTGCAATACATCACATGACCCACTTATTCAATTACCTATCCTCATAAAAAACTTCTTATTTGGAATTGGAATCAATTAGATGCCAATATATCCTTACAAGCATGCCTAACACATGCATTGCACACATTAACCCTTACAGCAATTGAAGTGCAATGGTTTCAATTAAAGCACTGACAAGCGTCCTATTAGTGAGTAATGAGTAAAGGAGTAGATTCTATTGGGTTCAGGTGTTAATGCTTGTAGTCATTAGGCGTACGTTCGCCTACCGCATGAACGAGTGGTGTCCGCAAAGCAATAGTACACTTGTGGACACCGCACATTTCTTCCCTTTTTGATCGCGTGCATTCGGAGTGGTATCCGAATGTACGCCCCCCAACATAAGTGTACTCCCCCGTGTCCGCCCATGTTTCCGCCCCGTTTTGCCCACTTTGAAACTACGCCCATGTGTCATTCCGCATGACGCCCATAATACGCCCATATTTCCCGACTGATTGCGGGGAACAGTTTTGGACGGAATTTGGCCGAACAGGTACGGAGTCAAGGCGTGGCACATGCGCGTTGCGTTCTCCACGCATGCGCAGACGCCGTAAAGACGCGATCCGAAAGTATGCGGTAAAGTACGCGTCAATCAGAATAAGGGCCCATGTGTGGCACTATTACTGTGGGCATTATGTGTAAGGGGCACTACTACTACTGTGGATGTTCTATGTAAAGGATAGTGAGCTGTGGGTGTTGTGTTGCACTAATATTGTGGGCATTATGTGTAAGGGCACTACTACTGTGGATGTTCTATGTAAGGGGTAGTGAGCTGTGGGTGTTGTGGGCATTATGTGTGGACCTACTACTGTGGGGAGTTATGTGCAAGGAGCACTACTACTAGGGATCTTATGTGCATAATTAACACTACTGTGGGCATTGTGCATAAGGAGCACTACTGTGTAGCAACATGTGACCGATTGACACTACTATGTGGTGTAATATGAATCAGGGGCACTTCATGCAGTAAAATATGAATAAGATTATGCTACAGTGTGTGGCGTAATTTGAATTGAGCGTACTATTGTGTGGGCCTACCACTGTCTTGTAAGATCACACCAATTTCTTTGCCTCCGGCTTTTGGTTCTGATTCAGACCTGGGCACACCTGCGTTTTTCCAGGCGCACCCGGAAAACGGATGGGTTCTACCCCCAAACGCCGGCTTCCTGTCAGTCAAAGTGCGGCCACATTGCATTTACGATCCATACACATTTTCTGTCGCTAATCACCCTCGTGCATGAACAATGCGAACGGTACGCAGGCGCGGTCATCTGATCATCGCGCAACTTACGAATTCTCTAATTGTGGATCAATTCTGAATTCAGAATTCAGTGTAGAAGTGAGGGTGCTTTTAAGCGCACAATCGCTGGTGATTATTTGAACAAACAAACCAATAAATGAAGGGAGTTCTGTTTTACAGCAATTTAATTATATTGTCTAAATCCTTTGTTTGTGTGATTGTTCTTTGTAAGGCTGACAATACATTGTTATAGTGCTGTTAAAAATACACTCGTAAATGACAGGGTAGGCACTGCGCTGGTGACAGGATTGGCTGCCTTCTAGCTCATAAATGTTTGATGATTATCTCGGTGATTTACCAGGTCAATGGCTGACTCATAATCGCAGACTTTCTGTGCGCAGCAAGAATCCCAGCACAAATGCAATCCTGTAATCTGCGAGGTCACTCACGGTTCTGCGGAGATCTAACCCGTATCTGAGCACGACAGTCAGGCAGGCCCACCATGCTGTGTCTTTCGCTGTAATTAAATACCAGTGGGCAGTAAAGTAGTTTTATAGTCCCTTAAAATAATAGCACATCGTTAAGGCGGAAGCGGCGTAGCAAAGTTAACAAAAGTCATTTCAGTTTTGCTAAATATGTATTTTCTTAGGAAGACAGTTGTTAGCCATTGATGCTAGAACACTTTTTTAAAACCATGATGCATTATACAGTATGAGATATATACAGCAGTATACTAGCTCCGGAATACAGACGTCAATTAGGATTCCCGACTGCTGGGAAGCCAAACGGGAAGCATGCAGGGAGCGTTAGTGTGGAGCCAGGAAGGAAAGGGGGTTATGCTGGGTACACACAAAAAAGGATTTTGACACAATCCCATCAATCTGGATCCAATTCAGACTGATTGGATGCAGATTGGATGCAGATTTGGTCAAAATCGTTTGGTTGGATCTGAATTGGATCCTAATCCGATCATACCTGCTGCAGGTAGGATCTGTAAAAGATCCATTCATCTGAATACAGAGGGGATCGGATCGTATGCAAATCGTATGTAAATCGTATGCAAATCGTATGCAAATCGTACGATCTAATTTGCATACGATTTGCATACAATTTGCATCCAATCCAAATCGTTTTGGTGTGTACCCAGCATTACTGTAAGCATATCTCCTAACATTGCGGGGCGTGGCCTATACTTGCGATGCTCCCGCGAGGCCAAGCCCTCGGTTTCGCCACTGTGGGGGCATGAATAGATGCTGTGCGCGTATGCACAGCATCTATTCACTGGTGTAGGGGGGGGGGCTCCCAACTGCCCCCCCCCTGCACGTGCGGTGGGATACTGCTGGCCCCGGGCGGGACGTGGGAACGTCCCCCAAAAAATGGGACGTTCCCGTGGAAAGCGGGACAGTTGGGAGGTATGCTGTAGGTTTAATCACTAGAGGGGCACTTAGGGTTGAGCTGCCCTTGTGTGTGCATGTGCGCGGTTCCCTTGCGACCTGAACATGCTGGCTGCTGGACGAATTCTCGCAGCTCAGTGAGCAGGTCTGAATCGGGCCCATAATACAAGCCACTTTACTTTTCCTGGAATGGTTTTTGAAAAGAGTGTAGCTAAAGAAGGGGATACTGTCACGGGGTCGAATCTATAAATATCGACACACATTTGGTTGACCACTGAAGGTCAACGGGCTTAGGTCGACACCTGAACTAGGTCGACATGGCTAAATTCGACAGGGTCGGACGGTCAACACAAGCATTAGAACGACAATGCCCTACCATCCACTACTGCACGGTGGGAGGATATAATGGTGCAGAGAGCCATGTGAGGGGACACAGTACACTTAGCCGGTGTCCATGTGACTAAGTGGTCGACCCAATGACCTACAGTATACCCAAAAGAAGATCTTGTTATCAAGCTTCCTAATCCTTTATTTCACAAAGCAAGGCAACAAAATGTTTGTTCTCATAAATGATACACAAAATACTTTCAGTTGTGTATGTAAAGCTTGGGTAATAAATACTAGTGAACTTCAGTTCAGTTCAAATTGCGTTATTTGTGTCAGTTTCAAACAGCCACAACCACACAAATGCACAATTTCTCTACAGGATCATGTCTCCTTTACAGAGGGGTGACATCACAGCTGCCCGCCCCCGGCACCCACATCACCGGGTGATTTCCATGGGAACGCCCATGGGAATGCCCAATGTTGGGCAATCCCATGGGCGCAACTATCCTTTAAATCTTTCGTGAGTTCGTGCAACCGGTGAACACTCTGCGCCCCCGGCGCATGCACATGCGCAGAAATGCGGCTGCGCATACGCCGAACATCGGTTCTCGTGCGAACGAACGGTCCGTGCGAAAGGACCAAAATAACCCCCATGATCTGTTTTTTTTTTTCACCAAATAGCAAATATTGATTTTAAACAGAACTCTTCATTGCTTTCAACGGACACGTTTGAAGCAATGATGTTCAACTGCTACAGCTGACATTACTGTTTGGCCGGTTGGCCGTCACAAGCAAAGTGGGGATCAACGGTCACCACTCTCCCCTACATGTATTTTCTCCTCCTTACATTGCAACACGGTGTGTTCCAGACAGAAAGGGCCCGATTCAGACTTGCTCACTAGGCTGAATATACCCGCAGCCTAGCGAACAGGTTAAAATTGCCCCCACCGAACGCAAGCCCTCGTTACGCTGCAAGAGTGAAATCATTTGATGGTACCTCACCTTCTAGTTATTTTCCTCTGTCCGTAGATAAGAGTAAGCCAGGGCTTCTAAGATCCCGGGTCTTCTGCAAATTGGGGGTGGGAGCTGATGCCATGTGGCGTCATAGGCCGGCCCCCGAGCAGCTGGATTCCACCACCCTGGAACGCCCCTTGCCTGTCAACCAGATTGAGCCAGATTCCGCCTCATTTATGCACAGATCTACAAGTGTCAAGTATGAAATGAATACAGGCTCCTGGAGCATACTTGCCTACTTTTGAAAACTAGTTTCAGGGAGATTATCGTTGGTAGTAGAATTTAGCACAGCGCCCCATTGAGGGGGCGTGTCATGCCCCTTCCCAAAGGGCGTGTCTAGTTCCATATATGGAGAGATTGTGAAAAGAGATTGTATACGTGGCACCTAGAAGCGTGTGTGTGTACTGCTACATCTGAGAGGAATCTTTTAAAATGACTTATATCCAAATGTAGATGAGCCCCAAAGCAGTTAGTAAGAGCTACTATACAGTACTTGGTAAAGTGCTGGGAAATGGTGCTGATGATTCAATGTAAATGTATCTGTCTCTCATTCCTTTTTTCACCGAAATGTAAAAGTGTAATATGGGCTAGGTGACATGAGGGAGATTGCTAGACTAATGAGGGAGAGAGGGAGATCGCTGCTGTTTCAGGGAGCCTCCTGCAGAATGCAGGAGGGGAGGTAACTATGATGTAACAGTGTAATGTGGGCTAGGTGACATGAGGGAGATTGCTAGACTAATGAGGTAAAGAGGAAGATTGATGCTATGTCAGGGAGTCTCCTGCAGAATGCAGGAGGGGAGGTAACTATGATGTAACAGTGTAATGTGGGCTAGGTGACATGAGGGAGATTGCTAGACTAATGAGGGAGATTGCTGCTATGTCAGGGAGTCTCCTGCAGAATGCAGGAGGGGCGGTAACTATGATGTAACAGTGTAATGTGGGCTAGGTGACATGAGGGAGATTGCTAGACTAATGAGGGAGAGAGGGAGATTGCTGCTACTGTATGTCAGAGAGTCTCCTGCAGCATGCAGGAGGGTAGGTAACTACAGTATGTCCTGGAGATGTCACACATTCAAGTAAAAACAAAAAGACATATAATATATGCTTGGCACACGTTACATGGACCTGGCTCACTGAGAAGGGCTGTTTGTCGCGACACTGCAAAGAGTGTATGAGAACACGTCTGTATACTGAGCACACATCTGTAATATGGATCATCTGACATTTTTTATTTTTGTATTCAAAAATGCTACTGAACGTGAGGGGAAACATGCATTTTTTACTAGCTGGTTTACAAGTGTTTTGAGGTCACTGCCCGTCACTTGTGGCTTCCACAATATAGTTAACTTGCAGTAAAAGCAGAGAACAAAAACATTCTGGGAACTGCAAAGTGCGGATACCTGGTGCACAGACATAGCCGCGGGTATACTGACATTAGAGACAATGGGGGGAATTTACTAAGATGTGTATTCTATTTCACATGGGATGTTGCTATGGGCAACCAATCAGATACTATCTATCATCTTCTAGAAGGTGCTTAATTAATAAGAAGTAGATTCTGATTGGTTGCCAATAGCAACATCCCTTCTGAAATAGAACTCCCATCTTTCCCCTAATGAGGGTGATGCAGACCTGCCTGCAGCTGTGCTCTACGTCCAAACTGCAGGGGTTACAGGATGTTAGTCAGACCTGCCTGCAGCTGTGCTCTAAGTCCAAACTGCAGGGGTTACAGGATGTTAGTCAGACCTGCCTGCAGCTGTGCTCTATGTCCAAACTGCAGGGGTTACAGGGGTTAGTGAGACCTGCCTGCAGTTGTGCTCTAAGTCCAAACTGCAGGGGTTACAGGGGTTAGTGAGACCTGCCTGCAGTTGTGCTCTAAGTCCAAACTGCAGGGGTTACAGGGGTTAGTGAGACCTGCCTGCAGTTGTGCTCTAAGTCCAAACTGCAGGGGTCACAGGGGTTAGTGAGACCTGATTGCCGCTGTGCAAAAACGCATTTACAGACTGGCACAGGGTGTGATTATACTCTGGCAGGGTGGCGGCTATCTGATCGCAGGACGCAGCAGTCAGGTCTGAATAACCCCCTATGGAGCCATTTCAGACCCATTAGTAACGGGACAAAATCGTCCCAGTCTCTGATGGTCGGGGTTTGCGCATGCGTGAATGTGCAAACCCCGTTCGCTCCAGGAGGGGCGGGCTGGGGTGTCTATGCTTGGTCAGGGGGATGGGGGTGGGGCGGCTGATGTCACATGACAATCCACTCGTTCCTTCGATATCTGGATGATAGACAGTCAGTATGTAGACACCATATGATCAACATGAATTAGGGCCACAGGTAATAAAAGGTTGACAGATGAAAGGTCGACAGCAGTGGCGGCTCCAGAGGTGCGGCTGCAGCACAGTTCAAAATTTAAATAGGTGAGAAACACCAACTGCCAGTGAGTCAGTTTGGAATGGCACTTGGTGGCTGGGGGTGTGGCTGCCCTACTTGAACTTTGAACTTGGCCACAGCTCTAGAGCTTCCCTTGGTCGACAGTACTAAAGGATCACAGGTTTAAAAGATTGACATGACAATGGTCAAAACAATTGGCCGACATATGTTTTGGGTTTTTCATATGTTTTTCCAACATTTGCTTGAGTTACTATCCACGTGGACATCTACACAGATGTACACACAAGGGAGGTGTATCCAGGGCCGGGGGGGGGGGGGCACCCCATCGCTCACCCGCTCCACAATGGTGGTGGGTGTTGATGGCGGGGGGAGAGTTGATGCGGTGTCCGCTCACCTCCTGCTGCCGGGGGCCGTGCTGCTGCCACCAAGTCACTCCACGGGGGCGGGGGGTATGTGCGATGGCAGCCCTGAAGTTGTTCCAGGGGGGGGGGGGGAGTGTCCGCTCACCTCCTGCTGCCGGGGGCCGTGCTTCTGCGGCCCTGGTCATTCCATGGTGCTGCTGCAGATGCTTCTGCGTCCTGCTCACAACCAGTCCCTGTTCGAGATATGCATGTGACCAATGGCAGCTCTAGAGCTGGGGCTGCAGCTCAGTTGAAAAATTCAAACAGGGGAGGCACAGCAACTGCCACCAACTGCCATTCCAACCTGACTCACTGGCAGTCTGTGTTTCTCCCCTATTTGAATGTTAGACTGTGCTGCCGCCCCTTCCCTGGAGCCACCACTGGTCCACTGCATGTGACCATCACTCCCCAGCAGTTCCAAACATGACCAATGTACAGTATGTACCAAACACCCTACACATTCCCCTTCTGACATTGCTGCTATTAAAATATGTATATTATAAATATTGGTGACATAATTATCTGTATCAGTAAACAGCGAGGTGTAGTATTAGAAGCCATGGGCATTGTCCTGGATAACCATGCTGGTCTCAGTATTGTGCTTTGTGAAGTTTTCATTGATGTCTTACTGATGCCTATCTACCACAGCACCTTTGTGCAGGATCTCCTTACGTTATCTCAAGTAAGTGTGTCAGTGCGCCACCGGGGGTGCTAGGGACGCCAGCCCCTGGTGCCACGGCAGCACTTGCCAAGACCTATAAGACTTTTGTGCTGAATTCCATCTCCGCCCCCCTTACGCCACCTCCACTGTGCAACGGACAACTGAAGTGCGTGTTTGGACATTTGTGCGGGACCGCATCCACTTACAATCTGGGGAATAGACCGCAGACACCACTGGGTGAAGCGGTAGTACCCTGAGCTCTGGACATTACCCTGATCACAGTGACGTTAACTGCGATCACCCCCCATCCTGCCAGACTCATTGTATATTTTACCAATAAATTTCTTTGTTATACCCACAATTGTATCCATCCATTGATGTTAGCGCAGGTTTCCTTACCTTTTTTCCTTGTTATCTCAAGTAAGATGCAATGACACTAATTGTCTGTCCGGTACCAGTGTGCACTCATCCGTGGCTGCCTTTATTACACACCAGCCTGTTGCTGAAACTGAAGAAACATTTACAAATACACGGATATGCTAATTTACTAACAGCCGAATTCATCTGATTTGCCGTATTTACATCCAAATTCTGGTGTACGAATGAATACCCCATCGATAGAACACGCCTGTATATGGCCATGATTTCTAGAGTGGGGTGCTGATTTATTATCACTCGTACTTTCTGAACTCGGCAGGTAAGTCAGCAGAAAATACGACTGGAAAATACTCCTCGTTTAAACATTCTATCAGCAGATGTGAGACCCATAGCATGTAAACGGTGTGCTTAAAACTCTAAATAAACTTATCTAAAATAATGACTCGGAGACATAGGTTTGGCAGAATTGTTAGCTGAATTTTATTTAAGATGTTTAAACTAATTTTTGATTTTTGAATATTAATTAATTATTTTAATGGTGGCCAGAAAGAACGGCTTAAAGGGCTAAGCTCCACCCCAAACTAAATTGCGTAAATCAGCCTAACTCATAACAAACGGTATCCACTCAACCTACAACATTGACTACCCACCCATCCGGGTGGGGTCGCTATCCCCGGTCGGGTAATCTAGCGAAGGCCTATGCCAATGAGAGGCGAGCGCACCGAAAAACAAGCCAATTCCGCAACTAAGAAAAACTTAAGCTAAACTCTAAAAACCTATCAACTTGCCGTTCTTTCCCGCCAAAGCGGGGCTCTGATCCCAGAGACCCGCCCCGCCACCAAACTAAATCACTGAAGCAACGACTATCAACAGATCCTCCACGAGCAACCACAAACCTGCCCTAACGAGATGTATCCCGTCGGGCCGATAAAGCTGGTGGTACCTAAACCTAATTCTCTCGTGTGGCACCACCGCTCCACCAGCTCCCAGCACCCAACGAGCAACCGCTGAGTTCAATTTTTTCCTGGCCTCATCAATGGCGCGACAGTCCCTTGCACCTCTCCAACACAGGCGGGGAACTATGAATGACCATATCAAGATGCAGGCAGGCCGTGCTGCAACAATGGCGGCCAGATCATCCAATATCAAAGTCCTCAACTCCAGTTGGGATATCTTTCCCAAATCATTGCCGCCCAAGTGAACCACCAATACTTCCGGCAGGCCAAATCTCTCCACATTCCTCAGGAGGAAAGCCCTTAGCTCGCGCCAGGACATCCCCCTCACTCCCAACCAACGTACCAAGTGGCAACCATCAATCACCGGACCTTCACCTGTTGCCACCAGCCTGCCTGCCCAATAAACAAATGAATGGCCTACTACCCACACCTTTAGATTATCGCTGCCAATACCTGAAGGGAAAAAATTGTGTAGAGGAATTAATATTGATCTTTCAAAAAGGGGGACAGGTAAGTACATTTTTAGGGAGGATCTGCCAAAAGAAAAAAATTTATATGTTGCACAAATTTGGTGCGTTAGAACTGCTTCAATGCCAATTGAAGCCACTCCTAGACACAGAAGGAAAGGCTACTTACAGGGGGAGGGAAAGGGGAGTTGGAAGGGTATCGGTAAGAAAGGGATTACTCGGCCGGAGAAAAAACGTCTGAACCTGCTGAGGGACTCTTAATTGGAGCCAAATTAGCCGAATTACCTAAGCCGAATTCAGTCCGTCAGGTCAGGCAAAAAAGCGTGAAAACTCCGGACGCTGGCCCAACAACAGAGCGTAGCTAATCCCCGAGTAGGAAACAAGCGGTATGGGGGTAACACAGGAATACAACCAAACAGCTGGAAACCAAACACACACAGACTAACAGGGCAGGAGATGTGGACGAATGTACTTTTTGTAACTCGCTGAGCGCCATCTGCCTAAGGCTTTAATGTCCCTAATAGGCCAACCTGCTCTAGCCGCAGATGTTGCTGCGCCAATTCTGAAGGAATGGGTGCCAAAGTCGACCGGTGCCAGGCCTAAGCCTTCCAAGCAATGCCGGAGCATCCAACAAAATTGGTACCTAGTCAGGGGTAACCCATTATAGTGCAAAAGCCACGATCCATCAGAGTCTGGTCTGACCAGAGCATACTGCCTTGCGAGAGCCACTGGGCAGATAGACACAGGCACCACAGCAGGCATTGACACCCAAGTTCCTTTTGCAACCTGATCCGTTTTTGAGCGCCGTATCCTACACCAAAGCACCTGATCGTCCACACGAATGTCTGATACCAGCATACTAGAATCTCTATATTTAGAAGGAGCAACCAGCTCTAATACTCTCAGGGCCCCATGAAAAGCTACAGTGAAAGCCAAGCGGAATAACAAAGTCTCAAACGCAGACTCAGCCAAACTATGAACCTTATCTAATAACGCAGGAAGAATTGACGCATCAATAGGACGCCTACTATCGGGAGCTGCCGGAGCTTTGCGCGACCAGCCTTTCATAGCCTTCCGCACGAGGAACCCTTTAGTGAAATCCGTTTGTCCCTTTAACTGTGCAAAGAACGCTATGCCGGCTAAATAACTAGCTGCTACCGCCCTGGATTTGCCTGCGTTGTAAAGTTTCCAGAGAAAAGATAGCAGAAGTTTTTGTCCTCGCCTACCTTGCTGCGCAGACCCTCCAGCAAAAGCTTCCCACTCCGACCAAGCTTGGCGATACTTCCCCAACGTAGCTGGCGCCACCGACAATTCCGCTAGCCCCTCCATTCCGGCCTGATGACCTGCCAAACATAAAGAGGGCACGAAACCCCAACAGCGTCAGCCCCCGGAGCTAGCCTCCTGAAACGTTCCCACTGAAAGCGAGAGAGCGCGTCAGCCACCTCATTCTGAACGCCCGGAACATGCTTTGCCCTAAATAAGATGTTAAAACGTAAGCATTGTAATGACAGTTGCCCCAGAACACGCAGAACTATCAGAGATTTCGCCTTCTGATTGTTGATTGCATGAACAGCGCTATAATTATCGCACCAAAAGAGGACGCTGCGATTCGCCAGGCGGGAGCCCCAGATCTCCATAGCAACCATGATGGGGAAAAGCTCGAGAAGAAGCATGTCCCTGTTCAGGCCTCCCCGAGTCCACTCCTCCGGCCATGCTTCTGCGCACCAACTCCCTTCCAAGAAGCACCCGAAACCAGTAGAACCCGCTGCATCAGTGTAAAGTTGCAACCCAGAGCTATCCACTACCGGAGCCAACCAGATCCGAATGCCATTGAAATCCTCAAGGAAAGAGGACCATATGACAAGATCACGCCTAACTTCGGCTGAGAAGCGCACCAAATGGTGAGCTCTCTTGACTCCAGCAGTGGACCGCTCCAGCTTGCGACAAAACAACCGCCCCATTGGTATAACCTTGCAAGCAAAGTTAAGCTGTCCCAGAAGCGATTGAGCCTGACGCAATGTCACCTTCCGTACCCTGATGCAGTGCCCAATGGATTCCCTAAGCTTTTGAACTTTCTCAGGGGGCAAGCAACAACAACCTGCTTCCGTATCAATCCGGATCCCCAGAAAAGATAGGCATGTAGTTGGGCCTTTAGTCTTCCCCTCCTGCAATGGGTACGCCAAACTTTGAAAACAGAGACCGCACGCTGGACAAGATGCGCTCACATTGATCCGAGTCAGCCGGCCCCACACAAAGGAAGTCATCAAGGTAGTGAGCGATCCCGCTCACGCCCGACAATTCCTCTGCGCACCAATGCAAAAAGGTGCTGAACCTCTCAAAAAACGCACAGGACACTGAGCACCCCATCGGCAAGCATTTGTCAATGAAGTACTCGTCCCCTATGCGGAAGCCCATGAACCTAAACGCATCTGGGTGTAGGGGTAATAGGCGAAAGGCCGACTCCACATCAATCTTAGCCATAAGCGCCCCAGCGCCGAATGACCGGACCATTGCCAGCGCATCATCAAAGGATTGATAGGTCACAGAACAGCACTCGAACGGAATGGCATCATTGACCGAAAAACCAGCAGGGTAGGACAAATGTTGAATTAGCCTATATTTCCCTGGGTCCTTTTTTGGCACAACTCCCACCAGCGAAATAACCATATCAACCAGCGGAGGAGCCACAAAAGAACCAGCCATGCGACCTAACGAACTTCCTTCTCGACCTTCTCTCTTAAAACAGAAGAAAGGGATCTGGCTGACTGCAAATTCCTAAAAGATCCCCCTTTAACTTCGCCTTGAATAGGCAACTGAAAACCTTCGGAAAAACCTTTATACAAAAACATAGCAGCTTCCCTATCTGGGTAGCTTCGAAGCCAAGAGGACATGGCCTCAATATTAACCGGGGTTACCGCCCTAGCGAGCGGGGCCTGTGGAAGAGGGCCTAGCGGCAGCTGAGTTGCCCGCCCCCCGAGAGGGGCGGCCACCTCGAAAGCAACTGGATGAAGGATGGTTGCCAGAGCAGGTGATACAGATGTGTTTATACCTGCAGCGCTGTCCCTGATTGCAGAAGGAATTGTTAAATGCATAACACTTCCCTCTGGCCGAACCAGGTGTGAACTGTTTCCCCCCAGCAGGGAAACGCTTGGCCGCTGAGTTATCCGTGATAGCTCATTGCGGTGTGTACACCGCAGGAACCACGGCAGGAGCCGGGCGTACATTCTCCGCTACCTCAGCATGAAGTCTGGCAACCTCCATCCAAACCTCAACATCCTTGCACCCAAAATCAATTCATGCTTACGCCTGAACTGCTCATCATAATTCCTCCAAGCGACACCCCCATATTTCCTACGCATATCAAGGATCATGTGAATATAGCTAATGATATTCAAATGCTCCTTAGGCCTGTCTTCCAAGTAGCATGCTGCAAAGACACAAAAACCAGCCAACCAATTGTCGTATGATCTAAATGCCTCCGACCCAATACCACCTTTTGCCTTAGCAGCCTTATGAGCACCCTTTTTGATTTTTCTCTTACAACTCTCCCTAAGCCCGCGCAAGACGGCGGTATAGTCACAATGCACTACACTTGGTAGGTTTTTACGCTTCCTTTCCCTCCTAGACATAGAAACCACACGCTTGCGCTTACCGCTCTTAGCTCGCCTACCCGCCTCCTTTTTTGCATATTTTGCAGCCCGCTTGCGGGCCTTAGCCGTACTGCCAACCTCAGAACCCCCAACAGAAGAAGAGGAAGAAGAAGAGGAGTAGCGTGTAGAATGCGAGCCCTCGTCAGAAGAACCAGCCCTAGACCCCTTAACCTCCTCAGAGGAATCCTCACCAGACGACCCGGGCAAATCCTCCCATGTGTCATCATCGTCGTCGTCCACATTGGTGTCATCCTTGTCGACCTGTGCACCTTTCTTCACATGGCTCCCACCAGCAGCCTCAGCACCTGTGGGCAAATAAGAAGGGGGCCCAGGGGAACGCGGGCGCCTATTGCGCCTTGTCCTACTGCGACTAGTGCCTGGCACTTCATCCTGCTCCTCACACTCAACTAAAGGGGTTTGCCTGTCCCTGAATGCGTTAACAAATTCGGAGCAGCCAGGTATAGGCTCAAAAATCCTCTGCCCACTGCTACCTGCACCCCCTCCCCCTGCAGGCCCGCCCTCAATCTCAATCAAGGGAGCCAGAGCACCTGCCATAGATGACAAGGCAGCTGATAACATCGCCGGGTCAAAACCAGTAGCAGAGGGCCCACTACCACTAGCCACCCCGGCAGCTGAATCAGCCCCATGGTGACCTCCGCGAGATGATGGGCGCCCCCTGCCCTGCACACGTCCGGCTGCACCCGCTGTCCTGCCATCCCTCTGACTTGGTGAGGCCTGCCTCTCCCAGGAGGGCCTATAGCCATACATCGGGGTCTCAGGGTCAGGACAGCGTTCAAACCACCTGACGCTGCAGCGGGCAAAGGCTGCCTCCCGCCCGAGGCCATACCCGACCTGGTAGCCTCCGGAGCAGACCCTGCGCTTCGCCGACGGGTGCCTCTAGCGTCAGTGCGCCCGCCGCGTGACGCGGTCGCACCGCGACTTCCACCCGGACCTCTCGCGGCAGGGGAAGCAGCCGCAGACCCTCTCCGGGTACCGTCAGCCGCTGCCCGCCTACCGCGCGAGCCCGAGGCGGCCACAGGGTGCACCACCTCCAGCACAGACGCCTCACCCCCGGCAGGGCCTACCTCGTCGTCGGCCGCGAAGCGCGCCGGCCGCCTGGCAGCACGCCTGGGACGCTGAGGAGCGGACCTGGGCATGATGTGAGCAATAATTGTCTACAATTTACCTCAAAAACTACGAAAAAGTAAGCAGCGCAGCGATGCACGTCCACTCACCTTAATTTTTTCAGTAAGAGAGGGAGACTCCTCCCCCTCGCACCAGTATACTCACAGCTAACTGGCCCATAACCTATGCGCCCTATTGGGTCCCTCCGAGTCACATGGTCTCCTTGGGTCTACACCCAGCTTTGAATGTTTAACTCACTGCATGTCTATGCAGGCATTCCGTTGTTCTTCCAGTCGTATTTGGCTGACGTCTGCAGGGATTGGTCAGATCTGTGCAGGCTTCTCTGTGTAAAAAATTTGAAAAATAAATGATTAATTAAGAGAAAATAACTGAGTTTAACCATCCCCGGTCCTAGATGGCTAGTGTGCACACTTTCAGTTTTGCAATAAAGTTGTATATGCAGCCAAGTTCGGAGCAAGAACTTCTGTTTTTAAGCTGATAGAAACAGTGTCCGTCCTGTCTCCGTGTAAGTTCTTACCAATTGGTATTGAAGGCAGTTTAGAATGTCACTCTATGGAAGGATATGCGCCGCAGCGCTCGCTCTCTACGTTCCCCGCTCAGCTGACTTGAAATGTGCAGAGGATCAGCTGGCTTCAGTAGCCCTGCAGAAGCCGCCTCCTCGTACAGCCTTCCCCCTTGTAGATCTTACACGGCGCTCTGCCACAGCGTCCGTGGATGCGGCGGGTCGACTTTGCGGCTGGAGGAGATGATTTTTTGCCGGCTCTGTGTCTGGCGGGTGATGGATTACAGGAGGCGTCCTTCCAGAGGTCCTTCTTGGAACGAGTTTCGCCGCACACTGGGCGGTTTTCTCAACCGCGTATAGCGGTGTCATGCCACAGCTGGGGACACTTTTTACATATGGTCCCCTGGCCAAAGCATGATCACCTTGGCCGGTCAGCCTGGGCCAGGTCCCTGGGATAGTGGGGACCCCACCAATAAAGGGGTCCCCCAATCCAGGGGAACCCCGGCCAGCTGGCTGTGGGTGGCGGGCTGACACACATACATACTTACCTATAGGGTCTACCGTAGGCCTGTCCTCTTCTCCAGTAGAATCCATAGGGTACCTGGAAAAATAAATCATACTCACCATCCCATCTGGTGTCCATCACATCCTCTTCGTTCCATGTAGCATCCAGGTTTTTTTAAAAATAAACCGATTATCCAGCTCCAGTGGACTGAGGAGCCACAAGTGTGTTGACACTGAATGAGGGAATCCCCGTGACGTCAGTCTTCCCTCAGCCAATCAGCTCCGGAGGAGCCCTGCGCCTGATTCGCTCTGCGCGGCCCTTGAACCTAAAGTTAGATATTTCACTTAATAGTTAATTGTTTTGTGTATTTGGTATCATGTGCAATGGTATAATAACATTTCTTCACAATTCAGAGGAACCAATAAAATAATGTTACTGTATCATCCCTCAACTGGGATGTGGTCAATAGGAGGACAATGTCCAGGTCGAGAGTAAAAGGTTGACACCTGAAAAAAGGTTGATGCATTAGGTCGACACGGTCAAAGGGTTGACATATGCAAAAAAAATCGACGTGAAAAAAGACCGATATGAGTGTTTCACCTTTTTTCTTTTTTGCCACTTTACCATCCCAGTGGACGGGGAGGGGGAATACAATAGTGTGCCGATTGCAGCGAGGCCCGAAGCATGATGAGTGCAGTGAGCCAAGCGAGGGAACACAGTACCATACACCTATGTCGACAGAGACACCAATTAAAAACAACTCATGTCAACCCTTTTCATGTCAACCTTTTTAATGTTAACCGTTTGCTTGTGTTGACCTTTTGACCATGTCAATCTTTTTCATGTGTCAATCTTTTGACTTTCGATCAATAGTGGTCGACCTTTTGACTGTCAACCAAGGCACTGTCGACCTAACAAACCATACTCCCTCCGCTCTACACACCCCGAGATCATTGCAATAAATTCTCTATTTTCAAAATAATTCAGCAAGGTTGAATCAGAAGAAAGCTTATTTTCTATTGTTTATATAAAACTAATAATAATAATAATAATAATAGTTTTAGAGCGTTTTTCTCCAAAAGGGCAATTAATATAAAATAGAGATTTACATGTGAAAACACAGTAGCCAAATAAAAAAGAAAACCTCTAAGGGTGGCAGATAGGTGGCTGGGTGGTCTCCACAGCTTACCCTAGAGCAGGGCTGGGCAACACCGGCCCTCCAGATGTTGATGAACTACACATCCCAGCATGCCTTGCATCAGTTTCAGCATGGCCACATAGCAAAACTAATGCAAAGCATCCTGGGATGTGTAGTTCACTAACATCTGGAGGGCCGGTGTTGCCCAGCCCTGCCCTAGAGCTACTTCTTTAGCGCCATTGCAGAGCTCACCTGGCCAGAAAACACATCTAGTCTGTTTGCTGGCAATTCCTCTGATGAAATCACAAGTCCCGAAACGCATAATATAATTGAGATTCTTTATTTGTAAGAGATGCGACTGTAATTGCGTGCACTCAGGGCCCTTATTCAGATCTGAGCTCAGTACAAATTTGTTTGAAAAATGGGCAAAACCATGTGCACTGCAGGTGGGGCAGATGTAACATGTGCAGAGAGAGTTAGATTTGGGTGGGGTGTGCTGAAACTGAAATCTAAATTGCAGTGTAAAAATAATGCAGCCAGTATTTACCCTACACAGAAACAAAATAACTCACACAAATCTAACTCTCTCTATACATGTTACATCTGCCCCACCTGCAGTGCACATGGGGCCTTATTTTAGTTCACTCTTTCTGACAAAATCCTTCTTAGATGGGCAAAACCATGTGCACTGCAGGTGGGGCAGATGTAACTTGTGCAGATATAATTAGATTTGGGTGGGGTTTTACTTCAAAGTGAGATCTATATTGCAGTGTAAAAATAAAGCAGCCAGTATTTTCCCTTCACAGAAACAAAATAACTCACCCAAATCTAATTCTCTCTGCACATTTTACATCTGCCCCCCTGCAGTGCACATGGTTTTGTCCATCTAAGAAGGATTTTGTCAGAAAGAGTGAACCAAAATAAGGCCCATGGTTTTGCCCATTTTCCAAAAAAATTTGTACTGAGCTCAGATCTGAATAAGGCCCTCAGTTCCATAGCATGAACAGTAGGAAAACACACAATATATGCCCTGCAAACAGGCGCAGGTTCAGCTCTGCAATAAGATCTAGCTCGTTATGAAAGTGACATCACTTGCTAGATGCCGCAAATGAATGAAATTAGTCTTGTCTGTGTAGAAGCCACTAATGGCCTGACTTACTGTAGATCTATTGGAAAGATGCACTCAATGTAATGTAAAAGGGAGTGCAGAAACTGCCACAGCTCATCCTGAGGCTCTCAGCTGGGAGAATGGCTGGTACTCTTTGAAGCTGC
Source organism: Crinia signifera (assembly GCF_055691185.1). NCBI lineage: Eukaryota > Metazoa > Chordata > Amphibia > Anura > Myobatrachidae > Crinia > Crinia signifera. The sequence goes on from NC_139217.1 coordinate 448,891,453, forward strand.
CTGAGTCGGGTGAGATGGCGTGTCCAACTTTTTGAAGAAGTGTTAGCGTCAGTGAGAGTTGAATTTTTCCCTCTATTTGACAATTTGTTGGGCAGAACGGACGACTGTTAGAAGATGGGTATCACAGCCCCACAATAAAACTCACTGATGTGGTTGTCAGAATTTGAACCCAGGACCTTGTAAATTTGAGTCCAGAGCTTCTTTCAGTCGAGCCACAGTGGAAGCAGTTGGATTAGATTTTGTTTCTGGTATATTTGATTTTTCACAACAGTCGCTGTTCTCCGCCCACTTCCTGATCACAGCCAATCTCCCGCAGGCTGTGAGCATATTAGGCAGGAAGTGAACACCTGCTGGTGATGTTTTCCTGGAAGATTCTTGCTCTGCACACATTGAACTGGAGTGTTTCACCTCTTGCCTTTGGACCTCAACCTACTGTATTTACCAGATACCCTCTTGTCTTCTGCCTGCCCATAATGTTACTCCCAACTCCCTGTCTGTCCTTGGATTCTGCTCCTGCCTGATGGCCAGATGCACTAAGCTTCAAAAGGGATAAAATGGAGAGTGATAAACAGCCAGCCAATCAGCTCCTACCTGCCATGTCACAGACTGTATTTCAAAAAATGTCAGACAGGAGCTGATTGGTTACTTGTTTATCACTCTCCATGTTATCACTATTGAAGCTTAGTGCATCTGACCCTGAGTCTGTTATGTCACCTTGAACTTGCAGGCTTCAGTTCACCTGTCAGCGTAATACACAAATCTATCCATCACATCCAGCACTTACCTGGGGGCGGGGCCTGACTAAATGTCCCAGGTGCCCTAGGCACATGTAGCTCCCATTGTAATGCCGCTAAACACACGTGCTCAGGGACTGCCACTGCCTTTATGAAGTGAGGAAATATTTCCATGGAAAAGAAGGGAGGGAGAATAAAATTAATCATCATCATCGACAGCTGCGTGGCTCTTGCGCCACACATAAGGAGTAATCAGGTTATGTTGCGGCTGAGTCTGCACATTTCCTGTGCACATGTGCAATTCAGAAATGTTTATTTTACGCACAACAGAAACTGCATGAGCCCAACTCTACACCATGGCCCCAGGAGTCAAAGAAACAAAACATTTTTTGAGCTGCGGTGCTTATATCTATGCATTCGGATTAACAAAACTCTTTACCGGGGGAAATTGATCTTCGCTATATCTATGTGGCAGCAATTGTTTTTTTAATCTTCTTAAGTTCCTTTCACAAGACGGACCTGTCACTAGGAAGGGAAAGGATGCTGTTTATTTATTTATAGTGTACGCTGTGGAATAGCTGGCATATAAAAAAAATATATAAAAACTAGGAATGTATTTCCGTAGCCGGTACATGTTTTGAGCGAGCACATTTCATGGTTAATTAATAAGAGCGCCAGGTTATGTAGAGTGCATCTAACTGATCCTTCGTACTGCACCGGACAGTTTTTTTTTAATTTGAAATTCATTTTATTGATTGTTTTTTTCAAATGATTTAATAAGAATTCTATTGGAAGTAAGACGCAAAACAGACGTATTTATGCTTTAGTTCTCCTTTACATTTTCTAAGGTCTGAAATAAGCCATTCTAAACTAGGTCAGGAAAGGATTATATGAACAATGGGCCATTTAGCGAATAGAATCACTGAGCAGAAGACTCAATGTCACTTACTGTATATTGCTTATTTTCTGCCCATGAGGATGGATACCTAAAGGAAACGATTGATTAACGATTGATTAATACCTTAGGTCATTTACCCTATTGCGGGTCTGATTCAGGGGTAAACATGGTTCTTTTGCCACAGCCAAGACTTTTTCTTCACCACGGCCGATGGCCTTCCTACTGATGGGCCTACTGGCTGCAGTGCTAACCATACCTGTGCGTATTGAGACGCACCATTTAAACTTGCAGCAGCCTTATGGAGATGCAGATTCTATATCCGAACATGAGAACCTGTGTCACAGCAAATGTGTCTTTACAACACGGCATGTCTGCAACATCCCTACGTAGGGATGGCCATCGACCATCGATGATTTGAAATCATCGATGGTTCATGGCCGATGTCAAATACTTTTGCCATCGATGGGGGAGAACCAGATGGTTTACCTCCATCGATGGAACAGCAAAACAATGTTTTGCTTTTTTTTTTTTCAAAGTGCCAGGACACGGAACATAGCCCGGCCCTGACACCTGCGAAGCCCTGCCCCCATGTTTTGATTGGCCCACAGGCCAATCAATCAAACACAATGGATGACCATTGATATGTAAAAATATCGATGGCCATGCATAGGCAGCGATGGCCATCCCTATACCTACATCTGGCTAGCCACTCCCATTTTACCAACCATGCTTGCCCCCCATTTCTTTGTGTGTCTTTAGGTCTAATTCACAGTTTTACGCTAAAGTTGCCGCAGATGCGATCTCTACAAATGAAAATATGATAATAATATAATGCTGCAGTTGCTGGGTTTTGTATTGACAGGTCCGACAAGCCCTTGCAACTACCTACAGCCGCGTGCACATTTGCAGCATTGACTCAGAAGCGGCAAACATCAACTCAGCGAGTACTGGTCCCTATACATCTACAGCCCCATCTCCTTGACTCCCTGGAATCGTCACTCCACCGAGGAATCTGAAAACATTGGTGGTGACTGAGTCCCGAATTCGCTCTCCCGTCCAATGTTAGGGGTTTGCGCGGGTGCACACTCGAATATGCGCATGTGCAAACCGCCGGAGTGAGCGAGTTTCACACTCGCCAGGGTGTTTGCTCCAGGATGAGAGGGCAGGGGGTGGGCAAGGGCAGGACGTAGGGGAATGCCCAGCATTTTATGGGGGGGGGGGGGGGTGTCTGGCATCACATGACATCAGCATCCGCCCCAAATTTGCCCATCTCCGGACAGAATAAAAGTCAGATGACTCTGATGATTTGATGATTTCTCTCCCGTGCGGCCACGTGCAAACAGATGTGTATGTGAACGCATCCGATGGCATGCAAGAGAGCGCATTCGGGGGGGGCAGGCCTTTGGCGTGGCTGCGTTTTCCTGCTCGCTAGGCTGAAAATATTGCCTAGCGAACAGGGATGAATCAGGCCCATCGGCCGCTTGCATCTGACACTGCCACCCCATCCCACTGAATCAGGCCCTGTTTGTCTACCAGAAAAATATAGCAACACAATGGAGTAAATTAAGTTTTTTTTTCCTGGCATAGAATTACACAGCGGTTTATTTAATTTGTATTAGCTTTATTCGTCTTTGTTAATCAAACGCATAAGATATTTGATTTACAAGAAGGTACAAGCTTGTATCAGAGAGGCCTTCAGTCAGGTGGCAATAACTTGTCTGTGACGGAGAGAATTAGTTGAGTAATTGCAGTTTCTTGGCATGAAGTACATAACTGATGCCTGCTTTGAGTGTGTGCCAACCTGCCAGTACGGGCAGAAGGATGGTCTGAGATTGCTGATACATTTTGTAATATAATGTAAGAAACATTCTATTTGCATGCCCTCTGTCCTGTTAATGCGTGCTTTAATCACTGGCAAGACACTTGGGATCTCCTACTCGAAGCCTTCAGTTACAAGTATACAGTCCTCCCGCTATGTATATCCATCCTGCAGTGCTGATCTCCCCGATCCAGTAACACAGCGATCTGGCGTTCCGCTGATGGGATTGTGAACGCATGGTGGCTTTTGTCTCTCACCAGTAAATGGATGAAGTGGAACAATAGGAGTGGACTTGGGACCTTTGTGGAGTAACACCTTTGGGATGCAATCTAGTTAGTATCGTACCCAAAAGATCATTGCTGTAACTAGGGGCCCAATTCAGACCTGCTCGCTCGGCTGCTAGTGTTTGGAACCCAGCAAACCGGTAAATGCCGCCCCACCGAACGCCCCCTCCCCGCGCCGCGCCCTTGTACACGGCCTTGTCGTCTGATAATCGGACTCACCTATCCCTGATGAAGTCCTTACCTGTGACGAAACGCATCAGACGTGGCCTCTTCTTGCTAACGTGGTGACATCATCTTGGTCCCGGTGTTTGACAGCTGACTCCGGCGGTCTATTTGTAACGGTTGAGAGAATGCGTCCACATGCTGCAACGTGCTTTCCCTCGTCCGCCTTGTAACCGTCTATGCTGATCCTATGCTTGCAAGCTGTTTCACCGATGTACAGTATGTGAGCTGATTTATAGTAACATTATTTTATTTATGTCCGCTCATGGTGCGCTTATTTCTGTCTTGTTTGCAAATAAATATATTCGGTACTTGTTTCCTAGCAGGGCGCCCACTAAGCAAATTGCTAAGTGGGCTATTCTGCGTAGGAAAATCGCATCGCATCACATCGCTTGTGCCATTTCAGTGCCGTGCGATGCGATGCTATTTTGAAATGTCATTTATTCACTGGTATGTATGCCCCCCGGGGAACTCATTGCATCGCTTTGCACTTTCCGATTTTATAGGGTGTGCGATGCCATTACATTAGCTATACAATAATATGATTGTATGACATACAAATAGGTTTTAGGCACCCCCCACTATCCACGCCACCCCGAAGTGTGGCGAGCGGACGCGGAATACATGTAAAGTAATCCGCGTCCCCTCGCCACGCTTCCGGCTCGGTGTCTCTCTGCGCTCGCCACACTATATAAAATCAACTCCACGCCGATGTGGATAGTGGGGGTATGAAAAGGTCGGAGGACGCGTTCCGCCACCCCTCGCCACACTTCAGGGTGGCGGGGATAGTGGAGGGGGAGCGTAAATAAATTACATTAAAAAATCGCATCGCACGGCACTAAAATGGCCCATACGATGCGATGCGATTTCACTAAGTTAACGTACGTAGGAAATCTGGGCGCCCTGCTAGGAAACAAGTACCATATATTCATATATATGCTTCCACATGTTTGCCTTCCTATTTCCATTTTGTCTTCCCCATTTCCTTCTGTCTGCTATCCCATCATTTCCTCCCCATTTACCCACTTGGGGTCCCATTTATGAACGAAAATAACAACATTAGCATTTTTTGTAAAGTATTATAGTGATACAAAGGAAAATTCAGCTGATAGTCAACAATACTTACCTGTCCAGAGCTGTCTCTAGCACACAAAAATGGGTAATAGGCCAATGTCCCTGGCAGGGGCTGAGGTTGTCCCTGGCAGGAGCTGAGGTTGCCCATATGAATGATCAAGTTCTGAAAATAAAAGGTTCTTCTTGCATTCTTCTAAACTAGACTGTTCTATCAAACAAAGCAGTGTTGCCTCTCCTATGTTCTATGTCCCTGGAGGGAAGGCATCATAATTAAACTTTTAGTGGCTCAAATATTCCAGAGGTTGTGGAAAGAGCCATCTGTTTCTAATAAGATCCCATGGTTGTCCCCCCTGCTGAGAGATCAGAGCCAGGATATCACTGACAGCTGTAGGTCTAGTGCTCATCTCTTGTCTCAAACCTTTTGGTTCTATTCCCAGCAGTGAGCTCTGGGTAGTGAAACTTTCTGTATGTCTATGGCATGTCACTGCACGTCCAGATCTCCTAATGGTCAAGGGAAAGTCCTGGGAAAATAGGGATTGTTCCACAAATGTAATTTGGCCTAAATGGGTCTATGGAGCTTGTATCATTTCTAATTATTCCTTTTCATATGTGTCCCCATCAACAAATCTACTCCTCTGTTCTGCTCCAGTGTCCATTAGCCAGCTGATTCATACAGAGCATCCTTGAGCAGGGAGTAGGAACAGGATGGCACAACGGAGGAAGCAAAGAAGCTCATGGTGGGAGAAGCAAGGAGAAGGGAGCTCAAGCGGAACAGAGGAACTGTGTTTAGGGGGAGCAGCTTGTAGAAGGGAGTGGGAGCAGGAAGGAAAATGGAGGAAGAGGAGCAGTGTATGGTTGCGGGAGCAAGGAGAAGGGAGTGTGGAAAGGATGGATACTGGTGGGAGAGGAGCAGTGCATGGTGGGAGGAGCATGGAGAAAGTAGTGAGAGAAGGATGGAGAATGGTGAAAGAGGAGCAGTGCATGGTGGGAGGAGCCTGGAGAAGGGAATGAGAGAAGGATGGAGAATGGTGAAAGAGGAGCAGTGCATGGTGGGAGGAGCATGGAGAAGGTAGTGAGAGAAGGAAGGAGAATGGTGGAAGAGGAGCAGTGCATGGTGGGAGGAGCATGGAGAAGGGAATGAGAGAAGGAGGGAGAATGGTGAAAGAGGAGCAGTGCATGGTGGGGGGAGCATGGAGATGGGAGTGAGAGATGGAAGGAGAGTGGTGAAAGAGGAGCAGTGCATGGTGGGAGGAGCATGGAGAAGGTAGTGAGAGAAGGAAGGAGAATGATGAAAGAGGAGCAGTGCATGGTGGGAGGAGCATGGAGAAGGGAGTGAAAGATGGAAGGACAATGGTGGAAGAGGAGCAGTGCATGGTGGGAGGAGCATGGAGAAGGGAGTGAGAGATGGAAGGAGAATGGTGGAAGAGGAGCAGTGCATGGTGGGAGGAGCATGGAGAAGGGAATGAGAGAAGGAGGGAGAATGGTGAAAGAGGAGCAGTGCATGGTGGGGGGAGCATGGAGATGGGAGTGAGAGATGGAAGGAGAGTGGTGAAAGAGGAGCAGTGCATGGTGGGAGGAGCATGGAGAAGGTAGTGAGAGAAGGAAGGAGAATGGTGAAAGAGGAGCAGTGCATGGTGGGAGGAGCATGGAGAAGGGAGCGAGAGATGGAAGGAGAATGGTAGAAGAGGAGCAGTGCATGGTGGGAGGAGCATGGAGAAGGGAGTGAGAGATGGAAGGAGAATGGTGGAAGAGGAGCAGTGCATGGTGGGAGGAGCATGGAGAAGGTAGTGAGAGAAGGAAGGAGAATGGTGAAAGAGGAGCAGTGCATGCTGGGAGGAGCATGGAGAAGGGAGTGTGGAAAGGATGGATACTGGTGGGAGAGGTACAGTGCATGGTGGGAGGAGCATGGAGAAAGGAGTGAGAGATGTAAGGAGAATGGCTCTTGCCAAGCATACCATCATTGTGATTTAACAAGCTTAAGGAGCCATAACCTATTTCCTCTAGTAAAGCTGGGACAATAACACTGCTGGTCCATAGCATCTATCATACATGAGGAACGGATCCGGCTCCATACTCAGGCGGATGGTAACTATGTTTGTTGCTTGTGACTCTCAGAGATTGCTACAATCCCAGAAGGCATAATAGGAGTGGATTTACCTAATGGTCGCTAGTTAGGGGTAGATTATCAAGTGCAGATGTGTGTGTGTTCTTAATAGGTCATATATATTTTATGTATCTCTAATTTATGTGTGTATTTATAAAGATTACCACATTTGTGAAATCAGTCCAATTGCTAGATTTGTTTTTATTCACTCAGTGCTGCTATTGTTTTTTTTCTTTCGTATATATACAGTTGTGACTATCCTGTTATACAGCAGCTGCTTTTATTGTGAAAACCGCTCATGACAAGCACCTCCTAGGATTACCCCCACCGGTATCCAAATCCTGTTTCTGCATGGTGGAAGCAGCCTGTAGGCGGGAGAAGGAAGGTGAATGGAGGAAGAGAAACATTGCTTGGAGGGAGGAGCATAGAGAATTGAGCAAGAGAAGGAAGTAAGTGGGGGAAGAGGAGCAGTGCATGGTGGAAGGCAACAGCCTGTAGAAGGAATTGGGAACAGGATGGAGAATGAAAGAAGAGAAGTAGTGCATGGTGGGAGAAGCATGGAGAAGGGAGCAGGAGAAGGACGTCGAATGGAGTAAGTGGAGCTGTGCATGATGGGAGGAGTAAGGAGAAGAGAGCTGGAGTAGGAAGGAGGATGAAGGAAGAGGAGCAGTGCATAGTGGAAGGAGAATGGAGAAGGAAGGAGAATGGAGTAAGAGGAGCTGTGCATGATGGGAGGAGCAAGTAGAAGAGAGCAGGCATAGGAAGGAGGATGAAGGAAGAGGAGCAGTGCATAGTGGAAGGAGAATGGAGAAGGATGGAGAATGGAGTAAGAGGAGCTGTGCATGATGGGAGGAGCAAGTAGAAGAGAGCAGGCATAGGAAGGAGGATGAAGGAAGAGGAGCAGTGCATAGTGGAAGCAGTCTGTAAGAAAGAAGCTCAAGCAGAAAGAGAATGTGGATGAACTGTGTTTAGTGGGAGCAGCCTGTAGAAGGGATCAGGAGCAGGGTGGATAATGGAGGAAGATAAGCAGTGCATGGTGGGAGAAGCCTATAGAAGGTAGTGGGACCTGGATGGAGAATGGAGGCAGAGTACCAGTGCATGGTGGGAGGAGCACGGAGAAAGCAGCGGGAGAAATAAGGAGAATGGAGCAAGAGGAGCAGTGCATGGCTGGAGCAGTCTGTAGAAGGGAGTAGGAACAGGATGGGGAATGGAGCTGTGCATGGTGGGAGGAGCATAGATTTATGGTAGTGGGAGATGAATGGAGAATGGAGGAAGAAGAACAGCAGGAAAGAAGGGAGTGTGGTGTAAATGTAGGATAAAGAGCAGTGCATGGTGTTTGGTACTTACAGTATCATATGCAGACGTATTCGGTGTGTCATACAGAGACACAGGTGTATTTGGTGTATCGCATATGCAGGCGTGTGGCATGTGTCATATGTAGTTGTGTTTGGTGTGTCTCATACACAGGGCAGCCGAGAGGGGGGGGGGGAGCGGGTACTAATTACCCGGGCCCAGGCTTGCTGGAGGGGCCACGCATCTATTGATGACCTCTTTGTATATGATATTCAGAATTGGCAGAATGTGGACTTGCTGTGTAGTTGTCTCTGATTGTTGATTTTTTTTTTTTTAAATAAATGTTTGTTACTACAAATCCTCTGATATTTAATGTTTAATCTCTGTCATATTAGCGCTGCGCCTCTGTTGTTGTGTTGAATATTGCTTTTTGTGGAACTGACTACCGCACTTTATCGCAGCAGCTTGGAAACGTAACCCATCTCCGACACCGGCATGTTTGGTGTGTCATACAGAGACACAGGTGTATTTAGTGAATCTCATCTGCAGGCATACTTGGAATGTCTCACTGGACCTTATTCTGGTTGATTCGCAAGGTTGCATATTTTGCAGCCTTGCGAGTCCACCACCAGATGCCGCCAGAAGTGCCAGCCCCCCCCCCCCCCTCCTCGCGCGTGTCGCGTTCCCCTGCGAATCCCCGCACGGCTGCAAATCAGCACTCGGAGAACAGAGACACCTCTATGTGCTAATGTCCGCTGCCAGCCCCCCGCACCCAGTCACTGGGCGATTACCATGTCTGTGTATGAGACAGATCAAACATGCCTGCATACTGTATGTGACATACGCCCAGCGTTTTCATGGGAGCGCCCATGAAACGCTGGTTGTTCCCATGGGCTGCACCCATGGCACACGTAGTTCGCCGTGCCCGCTTATATCCTACATCTGCATATGCGCAGAATTGCGTCTGCGCATACACAGATGCAAAAACGAACTAGAATAACCCCCATAGTGTATACAGGTGTTTTTGGTATGTCTATTATATGATGGCATGTTTGGTGGGTCTCATACGCAGGCGTGTTTGGTGGGTATCATACACAGGCGTGTTTGGTGGGTATCATACACAGGCGTGTTTGGTGGGTATCATATGCAGGCGGGTAGACTACATACTTTAATAAACTTCATACCTCCCAACAGTCCCGATTTTAGCGGGACAGTCCCGATTATCAGGGCCTTTCCCGCTGTCCCTCCCGTGGCCGGCAGTGTCCCGCGGTGAGGGGGGTCTGTTGCGAGTCCCCCCTGTCAGCTGCTAAACACCGGGGAATAAACGCTGTGCGCATGCGCACAGCGTCTATTCCTGCAGCCAGGGGGCTGGGGGCATGGCTAGAGGCTCACAGAACCTCTGGGTCATGCCACCATAGCGTCAAAATGGGGGTGTGGCCTCGCGGTAGAGTCGCCCCCAACAGCGCGCAGCAAGTCGTCCCGCCTTCACCTCCTCCAAAGTTGGGAGGTATGAAACTTTGCAATTGTATAAACTCTCTGGCTAGCCACACCCCTTTGGCTATTCCCCTTTAGTGCACCCCAAGTTATTATTTAATGGGTGCCTGCCCAATTGGGAGCTTTTGTCCATTTACTTACTATTGTCTGCATTCATGGGAAGCTAACTCCCAGTTTGGTTAAGTGCTGCCCTCATTTACGCCGGAGATTATATTTTTATATATTTCACTTGTACCATTGCATTCCACTGGTGGGTTTTTATTGATCTAGTATGACACAGAATGACATGTGTCAATTTCAACACAGTAGTGCTTCATGTTTCTCTGTTTTGCTGACTTTTGCCATTTTTTCATTAAGCCGATTTAATATTAGAATTATCTACTTTTTTCTGCTAGTCTTGCAAAACCCATTCCAAGGGCTAAATGAAGTGAAGGTCAGTGATAATCAATTTCATATTGCTCTAAATCAATGTTGTAACTACGGGGCTACATTACATATTTACTAACATTTAAATATCAAATAAAAAATGGTCTGTTTAGTGTTTGCCCTTTTAGCACCGGGAACAAACATCGACTTAAATCGATTCAAATGGATCTTTATTAAATTTACCTCTAAGACTAATGGGCCCTACACACATAGCGATGTGTGCAGGGCTACCTAGCTATGCTAGGTCGGGCTGTGCTGCGCCGCTATCGCATAGCACACAGAGCTGACAGCCCACACACAGAGCGAGCTGTCAGCTCTGTGTGCTAAGCGAGCAGACAGCGCCAGTGTTCTCCGGTGGGAGAACCCTGCCGATGCCGAGATTGATGGACACTGTCCATCAATCTCGGCCAGCGATAAAGACGCGCGGGGACGCGCACTGCTGCCGATATAGCCCCCACACATACACCGATGTGAGGGCATTTGCTAAGCGACTTTGCCAAACTAAGCAAAATCGCTTAGAAAATGCCTTAATATCGGCATGTGTGTAGGCCGTATAAGAGTAACAAAGTAAAACAACATACTTGCCTACTTTTGAAAACTAGTTACAGGGAGATTATAGGCGGTAGCAGAATTTTGCACAGCACCCCATTGAGGGGGCGTGGCATTCACCCAAAGGGCGTGTCTAGTTCTATATATGGAGAGATTGTGAAAAGAGATTGTATACGTGGCACCTAGAAGCGTGGGTGTGTACTGCTACATCTGGGAGGAATCTTCTAAAATGACTTATATCCAAATGTAGATGAGCCCCAAAGCAGTTAGTAAGAGCTACTATACTTGGTAAAGTGCTGGGAAATTGTGCTGATGATTAAATGTAAATGTATCTGTCTCTCATTCCTTTTTTCCCCAAAAAATTTAACAGTGTAATGTGGGCTAGGTGAATTGAGGGAGATTGCTAGACTCATGAGGGAGAGAGGGAGATTGCTGTTATTTCAGGGAGTCTCCTGCAGAATGCAGGATGGGAGGTAACTATGATGTAACAGTGTAATGTGGGCTAGGTGAAATGAGGGTGATTATTAGACTAATGAGGGAGAGATGGAGATTGCTGCTATGTCAGGGAGTCTCCTGCAGAATGCAGGAGGGGAGGTAACTATGATGTAACAGTGTAATGTGGGCTAGGTGAAATGAGGGAGATTATTAGACTAATGAGGGAGAGATGGAGATTGCTGCTATGTCAGGGAGTCTCCTGCAGAATGCAGGAGGGGAGGTAACTATGATGTAACAGTGTAATGTGGGCTAGGTGACATGAGGGAGATTATTAGACTAATGAGGGAGAGAGGGAGATTGCTGCTATTTCAGGGAGTCTCCTGCAGGGTGCAGGAGGCTAGGCAACTATGAAGTAAAACAATGACATATAAAATCATAATATTTAGCACACTGATCAAAAAATATCTTTAAACATTTGTTTCTGCTGTGTTTTACCGTACAACCCCTTTATAATGTTTTACTATTTAAACTGACAGCTTTATCATTTGATCATATAAAGTTTCCTGCAAAATTCTTTAATAAAAATGTATTTAATGTGAAAGCCGCGCATTTGGGGATTTTGACGTGCAGACTGGCGCATAACTAAAATTAGATCAATGTCTGTAGTCACATAAACAGCCGCCCGTCACACTGGAAGCCATTATTTCTCACAATATATATATCAATTTGCCGTGCAAATCTGTGCATTAGATAAAGACCTGCAACAAAGGGGAGGAAGATGTAAAGACGATTGAAGTGGTACGGTAGGCAGCAGAAGAAAGGAATGGAAATTTTCTATCTCTATACATTTGATGTATGTCTGATAAAGAAAATTATTTATGAATGTTATACATCTGCGCTGAGCTTGGTATTGTGCAGCCTTAAGGTCCATACGCACTGGGCATGTTTGCCCAGTGTGTATGGTGCACGATGATGGGGAAAATGGCTGGGCTGAAATACACACTGAGCATTTTTCGCCCCTACATGCGTTTTCCCCAGGGTGGATAACTGTAAACTGAGCTGTTTTCACCCCAATGTCGCCCAGTTTGGATGGGCCTTAAGTCAGTGTTTGGATTTTGAAGTTCACTTTTTCTAGTATTATATTCTCGTTCTAACCTAGACACACTGAAACATAGGTGTCACGATCCGAGCTCTCAGACAGACCTTCTTACCGGCTAAGTGCCTCCGCAGGTTCAGCTTGCGGTCCAGATGTCATCCCTGCAGCGTCCTGTCTGCGTGCGCCATCACCGCTGCCATCCTCCAGTCCTCTCAGCGCTGCTGAGTCCGCGGCTGCGCGGCGCACCGCTCTCCTGACTCCCGGTGACAGTACCCAGTGCACGGCAATCCGTCTGTCCGCCGCCATTGCTCCCAGTCACAAGCATGGCGTGCACAAACATACTTTCCCGCCATAGCAGACATGGGGGCTGCCATGTTTTTCCCAGTCACATGTTTGCTCTGTCCAATCCTGATGGTTCTGATCTCCCAGTCATACCTGCCCGGCCAATCCTGGCCACTCAGTGGGTATAAGTATGCTGGGAGCTCTCAGAACCATTGCTAGTGCTTCAGTTGTCTCCAGTGTGTGTTCAGCTGTCCTTGTCTCCGTGCAAGTGTATTCCTGCTGGTGTTGTTATCTCCTATTCTGCAGTGTACTCCAGGCATCTCCTGTGAAGTCCAGGTTATTCCATCTCCTGTGATCCTGCTTCTACAGCCCAGCATTCAAGCCTAGCTCCGGGACTCTGGTCCTTCCGATGTTCCATCATCGCTCACCATCGATGTTCCATCATCGTCTGTAAAGTCCGATACTCCGGATCTCCATCTTCCAGTTCCCGTCCGTCATTCCGGACCCACAGTCTTCTACTTCATATCCGATGTTCCATCATCGCTCACCATCGATGTTCCATCATCATCAGTATAGTCCGATACTCCGGATCTCGATCTTTTCAGTTTCCGTCCGTCATTCCGGACCCACAGTCTACTACTCCATATCCGATGTTCCACCATCGATACCATATCATCATCATCCATCTGTAAAGTATCGCTATCTGCATAGACTGTATCATATCTCCTGCATACTTTACTGCCTGTCTATTTACAACCATCTGCTAATAAAACTCGGTTGTATTTTATTACTGACTGTTCATTGGCTTCGGGTGCACTGTCACGCATTCTATGCGTAAAGGTCCTCTCCAACCTCCCCGGTTCAGGTACCGGTCCAGGTCCCCACCAGAGGCCTCAGTCACGTCGACTCGGACCCCTGGTGTGACAATAGGTAGAATTTCAGAGTTGTCCGCTCCTGCGTTCGCAATAGCAGCTGCTGTTGGAACACTGGGAAATACAGTGTCGGTTTGGGACATGAAAGTAGGGCTGGTTATCGGTGTATTCGCCATCGATGGTTGCCACCACTGCAACCAGCCATCGATAGTATTAAACTATGTGATGGATGACCTATCGATGGTCATCCATTTTCTTTGACTGACTGGCCAATCAGAATGTGGGGGCGTGGATTTGTGGGTGTTGGGGGCGGAGCTATGCTCCTTGCCCCAGCACTTTGTTTAAAAAAAGAGCAAAACATCGGTTTTGCTGTGCCATCGATGGAGGAAAAACATCTGGTTCTCCCCCAGCTATGGCAAAAGTATTCAACATGGGCCATCTACCATTGATGATTTCAAATCATCAATGGCAATCTCAGTGCAGAATATGTGTGCATAAATAACTGGTAATAAATAATATATCCGGTGCGGACGTTTATGGACGCTTTTTTTTCGCCAATGCAGTTTCAACTTTGTTTAAAGTCGAATCTGCACTGGCTGAATATTGGAAATAACGGAGGCATTTTCGACCGAAAGACGTGGATTGGCAAATTTGCTTTTCAACCGTGCCAATTTTTTTGCCAGTTGAAAAATCGGCACTTGGATTGAATAGGTCAAATGCAAATTGAACCGAAAATTGTAGGAAATATCAGCACATATTGAATACCACCTGTTTGACCAGTATAATGCTCCATGCCACTGAGTGTGCCCAGCGCCACTCACATACCTGACGTCTGTAGTCACCCCTCCAACTCAGGCCCAGCGTGTTACAATGGATGAATGTATTACCAGTACTCTATGTAACCTATACATATTACATAAGTGTTCCAGTAATACTAAACCTGCAAATAGGCTTCATGCAGTGATTAAATCAATGTTACTAATGAAAAAATAATAATCATTATCAGCAGCAGCAGCAGCATCATCATCAGCAGCAGCAGTGTATCTGCAGTGAATGATATATGATGTGACCTATACAGGATGACAATCCTGTGTATCATATCTGCATGTCATACTTTCTTGCAGCTACAGTATGTGCTGGTGATATTCCTGCCTGCGTGCATGCTGCTGCTGCCTATTAATAGTTAAACGTGGAAGGGGAGCGGACACGTCCACCCGTGGGGGAGTAGCCGGCCCGGGCAGCACATTCCTGGGCTTAGTGCGCTGCCAGCATCTGATTAGAAGCGCTCAGTATCCGAGGGGCTGTGAGTGGCTGACTTGCTGCTGGAAGGAGGAGGAGGGGGAGGAGGAGAAGGACGGAGCCAGCCGGCTGCACACAGCTGACAGCCCCAGCAGCAAAGGACATTTCCAGGGCTCCCAGTAGCTGCTGACTGGTGAGTACACTCATACCCAGCTATTAATAATCCTCCTGATCCCCGTGGGCTCTGAGCTGCTGCAGGACATCCAGGCAATGCCATAGGGAATGGGATCCAGCAGTCACTCAGGGCTTGTTTGGGAAATGCAACATATAAATGGTAACATAAAAGCTGGTCCTATGCAGAATGCTGCTGTAAATAGGGAGATGCTATTTCCAGCCATACATCCCATGATGCACGCTGCTATCCCCATGTTGGATGCAAAAGATGCACATCCCCAAATTGCATCCATAATAATCCATCCTCCATTATTTATGTGCACACAGCCCCCTCTTTTTCTGTTTCCTCCTCTATATTAATCCATCCATCTCTCTATGCAGACATTTCTCCATAGTCTCAGGTCTCGGGGTAGAACCAGGGGGCAGTGGCTCTGTGATGCTGGCTGTGTACGGAGAGGGTTGAGCACCAGATTTCAGCTCCCCCCTGTCATTCATGTGTTATTGCAGACACAGATCTGACTGCCACTCGCCATCCCTGCTGTGCAATCTGCCACTCGCCATCCCTGCTGCGTAATCTGCCACTCGCCTACCCTGCTGCGTAATCTGCCACTCGCCATGCCTGCTGTGTAATCTGCCACTCGCCATGCCTGCTGTGTAATCTGCCACCCTCCATCCCTGCTGTGTAATCGGCCACTCGCCATCCCTGCTGTGCAATCTGCCACTTGCCATGCCTGCTGTGTAATCTGCCACCCTCCATCCCTGCTGTGTAATCGGCCACTCGCCATCCCTGCTGTGCAATCTGCCACTTGCCATGCCTGCTGTGTAATCTGCCACCCTCCATCCCTGCTGTGTAATCGCCCACTCGCCATCCCTGCTGTGTAATCTGCCACTCGCCATCCCTGCTGTGCAATCTTCCACCCTCCATCCCTGCTGTGTAATCTGCCATTCGCCATGCCTGCTGTGTAATCTGCCACCCTCCATCCCTGCTGTGCAATCTGCCACCCTCCATCCCTGCTGTGTAATCTGCCACCCTCCATCTCTGCTGTGTAATCTGCCATCCTCCATCCCTGCTGTGTAATCTGCCATCCCTGCTGTGTAATCTGCCACCCTGCATCCCTGCTGTGTAATCTGCCACCCTCCATCCCTGCTGTGCAATCTGCCACCCTCCATCCCTGCTGTGAAGTCTGCCACTCTGCATCCCTGCTGTGTAATCTGCCACCTTCCATCCCTGCTGTACATTCTGACACCCTCCATCCCTGCTGTGTAATCTGCCACTCGGCATCCCTGCTGTGTAATCTGCCACCCTCCATCCTAGCTGTACAATCTGCCACCCTCCATCCCTGCTGTGTAATCTGCCACCCTCCATCCTAGCTGTACAATCTGCCACCTTCCATCCCTGCTGTGTAATCTGCCACCTTCCATCCCTGCTGTGTAATCTGCCACCCTCCATCCCTGCTGTGTAATCTGCCACCCTCCATCCCTGCTGTGTAATCTGCCACACCATCCCTTCTGTGTAATCTGCCACCCTCCATCCCTGCTGTGTAATCTGATACCCTCCATCACTGCTGTGCAATCTGCCACCCTCCATCCCTGCTGTGTAATCTGCCACTCTGCATCCCTGCTGTGTAATCTGCCACCCTCCATCCCTGCTGTGTAATCTGCCACCGTCCATATCTGCTCTGCAATCTGCCACCCTCCATCCCTGCTGTGTAATCTGCCACTCTGCATCCCTGCTGTGTAATCTGCCACCCTCCATCCCTGTAGTGCAATCTGCCACCCTCCATCCCTGCTGTGTAATCTGCCACCGTCCATATCTGCTGTGTAATCTGCCACCCTCCATCTCTGCTGTGTAATATGCCATCCTCCATCCCTGCTATGTAATCTGCCACTCGCCATCCATGATGTGTAATCTGCCACCCTACATCCCTGCTGTGCAATCTGCCACCCTCCATCCCTGCTGTGCAATGTGCCACCCTCCATCCCTGCTGTGCAATCTGCCACCCTCCATCCCTGCTGTGTAATCTGCCACCCTCCATCCCTGCTGTGTAATCTGCCACCCTCCATCCCTGCTGTGTAATCTGCCACCCTCCATCCCTGATGTGTAATCTGCCACCCTCCATCCCTGCTGTGTAATCTGCCACCCTCCATCCCTGCTGTGTAATCTGCCACCTTCCATCCCTGCTGTGTAATCTGCCACCCTTCATCCCTGCTGTGTAATCTGCCACCCTCCATCCCTGCTGTGTAATCTGCCACCCTCCATCCCTGCTGTGTAATCTGCCACCCTTCATCCCTGCTGTGTAATCTGCCACCCTCCATCCCTGCTGTGTAATATGCCAAACACCATCCCTGCTGTGTAATATGCCACCCTTCATCCCTGCAGTGTAATCTGCCACCCTACATCCCTGCTGTGTAATCTGCCACCCTCCATCCCTGCTGTGTAATCTGCCATCCCTGCTGTGTAATCTGCCACCCTGCATCCCTGCTGTGTAATCTGCCACCCTGCTGTGTAATCTGCCACCCTCCATCCCTGCTGTGCAATCTGCCACCCTCCATCCCTGCTGTGAAGTCTGCCACTCTGCATCCCTGCTGTGTAATCTGCCACCTTCCATCCCTGCTGTACATTCTGACACCCTCCATCCCTGCTGTGTAATCTGCCACTCGGCATCCCTGCTGTGTAATCTGCCACCCTCCATCCTAGCTGTACAATCTGCCACCCTCCATCCCTGCTGTGTAATCTGCCACCCTCCATCCTAGCTGTACAATCTGCCACCTTCCATCCCTGCTGTGTAATCTGCCACCTTCCATCCCTGCTGTGTAATCTGCCACCCTCCATCCCTGCTGTGTAATCTGCCACCCTCCATCCCTGCTGTGTAATCTGCCACACCATCCCTTCTGTGTAATCTGCCACCCTCCATCCCTGCTGTGTAATCTGATACCCTCCATCACTGCTGTGCAATCTGCCACCCTCCATCCCTGCTGTGTAATCTGCCACTCTGCATCCCTGCTGTGTAATCTGCCACCCTCCATCCCTGCTGTGTAATCTGCCACCGTCCATATCTGCTCTGCAATCTGCCACCCTCCATCCCTGCTGTGTAATCTGCCACTCTGCATCCCTGCTGTGTAATCTGCCACCCTCCATCCCTGTAGTGCAATCTGCCACCCTCCATCCCTGCTGTGTAATCTGCCACCGTCCATATCTGCTGTGTAATCTGCCACCCTCCATCTCTGCTGTGTAATATGCCATCCTCCATCCCTGCTATGTAATCTGCCACTCGCCATCCATGATGTGTAATCTGCCACCCTACATCCCTGCTGTGCAATCTGCCACCCTCCATCCCTGCTGTGCAATGTGCCACCCTCCATCCCTGCTGTGCAATCTGCCACCCTCCATCCCTGCTGTGTAATCTGCCACCCTCCATCCCTGCTGTGTAATCTGCCACCCTCCATCCCTGCTGTGTAATCTGCCACCCTCCATCCCTGATGTGTAATCTGCCACCCTCCATCCCTGCTGTGTAATCTGCCACCCTCCATCCCTGCTGTGTAATCTGCCACCTTCCATCCCTGCTGTGTAATCTGCCACCCTTCATCCCTGCTGTGTAATCTGCCACCCTCCATCCCTGCTGTGTAATCTGCCACCCTCCATCCCTGCTGTGTAATCTGCCACCCTTCATCCCTGCTGTGTAATCTGCCACCCTCCATCCCTGCTGTGTAATATGCCAAACACCATCCCTGCTGTGTAATATGCCACCCTTCATCCCTGCAGTGTAATCTGCCACCCTACATCCCTGCTGTGTAATCTGCCACCCTCCATCCCTGCTGTGCAATCTGCCACCCTCCATCCCTGCTGTGTAATCTGCCACCCTGCATCCCTGCTGTGTAATCTGCCTCCCTCCATCCCTGCTGTGTAATCTGCCACCCTCCATCCCTGCTGTGTAATCTGCCACCCTCCATCCCTGCTGTGTAATCTGCCACCCTCCATCCCTGCAGTGTAATCTGCCACCCTCCATCCCTGCAGTGTAATCTGCCACCCTCCACCCCTGCTGTGTAATCTGCCACCCTCCATCCCTGCTGTGTAATCTGCCACCCTGCATCCCTGCTGTGTAATCTGCCACCCTCCATCCCTGCTGTGTAATCTGCCACCCTCCATCCCTGCTGTGTAATCTGCCACCCTGCATCCCTGCTGTGTAATCTGCCACCCTTCATCCCTGCTGTGTAATCTGCCACCCTCCATCCCTGCTATGTGCTCTGCTGAAAGCAATGCTGCCTTTGTGTAATCTCTGTTGTTCATTCAAACAGAGAGATATTTGCTCTGCTACAGTATTTCCAAAACAGACGGGAAACATGGCACATTTGTCACAGGGAATCAGTAAGGGATCCCTCATTGGGATGTCATTCGGTGTTTGCGTTTCTCGCTGCATTGCGAAACATCACAGAGTGTATTCCTGTACACTGGAAAGGGTCTGCGTGCTCCACATCTGCTTGCTTTGGTTTCAAGGTATTGACCAAGTGGTACATTCAATGAGGAGACACACGTGTGGCGAGCGGCGCCAAGGGGGGTTTGTACAGTGAGGTTGCCATTTGTTTGTGAGGAAAAGCCATCCTCGTCATCCAACCCCCCTCGCTGTATTCAATGTTCCAGCAAAATCCTCACCCTCAGAGGATGGCGAGGATTCCCTTAAACTGCTAGGTTTGCCACAAATGCAGCGAGACCGCTGCATTTTGTGGCGAGCTCCGCCGTTTTGCTGGCCACCCTCGCCTTTCCACCTCGCTGAAAAGAACCAGAGAACCCCTGTATCTGTAATGGTTGCTGGGTGTACCCAAACCAGGAGTTATACTAGCCTATATTGTCTCCAGCCATAGGAAATGGCAGCAGTGGGATGCATTCTGTCCACTACACCTATCCCCTACAAAGAGGGTTATTCTGATTCACTCGGAAAGGCACAATCACTCTCTAATGGACAAAACCATATGCACTGCAGGTGGGGCTGATGTAAAATCTGCATAGAGAGTTAGATTTGGGTGTTTTATTGTTTCTGTGCAGGGTAACTACTGGCTGCTTTATTTTTACACTGCAATAAAGATATCAGTTTGAAGTACACCCCCCACCCAAATCTAACTCTCTCTGCACATGTAACATCAGCCCCACCTGCAGTGCACATGGTTTTGTCCATTAGAGAGTGATTGTGCTTTTCCCAGTGAATCAGAACAACCCCCATAGTATAAGAGAAGAGAAGAGTATTTTATGTTTTTTTTTGTGGCAATGGAGCATAATTGGTTTGAAATAAACAACTTTTAAATTTAGAAAATATATTTCGGTTATTTTTCTTCTGGATATCAGTCTCCAGACATAGGTATTATCAGTAATTGTATGTAATTATATGCTCAGCTGTTTTACATGATTGTATATATATATATATATATATATATATATATATATATATATATATATATATATATATATATATATATATATATACAATCAGTCTGTCTGAATGCAGAATGGGACCTGGTACTGCTGAAATCTGAGCCTTGTGTGAGACTGGAGCGGAGTAGATTGTAAGCTCTGAGGGCTATGAAGGACTGGTAAAGCATATCTAAATGTATCAGAGTACATACAGTAGCTCCATGATTGTTGAAGATTAACACAATATCTACCATATATCAAAGTCTACAATGACACATATATCAAAGTCCTGGTTATATCTTTGATTAGAATGGTTTGGGTACCATAGGACATAGGCCCTTATTCTGGTTCACTCGCAAAGGCTAATTCCTTCTCAAATGGACAAAACCATGTGCACTGCAGGTGGGGCAGATGTAACATGTGCAGAGAGAGTTAGATTTGGGAGAGTTATTTTGTTTCTGTGCAGGGTAAATACCGACTGCTTTATTTTTACACTGTAATATTGATCTTACTTTGAAGTTAAACCCCACCCAAATCTAACTCTCTCTGCACATGTTACATCAGCCCCCCCTGCAGTGCACACGGTTTTGTCCTTTTGAGAAGGAATTTGCCTTTGCGAGTGAACCAGAATAAGGGCCATAGTAAGGAGTGTTTGTGTATTTATTGTATTTTCGCTGACATGCTGGTGCACAGGCGTAAGTGCATACATACTTTGCGATTTAGAGAATACTTCCAAACATAGCTTCCAAATGGTACATGGGCCATATAATACATTTGCGAAATCTTTAAATAAAAGTGGATCTTTTGTTAAATGAACTGCAGAGATTTGCCTACAGTATGTTTTAGAGTATACTGTATGGCAATTGTTGTCACAGACATTAGTTTATTATTACCTTGTTTTTAGTTACAGTAAAGTAACGTGATGTCTCTCATCAGTGGGATTATAAACCATACCTGAATATATATCACTGCAATGTGCTGTGTTATTATCGCTCTTCAATGCTGATGTACATAACAGTGGTACATTAACTGTTAAGGTCCATACACACTGGGTGATTTTGGCCAGCATGTATGGACAGCAATGATCATTTTCATCGCTGGGGGGGAAAGCCGCTCAGTGCTTACACACTGAGCCGCTTCCCCCCTGCCTGGTGCCGACAGCGGGGGGGGGGGGGGGGAGACGGCTTTGCATAGCGCAGAGCTATGCAAAGCGGTCCTCAAAGCCGCTGACCACTCATCGCCGGGCCATACACACTGGGCAGCTTTGAGCTGAAAGCCGCTCAAACCTGCTGTTTTGAGCAACTTTCAGCTCAAAGTCGCCCAGTGTGTATGGGCCTTAACTTACACCAGTTGGGTCCTACCTATAGGCAGCTATCAGTTATCTTGCTGCCCATACACTTATGCGATCAGATGCGATGTGACATCGCAATGTGATGTCTCATCGCATCTGATCGCATCAAGTGGTGCTCAGTGCAGCACCCGATGTCACATGCTATCTGCGATGGACATCGGGTGCTGCGGGGTACTACCTGGCTGGGGACCGGAGCTGTCAGGTGGCTGGACTCAGCAGCGGCAGCATATGACTTTGAAATACTGGATGGCCCTCTGATTGGCCGATGCCGCTGAGACTGAGAGCTCTCTCAGCCAATCAGCGGGCTCACATTCAGGCGGCCACTGATTGGCTGAGAGAGCTCTCCCAGCGGCCTCAGTCAATCAGAGGGCCATCCAGTATTTCAAAGTCATCTGCTGCCGCCGCTGAGTCCCACCGCCTGAAAGCTCCACCGCTCCAGGCCCCCACTCCCGCTAAGGTACCGGCTCCCGCTCCTCGTACGCCGCCGCCGGCTCCGGTCCCCATCCCTGTCCCGCTCCCGCTAAGGTACCGGCTCCCGCTCCTCGTCCGCCACCGCCGGCTCCGGTCCCCATCCCTGCCCCGCTCCCCATCCCGGCCCTGCTCCCCGCTCCAGCAGCTGATTGCATTTGAGCAATCGCATGTGGTTAAAAACCACATGCGATTGCTCATGCAATTCGATAAATATGTGCAGCTCATAATATTTATCGATGCGACATTCGACGGCGTGCCTGAGCATTGCATCGAATGGCAGCTTAAAAATGAATGCAATCATTCGATTTATCGGCCAGATGTGGCCGAAATCGAATGATTGCATGCAATATCTGACATATGTATGGGCAGCATTAGGGGGATATACCAAGCAGCTTCGGTACATCCCAACATCCGTCGCCCGATGCTCTTCGCATATGTACTAACATATGCAATAAGCAACGCAAAGGGCAGCTCTCCCACTAAGGTGCAAAATAATAAGAAGTAGATTCTGATTGGTTGCTATGGGCAACATCCCATCTTCAATAGAACTCACATCTTAATAAATAAACCTCATAAAGATGTGAACCTCAATGTATTCCATTATCAGTATGGCTTCATTCTGTGGTTCTTTTATCACAGCCGTTATATCATGGAGGCAGCTTCACTTTGCTTGTCTTGAATTTGAAAGCCGCTCAAACTTTTTACCGCTCAAAGCCGCCCAGTGTGTACGGCCCGGCCGTGAGCGGTAATGGGCATCGTTGCCGGGAAAGACGCCCATCTGCTTGTATTACCGGCAGATGAGCAGCTTTGTGGATTGCTTTCCATAGTGCTGCACTATACAAAGCTGCCTGACCCCCCACTGGGGCGGAAAGCCGCTCAGTGTACATGGCCCGCTCACAGGGCCAGGCAGGCGGAAAGCCACTCAGTGTGTATACACCGAGCGGCTTCCCCCCCTGTTATGACAGCGGTCATCGCTGTCCATAGACGCTGGGCAAAACCGCCCAGTGTGTATGGACCTTGAGGGTGAAACACTTCCATTTTTGGGGGAGTACTATAAAGTAAAATAAGATAGATATGCTTGGTGATCAAAAGCCGCCAAGCACAGATTAAGAAGGCTGCTTAGGTTTTCCTGCTCCTCTTATGCTTATGGATGAACACATGATATTGTATCTTTGCCTCCTCCCTGGATTAATTTAAAGGGCAAGTAGGCTGCTATTTTAGTAGGCATAGTGTGAGTGAAAGTCTGTCAGCTGTGTCTTTCTGAAATGCACAATGTAGATTGGTAGATTTATACACAGGGGGGGGGGGTCAAATATGTCATTGCATCTCAAATGACTGAATTCTCAGCTTTTTGGTTTGTATAAAATCCCATGAAGGTACCAACATTATGGGAAGAACCTCAGCAGTCGGCAATTCTTCTCATTTATGAAACTATACTCTTCATTTTTGATCAGTACATGAATAGAGCATTAGCGATAGGAGATTGGTGGTCAATGGTCTTTTTGACACCACATTCTGTTTCAAATCCACTAATACAGTACCAGTATCAAATATTAGTTATGGCAAAGGTCTAACTCTGGGACGCCATGGAGCAACTGATGCCGGGCTCCTGCTCCCATGGGGGCACCCCTCCTCTCCTGGGAGTTTGAATCAGTTTTTTGAAAGCCATCGATATCACTTCTGTGGCTGACTCCGCCTCCTAGCTTCACACTCTATTTTAAACATAATAACCTGAATTAGAACCCACTAGAAGCAGATACCTTAATGATTGAGCTATTTACTCCTGTATAGGAAGTATGCAAATTCTACCTACAGTATATTGAGCTACTACACAACATAGTTCTACCTAATAGTAATGGTTTTGAAATAACAATTATACATAGTCAGAATCTGTAGGCTTACTGTGCAGTAGCAAATACTGTAGCTTTATCAGTGAGGTGTCTGCCTACAGTGAGACAGGCTACATGATCTAATCCATGGTGTGACTGCTAAACAATGTATTTGTTTAAAATAAATGATAATGTGAATTATGTGGTGCAATGTAACACGGTTTATAGAAATCATTTCTATATTGCTCTTTTATATACTTACTTATTTACAGTTTCCTATATAGCGCAGCATATTCCTTTGCGCTTTACAATTGTGTATATAAACATATATGGGTTGGTGTGTGGAGGGGGAGAGGGGGGGGGGGCATCAATATTTATCCAGCCCCCGGACAACTGGGACAAAGTTACGCCACCGTGTGTATTAGAACATGTACATACTTTAAAAAGTTTTCATAGTTTGCCACCTCGCTTTTGCCCATGTAGCAATTCATCAGACCTGGATTAATCCATTTGTGTGTATTGCTTTGCTCATAGGCCATGTTTATACTGTACATGGCAATCGTTAAATTGTTGATGGATGGCAGGTGCTTTTTGAATGTGTCACTTGTTAGTATTGGATGTAGTAATTGTCCAATCATCTGCCTCCGTTAATCCAGCTCATCCCTCTGTCTCTGCAAAACACCTAAGTATAGAACAGGTGGCATTTTTTTTTCTTAAATCCATTGGGTTACTGCATGGATGAGTTGTCCTAAAGCTGACTGATGGGTCCATGTACTAAGCCTTGGGGCCAGATGTATCAAGCTTCACAAAGTGATAAAGTGGAGAGTGAGAAACAGCCAGCCAATCAGCTCCTACCTGTTATTTTTCAAACCCAGCCTGTGACATGGCAGGTAGGAGCTGATTGGCTGTTTTTTTATCACTCTCCATTTTATCACTTTTGAAGCTTGATACATCTGGCCCTTGGAGAGAGTTAAAGTGGAAGGAGATAAAGTATCAACCAATGCTCTGACCCGAATTTGGCCAGTATACCGATGTTGTGCGTATACGCATGTGCAGAACCATTTCTGCGCATGTCTGTACCCAGGGAGCGAGCAAACTCGGCGAGGAGTCCGGTCGCCAAGTGCTCACTCCTGGCCTTCCGAGCAGGGGGTGGAGAGGGGTATTGCGGCCTGATCAGGGTCATTACCCTACATCGTGACGTGCATGTGGGGGCGGACAGCTGACGTAACCGGATGTCAGCTGCCCGCCCATATCATTGCTTTTCTACGCTCATATGTATGAGTGGTCTAGACCACTTGTGCATGGGGAAGCTCTTTCCACATCATTCGATGGTCGCTGACCATCGAATGATGGGTGAGGTTCCCACAGGCATTCGAATGGATGTTCACGTAAAATATACATTTGCATGGCGAATGGCCGAAATTCGGCGTGCAAATGGGTGGGGCAGGCGATCGGCCCGTGCACGGGTCTGAGCGAAGCGATCAGAATAAGGGCATAAACCCGGGTCACCCATTATACACAGGGAGACGCAGGTTTAAACCTATTTATAACCTGGGTTGAATTGCCGGGTTGGTCGACCCAGGTTATTCATACCCCTTATCCATCTACAAGCCTAGTCGCACCCGGGATTTTGTACCCGGCACCAACCCAGGTGCGACACAGCTTGTGAACCCTTTTCCACTAGAGTCCCCATCCGGCATAATGCCAGGCAGATGACATCACCGGAGGCGGGTTCTGATCCGGTGCTGGGAGATGGCAGCACCTCCCAGCATCGGCTTTACCATTGCAGTGAATGGGTCCCGGGTTGCATCAGTCCGATTTCCCCGTTTACACTACACAGTGAGCAGGGTTGAACCCATGTTCAACCATGCTCGCTACCTGGGTTAAAATGCTGATTCTCACAACCCGAGTCATTTCAACTGGGAGCATTTTCATCCGCCTGCAATCTCGGGTTTTGCGCACTCCCATGCAAAAACCCAGGATTTTAAGCTAGTGGAAAAGGGGTGTCAGTTTGGTCCTTTCACACTGCACCTCGACCTGGCAACAACCCGGCAATAACCGGGTCATAGTTGCTATGTGAAACGGGTATAAGATGGTGATTGAAAAAAAACCCTGTTATTTTAGGGTTATTTGAACCTTTTACTCCATTTATTATTGCAAGATTAATTTTCCGCAAATTCTATATACTTTAAGAAATGTATATTCATATAACTCTTCACTGAAAGGTATCAGCTGTCATAATAAGACGTCAGCATGTCTGTGGAGTTATTTATATCATGTGTGTTTTCCACTAGATTACCAGATTACAGATCTCTCTGTACACGATGTTGATATAACATTGTGCAAATGATATGCTTATTACTGTAAAAATAACCCAAAAAACAGAATGACCTTATATACTCTCTAAAATTACCGTCTTCGAATGTTTATGGTAATAACGAAAGCTTATGAAGCCTACATTATGCTTTTTCTTCATAAGCACCTTTTATGAAACACGCGGCATGGAGATTATGGTATTAAAAGTTCATGCCTAGGGCTCCTATAATTTTGAAATGAAAAGAGTCACCCGTGTGACTTGAAATTTGCATAAGCCGTCAAATCCACCCCTTACGTTCCTTTAGGTCCCACATAAGGGAAAATCATTTTTCCAACTTGAAATGAAAGATATTTAGCAAAAGTAAATTGCCGAATACCGATCACTTCCCGATGGAGATGGGAAGCCTGAGGATGTGATGACGCGTTTCACATCGAATCACATGATTTGGCCCCTCCCCATTGTACAGTGCGGCAGATGGTGGTTTTGATCTGTGGGGGTGGAGAAATGATGATGACTCTCAACACCAACCCCACACCTCAGGCATAGGCCCGTATTCAATGCGGCCGGGGAGGGGGTTAAACGGCAGGGATCGCAGAAAACAAGCATTGTTTTGCTTCATAATCATCATCATCATTTAGATTTATATATTTCCTGACGTCAAAAGTTACATTCGAGGAACACATGGTTATATTTGTTAAATGTGAGGTGTGAAAAAAAATGCAGGACACCATTAATCCTGATCAAATGCCAAACACCATTTGCTGAAATGCAGCCCCAAACTTTCAAGAAACCTTCACCAAGCTTCACCTTTGCCTGAAGACGGTCTGAGTATTCCGTTTTCCTCCCACAATCCCAAATTATACTGGTATGAATGTGTCCACAGCTGATCACTCTGACCCGGTTCCCACACCGCTATATATATATGGACCGGGAGGTGCCTATATACAGTATATATTTTCTTACCCCTGAACAAGTCCTGTAATATGCTATGGAGGATGAAACGCGTTGGTTTCTATACCATTACCTCGCCATATGATTTGGCTATCAGCTAAGCACTTGACTTTTTTAAAGTTTTCTATCAATGCACATTTTTGTATGCGTTATGTCTTTGTTAACATTTTTTAAAAAAATCATACTACAATATCAGTGTCCTTTCCCTTGTGGGAGTATTTTTTGGTTTTGAAGTGACATTTTGGGGCACCCAAAGATTTTTAAAGGACGACTTAAATCCACTCTAATACTTTACTATAAATTGTATCGTTTTACACTAATCGTATGGTGTTGTAAATGTTTGGCACAATGAGTGAAGTGTCTTCTCACAATTGATTCTAGTGAGAGTGAGAGATTTTGGGAGATTTTTCCCTATTTTTTTTAAAGCGGCAATCAATTTCATGGCAAAATCAACCTGGTTTTGCCGTAAAAATGATTGCCGCTTTAAAAAAAATTGGGGGGAAAAAATATCGACCAGTGAGCCTTACATCAGTACTAGGGAAATTGATGGAAACACTCTTAAAACAAAGAGTTGTAGAATATCTCAAAACCAGCAATTTACAGGATCCGAAACAGCATGGGTTTTCTGGAGGAAGATCATGTCAAACAAATCTTATTGACTTTTTTGACTGGGTGACTAAAGTAATAGATCAAGGTGGGGCTGTAGATGTAGCTTATCTAGACTTTAGTAAGGCTTTTGACACTGGCCCACATTGCAGACTGTTAAATAAACTTGGAAGCTTGGGATTGGAATTTAAGATAGTTGAATGGATAAGAGCATGGTTGCAGGACAGAAAACAGAGAGTTGTAGTAAATGGAGTACAGTCAAAGGAGGGAAAGGTTACAAGTGGGGTACCCCAGGGACCAGTGTTTTTTAATATCTTTATTGTTGATATTGCAAATGGAAATGAGGGTAAAATGTGCCTTTTTGCAGATGACACAAAGGTATGCAACAGGGCAGACACACCAGAAGGGGTAAAACAAATGATTGATGATCTAGGTAGATTAGAGGAATGGTCAAGAGCATGGCAACTACAGTTTAATACCAAAAAATGCAAAATCATGCACTTGGGTCTCAGAAATCCAAAGACTAAATATAGTATAAATGGCACTATAATGGAAACTACTGAGGAAAAGAGGGATCTAGGTGTCACTATTTCAGGGGACTTAAAGGCAGGTAGGCAATGTAACGAAGCAATGAAGAAGGCAAGTCACATGCTTGGTTGCATAGGGAGAGGTATCAGCAGTAGAAAGAAAGAAGTAATAATGCCACTGTATAGGTCATTGGTACAACCTCATCTAGAGCATTGTGTTCAGTTCTGGAGGCCATATCTCCAGAAGGATATAAATACATTAGAGATTGTACAAAGAAGGGCAACTAAAATGGTGCATGGCCTACATCACAAAACGTACCAGGAAACACTAAAAGATCTTAATATGTATACTTTAGAGCAGAGAAGGGAAAGGAGGGACATGATAGAAACTTTCAAATATATCAAGGGTTTTAACAAGGTACAGGTGGGAGACATTCTTCACAGGAAGAGGAGCAGCAGAACATGAGGACATGCACTGACACTAAAGGGAGGAAGATTCAGGGGAAATGTGAGGAAGAATTACTTCACAGAAAGAGTAGTAGATAAGTGGAATAGCCTCCCGTCAGAGGTGGTAGAGGTAAATACAGTAGTACAATTTAAACATGCTTGGGATAGGCATATTGATATCCTTACAACAAAAAAAGGATCAAATATGGTTTGAGGTAACATGTTTAAAAAAGGGGCAGACTAGATGGGCCAAGTGGTTCTTATCTGCCGTCACATTCTGTTTCTGTGGGGCAGATGTATGAACCAGCGTTAAGTGCAAAAATGCACTTAACGCTGGTTAACTGGGGGGCATTACGATTTCCCTAATGTATCACTAGCAAACGTAACGTGCGCTAGTGACAGCCCCCCGAGTTACGCTCGGCGGGGCTGTCCCCTGCAATCCCCCCCCCCAGGGATTAACGGCCGGGGCGATGTATTAACAGCCTTGAAGGCGTTAATTCGCCCCGGCCGCTTCGCCAGCTCAGGGCTAGCGTTGTCCTTTCCCTCTCTGTGGGGACAACGCTAGCCCTGCGTCTGGCTTGGGCTGCGCTGGAGATCTCGCGGTTTTTGCGAGATCTCGCGCATGCCCAGAAAGCCGGCCGGGGGGGGGGGGGGGGACGGCGAGTGCGCATGTGCTGGGCGGCGAGGGAGCCGATAAGGAGAGACGTTCACGCTGGGGATAACGGCTCTCCTTATCTGCTTAATACATCTGCCTATAACGTTTGCCCGCTTCTCCACGTTATGCTGAAGAAGCGGGACTCGTTATGTGCAAAACGTTATAGGCAGATTAATACATCTGCCCCTATGTTTCTAAAAATCTCCCAAAATCTCAAATTTTCTATTCTCACACCCTATTACATTTGGCACTGTACTGTATGTTGTCAGGGGCCACGTCTTAGCGACTTTACTCCAGAGGGGCATCCCATGAAGGTCCCAGGGTGAGAAGAGAAGTGGAGTGTGTATGGGGTGTGGGATTCAACTCCATGTCTTGCTTTTTTGTGATTCTCCATTATCCGCTCCATAAAATCTTTTACAACCAATATGAGCTGGAACTTTTTCTAGTTGAACCAGCATTTTTTTCTATTTGTCATTAAAAAAGATTGTCGCTGGGGGCTTTCATTTCTAGGTAAGAAAAGATATTTCACTTGTATTTCTTCGTAAATAAAAATGTGAAATCCTCTTCTTACTTGCAATAGCCAGAAGAACCGGCAACGAGACAGAAGATGTCACGATATCACTAGATTGGTGAAAGAGTAGAGCAGTACACTAACACCCACGCAAGCAGGGGGGAAATATACAAACTGCGCACAGCCAAGGCTGTTTTCACCCGATTCCGATGGATCGGGATGAGAAATCGGGTGAAATCGGGCCAAATCACATGTTTGACATCCGCTCCGACCAGTGGCAAACGCAGGATTTTCAGAAGGGGGTTTCCAGAGGGGTGGAGCAAAGCACAGAGATGGACACTTAGGTGAACCAGTATATGCCGGGTCAGTTAAAGTATTATAGATAGACCAAATGTATACAAATAATAATAATTTAATTTTTTATATATATATATATATATATATATATATATATATATATACATACATACACATATATCAACCACTCTGCATGTAATTTCCACTAATCACCCCTTTATTGCGCAGATGGTGGGAGATGAGGTGGGAGAAGGGGCATTGGGCTGAATGAAGGGGCCCTGATACATAACTTCCAGGGTGGTAGAGGATGTTTAATACGCAGAGGAGGGGTGTATAATGGAGTGGGCTTATTATTCATAATTTTCTGGTGGGAGGACAGCTTGCTTGACTGCAGATATCTCCAGTTCCCAGAAATAGATTTCTTAGATTTTAATGGAATTAAAAACTAAAGAATCCCTCCTACCAAATGGTACTGGGACTAGGGGATCAGACTTCTGGAGGCAGAGCAATCTGCCAATGAGTATATAAAACTACATACCAGGTGTGTTGAAGCAGTAACCAGCTGCTTAGGAAGGCTGATATCTCTGGATCTGGGAACAGTAGAGACAAGCTACTAGTGTCCATCAAAGGGGAAGAGTCCCAGCTTTTGTAATATACCCTCAGAAAAACTCTAAGTCAGACAGAACCTGAAATATCTGACTGAGAATAACAATTAACAGGCTTGGATGGGGACCACTGCTTTGAAGTCAGATATCTCCGGTTCCCAAGGGCCGATTTTTACAATTCTTGTACCCATGGAAAGAGGGGACCCTCAGCTTTTAGCTGAGGGCCCTTAGACTCCTGGGGGGGGGTTTCTGGGTATTCAGAAACCCCCCCTGCGTGCGCTACAGCCGACCCTGTCAACCTTACCCATTTAGAATATTTCTGGTGTTTACCTAAGGCCTGTTGGCCTTCAGTGGTCTTCCCAATGCATGTCGACCAAAATGGATTGACCCAATGACCCGTACCCCATTACAATATATATATATCACCCCAGAACAACACAGTGAGTACTCAGGGGGTAATAGTACTCCAGACTGAGGACCCCTGATCTAGAACTTTATTTTAAATGATCTCTAGAATTTGATTGGTTGCTATGGGAAACACCCGACTTTTGCTCTTTGGAAGGACTGATAAATCTCCCCATAATGGCATCAGGATTTTGCACTTTACACCACCGTTGAGAAACAGCCTCAGGCACTTACAATTAAGTTTAAATGATAAGAGCATTTAAAAATACATTCACATTCGTTAATTTGACAAATGAGAACACCGTTATATACAGTACGATTTGGCATGTGCCACATTTCTGGCTGAGAAACTGTTTGTTTTTCAAGTGATTTACTTCAGTTGTGTAATCTGACCTTAGACCTTTGTAACGAGGAAAGCCAGGTTTGCTGTAGTCACGGATATCTCTATGCTCATTGGCTGCACAGATTTGACAGCATTCAACAAAAAATTGTCCGCTCGTAAGAGTAGGAAAAAACAATCAATAAATTGCTTCTTTTGCAATAATGACTAAGGTACTGTATATTTAAGTGCTGTGCAATAAATAAAAAAATGAAGATATTTTCTATAAGATGTAAGTAGAAAACTATGAGGAAAGTGAACCAGATCCCGCCTTGGGAATGGTGGTACGCCGGGCATTCACACTAGCTGCGAATGAATGTTTTACATAAACATCCATTCCCATGCCATGTCCCATATCTTTCAATGGTTGCCGACCATCGAAAGACGTGGAAGGTGCACATATATGTAAGGTTGCTCTGAGTTGCTTCCTCCCAAGCGTGTACAACCACATTAGCATGAGAACATCCAGTGTTCTCATGGGAACGCAAATGAAACTCTGGGTGTTCCCATATGCTAATGGGTCAACCAACGGCTTTTACAATGTACTTTCACTTTCACTTTGTGCTTGACATTTTTTTTTGGTACTTATGTAGTATCTGGGCTGCCGATTTCTAAATCGGGTACATCGCATCGCATCGCATGCGACCATCGGATGCGATGCGATGCGATGCGATGCGATGACCCGATTTTTCCATAGGAATCAATGTTAAAATGGACTGAGTCCATTTTAACATGGAATTCAATGGGAAAAAGGGGTCCTTTTCATACCCCTACTATCCAAGTGGGCATGGAGTTGGATATAAACCTGTGGCGAGCGTAGCGAGCCACCGAGCCCGAAGCGTGGCGAGCGTAGCGAGCCCCGCGAGGGGACACAGAATACCGTCCCCTCGCGGGGCTCGCTTCGCTCGCCACGCTTCGGGCTCGGTGGCTCGCTGCGCTCGCCACAGGTTTATATCCAACTCCATGCCCACTTGGATAGTAGGGGTATGAAAAGGACCCCTTTTTCCCATTGAATTCCATGTTAAAATGGACTCAGTCCATTTTAACATTGATTCCTATGGAAAAATCGGGTCATCGCATCCGATGGTCGCATGCGATGCGATGCGATGCGATGCGATATCGCATCGCATCGCATCTGATTGTATGCCTTAACTTAAGGCATACAATCAAAAAATCGGCAGCCCAGATACTACATAAGTACCTTTTTTTTTTACTTTCACTTTGTGCTGTGACAGTTTTTACTTTAACTTTAACTTTTTAACTTTGGGCAGTTTTTCGACAACAAATACTCCACCCCCAGTCCCTATCTACCTCCAAGTTTTAAACAGATCAGTGCCCCTGCAAAAATTGATTTAACTTTCTTTTTATTACATCGTTTACCAGTCATTTGGTCCGTTGAGTGGCATCTAATGGTCAGTAACGGTACTTCACCTCATAGACATGAGGAGTAGTTAGCCTTTGATATATATAGATATGTAGCTAGGTTTGTAACCAGCACTGCACAGAACCACTTCAGTGATAATGACAAAACTCTGATCTTGTGCGGAATCTTGTCGTTGTACTGGATGGTGGCCTGACACTTAACATCAGGTATCAGCCACAACTAACTCTTCATTATTTAATCTGGGGAACTTAGCCAGAATCAAATCAAACTTAATCACCTCTGAACATCTGACAGCAGTCATACATACATTTGTATCATCTCGATTAGATTACTGCAATTCCCTCTACCTTGGTCTCCCAGCAAAGGAACTGCACCGATTACAGCTGGTACAGAACACAGCTGCCAGGCTGTTACCCAACCCGTTCTAGCCACATTACTCCCATTCTCTTCTCCCTTCACTGGCTGCCTATAAAATGGCGAATCATCTACAAGATTAATTTACTGAGTGACAAAGCCCTACATGACCAAGGCCCAAGGTACCTGAAGCAGCTTCTGATTCCATACTGTCCCACCCGATTACTGCGGTCTGTAGATGAAGGTCTTTTAGCAGTACCGAGAATCTCCCATAATTCATCTGGGGGTCGAGCTTTTAGCCATGCGGCTCTGACTCTATGGAACTCACTTCCCCGCACAGTTCGAGAGACCCCCACTCTAGAATCCTTCAAAACAGACTCAAGACTTTCCTGTTTACTGAAGCATTTCCATAAATCCCTCAAGTATCGTTTATGAAAAGCTTTTCTGTACTTCATTGTTCCTGTACTGTATTATATTCATTCTATCTGTTAAGCGCCTTGAGTCCTATTGGAGAAAGAGCGCTATATAAATAAAATAATAATAATTATTATTGTTGTTATAAGTGTAGGGGAGAATACAAAGGCTGATACTCAGTGTCACTTATACATGAGTACATTTGTTCGCAGAACATACCGTCAGCGCGCACGATGCGCTCTGCAAACATCGCCATTGCCTTTGTCTCTGCACAAAGCAGCCCTATCCTTGTGAATGTATGCTGGCTATGTTAGAAGCACAGATCTGGCTGTAAGCCCCTGCAACAGCCACTCACAGTATTTCTTCAAGTACAGCATAATTAAGAGAATGAAAGAAAACATGTGACATCGGTGCCTTGTTCGAGGAAACTGAATTAGTTTATAACAATGGAAGTATAAGAACTTGTAGCTGGCACGTCATCTGTGTCTATATTTATTTTAGTAAGTAAACACAGTGGATGTGTTCTGTATACTCCTGTGTGCAGCCGCCTTTATCGTTGG
Source organism: Crinia signifera (assembly GCF_055691185.1). Taxonomy (NCBI): domain Eukaryota; kingdom Metazoa; phylum Chordata; class Amphibia; order Anura; family Myobatrachidae; genus Crinia; species Crinia signifera. The sequence goes on from NC_139217.1 coordinate 448,925,915, forward strand.
TCATGTAGGAAAGCATCCGAGCTGCTCTGTGCTGTTACACTGGGATTAATTGGTAGGGGGATCGCTTTGTTTGGCCAAGACATTTGTTTCCATTGGAGCCAGATAAACATTCATTTTCAAAGCCCCTGTGGGCGTATGCGTTACGCTTAATGTGTCAGTGATGAAATGGGCACAGGGCTGCGGCAATTATACAATTAATGAGATAACAAGTCCTTCCTCGCTTCCATTTGTTTTCATTCAACTTCTTTTAATTAAAGATAAAATGCTTTTTTTTGTGTGTTAAAATGCATGGAAGGAGATATCCGTTATCTCATCAATTTCTTTATTTTTATGGCCTATGCTCTTCCATAACACCCCCCCCCCCCCCCCCAAATCTTGACTTTTATTACTAATTTGTTTCCTTATTTAATTAAATTTTTTAATTATTATTATTTGTCTGCATCAAAGAATCAGTGTTCTTGCACCCCATTATGATCAATTGAGATCCACAGCATTAACTCTGGGTATTTGTACAATGGGGTTTCCCACAATGGGTCATTAACAAGCACAATGGCTCTTGTGGGCGCAAGCCATGGAGCTGTCAAAACATGGCCGGTGTTGGGTGGTAAACAGATCAACCTCAATAGATACCAAGTTACAGGGATGTGGTGACATATTTCACTTTGTCTCAGTGACAATGGCACAGCTATACATTCTGCTCCCTGCTGGCAGAAAAGTACATACATACATTAATTATACTGTACTTTTTACCTACATGCTCGTTGCCAGAGGTTTTTATGCTTGTTGCCAGGGGTTTCATGCTTGTTGCCAGGGGTTCCATGCTTGATGCCAGGGGCTTCATGCTTGCAGCCAAGGGTTCCAAGCTTGTTGCCAGGGGTTTCAAGCTCCTTGCCAGGGGTTCCATGCTTGTTGCTAGGGGTATCATGTTCTTTGAAAAGGTTCCCATGCTCGTTGCCAGGGGTTTCATGCTGTGTTCCCAGAATCCCGGCCTACCTGGTAATACTATACATGCTCTGCTACCCCAGCAGCTGTGAGAAATTCAGTAGGACCGCTAGCATCTGTCTCCTCCTAGACGGCAGACATTTTTTGGGGGACATTTTAAGGAGATTTCCATGTGACACTATAGTCTTGCAACAGAGATAGCAGTAAATATTTATTTGCACAGTATTGAGAGTTAAGGACCATATGGGTGTGGAATGGGGTGTGGAAGCAAAAACTAATTAATGTCAGGACCATTTTCAGGGCCTCAGCTTGTGATATACAGTTAAAATGTCTCTGGCATTTTGCTTCCTGCGCCCAAGGTTGCTTAGACAACTGCATAATTTGCATAATTGTGCATAGTCGCTGTGGTCACATTTACAACTTCCGTATCATTAGTGCCCTTCTCGTATCAGGCCCTATGTCCTAATTTTTTGCCTATTGCCCTCTGTTTCGCTTAAGTGCATCCAGTCACTCTATTTGGGTGGAGCATTACACAAGAAATGGGAGTTGAAAGAAATTTCAACCCAGGTTGGACCCGAGTCCATGCTTCTCCCCCCCCCCCCTTTCTCACCGAACATTTAGCCCGGGTTATTCCAGGGTCGACACCTTTCATACAGAACCCTAGTGAGCCCTGCAATATACTGTGTGTTTGTGGGGTTTTTTTGGCACACAGTGATGAGGTCGTTAAAAGTAAGTGGTTACTGCTCACTACATTACATTGACCATGGTATACACTCTGGCATCCTTGACTGTCCCAGTCAGTTGTTTGCGGATCTCCTCCTCTCCTCTAACTGCCAGCAGCTCTCTGATTTCCTCTTCCTTCCAGTGTGTACCATGATGTCTCTTCTGCAGCTCCCTGATGACCTCAGACATCAGTGCCCCGCCCACCCATCCAATCAGAGAGACCCACCCATTCAGCCAATTAGCCAGTGCCCCAACAGCTCCTCCCATCACTGCCGTTTACCATGACTCGGCTTGATAAACCCATTTCACACAATTTCAGACAGTCCCTGGTAATTACCTGGGTTGAAGCCCGGAATATTCAACATGGGTTGACCCTTCCATACAGAAAAACTACCCAGGTCAGCCTGGCTCATGCCGGAAAATAACTAGGTTGTTTGATCTGTCTAAAAGAGGTATACATTTGGTTTTGGCTTAAACGTTATTGATGTGATAGATCAAGGGTTCTCAAACTGCACAGGTGCATTCATTAGTTTGAGAACCTTGAGAAGATTTAAAAAAAAAAGCTCTAATGATTTTATTCTCCTGCTTTTTTTTTAATGCAGTGTTGTACAGTAAAGGTACATGAACACAGATAGGGGCATGGGGGACCTTGTATGCAAGAATGTCCAATTTGGAAAAAAAAAATGTGAATTGAGATGCTGACAATCTGTTCAAATTACACCGAAACCTCAATCATATGAAATAATGACATAAGGCCGAAAGCTGCATATGAAAAACACATGTGTAATGGCATGACATGGTAATTCAGAGAAGGTTAAAAAGAAACTAATGCTGAAAATTCTGGAAATCTGGGGTTTTGTTTCATGAAAAATGTGAATTTCGCAAACAACGTCATAGTTCACTGCAGCGCGAGTAACAGAGGATTCATTGTAACAATAATGGACTTCTTTTTATAATTAAACTGTCTTTAGGTGAACTCTGGTCCAACTTATACTGTACTTGTGAAAATTTGCATAGTTCTAGTTTTATTTTTTTACAGTGTAATGAATTGTAATGTTCCACTGCATTTGAACTTATTGTAGTCTTTGTTAAATGAGGCCGCTGAGTGCTATCTGGAAATAATTAAGCATCAATCTACAGTGCTCTAAAAGCCCTTAAACCTGTTTATGCTGAAAGGTATTTTATACCTTCAGGACCGGACTCATTTCTCACTGTTATTTTTCTTATTCATTTTTAATTAGTTACATTTGTGGATAAGGGATTCCAAACTTTACTGTATATATATATTATATATTTATACAGTTATGGTCGACGTTACTGGCTCCCTTGAATTTTAAGTACAACCTGTACAATATCTTCAGAAATAAATACAAATATATAATTCCTGTGTCATCAGAAGACTTTCATCTTAATACTATGTTTACAGTTATGAACGAAAAACTAAATCCTTTAATTACATTTAGTAATGTGAAAGGCAATATGTGTGTTTGTGTGTCCATGTTGCCGACTTTTTGGCTGCCCTGTCCGGGAGACAGCAGCCAGCTCTGTGAGGCAGTGGGCGGGGCCTCTGCTGGGACGGGGAAGGGGCGGGATAGGGGTGAAGCTACAGAGAAATGTCCTGTTTGGGGGCATGGTCAGTGCAATCGTGTCATTATGGCCAAGCCCCGCCATGCAGTGTCAGTAAAGGGGAGGGTCACGGGAGTCACCTTCCTCTCCGGGTGTCTTGGTAATCCTCTGATTACATAATTCCTTCAATACTGTGAAAGCCTCCAGTACCAGAGGAAGCCCCATAACATTATGGATCCTCCACCGCATTTAGCCACAGGTAGGGTCCGTAAAAGCTTAATTTGGTCACTTGCAAACAATTTGTCGGTTCATATTATATTTTGAGTTTGATTGCCCACAGAACTTTTGTCCATTTTTTTGTGTTGATTTTTTTTAACCGTTTTCCCCCAAGTCCAGGATGGTTCTTCAGAGTTCTTTATGCCAAGTTTCTTAACTAGTGAAACAGGGGAGCCAAGTTCTTTGTAGATTACCTTGTCCCCCATAGAGGTCTTGTGTTGTGGGACAATAGCACTTCTGATGCTCTCAGGCAGCTTTCTTGTCTTGACTATTGTGACAAAGTAACATGGAATAAAAAGAGATATTGTTAAACAATAAAACTGCCATTCATTGGTTAATTCAAGTGATGTAGAGTTTTGTAATACTCATCCTATGCAGAGCCAGATTAAGGCCTAAATGGGCCTGGAGCTGAAATTATCAAGGGCCTATTATGGGCAATAACAGGGGTTGTGGCCAGCACCTAATAATGTGGGGGCGTGACCAGTGTTCTGGATGGGTGGTCTGCTCATGGGTGTGTCTGTATTTGTGTAAATACTTTCAACTAATTATATATGCCTGGTAAAGGCAGAGGGCTGGCATAAGAAAAATGCAGGGAGATATATTGGCGGGTGCCCTCCAAAGGTTCACCCGCAGGATACCGATGTCCTAAGATACTTGTGGGGTGAGGCGGCATTCCAGTCATAAAAAAAATACTGAAAGCCGAAACTTGGTAGACAACATTTCAGTACCTTTTACCACCTAAATCTTTTACCACCTAAATTTACCACACCATATACCCCTTATACAAATCATGCAGTAACCCCATTATACTGTACTTGCTTCTTACACATTGTGCCACATGGAATGAGCCAAAATTCACACCGACTGAGCCAAAATTCACACAATGGCACACGGATTGAGTCCAAATTCACGTTATGCCACATGGATTGAGCCAAAATACACATTATTATACCAAACAGATTCAGCAATAATGCACAATATGCTTCATAAATAGGGGCATTGTGCGCCGAAGGCGCACATTAAAAATTTACACCATAATGCCCATTACATGTTAAGCCACACACCATATTCTCCATTACGTATTATGCCAAACACCATAATGACTATGAAAAATGATGCTACATAAGTGTTTCTTACCAACATGTTCATTGCCAGGGGTTCCATGCTTATTGCCAGGGGTTCCATGCTCATTGCCATGTGGAATTACATGCTCATTGCCAAGGGGGAATACATGCTCATGGGGGACAGCCGCCACCGGGCAGAAATGACAGCCGGGCAGAGAGCAGGGGGCTGCCTGGCTGTATTCAGAGCACTGCATGTCCCGGCTATTTGAAATAATACCCCTTTCATACCAGAAAATGCAGGGAATATGGTCCCAGGATCATGCAGGGACATTCCCGGACTGGCCCATTTTACACCAGCCTAGTCCCTGCATTTTCTGGTGTGAGGGGGAGAGAAAACAACCCCCGCCCCCCTTTAAACAACCAGCTACATCTTCGGAGCCAACTGACCAATTTACATAGTCTTCAAATGATTTTGGTCCCGTGAAACTGGGCCATATGGTTCCAGAGAAATCTGTCACACAACATGAACAGCCATTTACATTTCAGAAATGAAAAAAAATTGGTTTACCCGCAATATCTCTAGAACCAATGAACCCATATGGACCAGGTATCAGATTGAAGGCCCAGCGATTTGGGTTCGACTGAGATCAACCTCAAGCTTCTGTGATGCCAGAGGGGGAACTGGCAGCCGTTGGAACCGGGTGGAGGTCGGAATTAACGGGTCCCATCTTGTCCTATGGGGAAAACGTTCCAGGTTTGCCTGTCGGTATCTCCGGTTCCCGGGGGGGCTACCGACACGGGGCTGGGCTCATTGGAAAGCTCTGGCCCTCAGCTACAAAATGAGCCTATTTGAGGAATGGGCCTGGAGCTGTAGCTCCATCAGGCCCATTGTTAATCCGGCCCTGATCCTATGAATGTCTTATTTCAGCTGCAGACACTCAGAAGTGGTGTCCACAGCTCAGCTGACATACAAAGCTTTGACTGCTTCTGATTCTGCACAGACGGTTATACCATCAGATGGTTGGAAGCCCAATATGTCCATTACTTTGTTGTACTTGTGTCCTCTCTGTGACCAGTCAAAGAATGTCTGTCGACATAAATGTGTTAGTATCGCATTATCTTTGTGTAACAGGTTGCTTAGCTATGTAAAGTGCTTAAACGTTTCCTTGCTATTTCCTGACTGCGCCTTATATCCTGACCTTGGCCTATTTTTATCTGCGCCTTACTGCGGTCTGCCTTTGCCTTCTCTTGTACTGCATTTCAGATTCTATTGTGATTTGGAAGTTTACTGGGTGTAGGCAGCAGTGACATGTTGGAATGGAGGGTTGGGACATCAGCGCCATTCTGAATATCAGATTATAGACAAGGAAAGTGAATGCGCCAACCAAAGGCCCACCGTTAGGCCGCGCACTCACCCACTTTTTGATTTGCACATAGCACTTGCTTTTTACAGAAGTTTTCATTTTTGGGGAGGAGCCACTATAAGGATTATGATGCACCGATGCTTCCGTAATGGTTACTGCACTGAGTTCCTTGGTTTAATTACCACCTTTCTGTTCAGAGTTTATATAGGCTACCCATGCTTGCAGGGCTGGATGCCCTGATTCCCTCCCACTAGTCAAAAATATACTGGTACTGTATATTATTATTGGATGCTGGCACAAAATTTACCCTGTACATGTGGGATATATTGTCGGTCCCCTGGGGCAGGGACTAATGTGAATGTGTTTGTTTATTTTTTTCTATCATGTTTTATTCTGTATTTAAGTGGGGGGTTGCATTTAGTCTGATCTATAATAAGGTTTATTTAGTCCCTCCCATAATGACCACCACCTCAGAGAAGACAATTACGGATGCTAGAAGAGAAGGTGTCCATTTTGGGGTGGACATTATTGCTGAGTTCAGGAATGACTGACCAGGCGATGCCGGCTGCCGGGGGGGGGGGGGGATCTCCTGAAAATGAGCAGGTATGAGATGCCACTTGTGGCAGCACAGGTGCCGAATGACTCACCAACAGTCGGGATTTTAAGTGTCGTTTCTACGTCATCGGAATCCCGACTTTCAGGACCCTGCCAGTCGGAATCCCAACTTACATGTGCTATTTTCCCGCGTGGACCGCCATAGAGGGAGAATTGAATAGGTGGCGAGTGACAGGCTCCTGACAGTTGGGATTCCAATGTCGGAGAAACGGCACCCGGAATCCCAACTGTCGGTGAGTTATACCATACCCTGCACACATCACCTGGACAATGGCTGCGGCATCATTTCTGGTGGGACCTACTGTACGTGTACACAGTGCAATCTGGAACGTTGCCAGAGTATATTAGCTCTCATCACTGCTGGCTAGACTCTTGAGAGGAGCCGGGGCCTGGACAGAGAATGCAGGCTGGTCCCCTGCACTCTTAAAACATCCCTGGGTTTATTAATACAGACTGTACCACTTGGATCTCTTTTTGACAGCCTGTCTGGCTTGGGGCAACTATCCAGGGATCTCAATAATGATGTGGATAATACATTGCCCTATTAATAGCTGTTGTGGGGAACAGTAAAGGGTTGCCTCTTTAAATAAAGGAGTGGAGTGACATGCAGGTACTTTACGAGAAGTTTTGCAAATTCCACACCCATTACTGCATTTCCTTCCCAAAACAGTCATTTCTTTATAGCTTACATTCCATGCTCAATGACGATCTGTTTGCTCTCAGTGCTGGTTGATATTTATGGTCCCTTTCCCGGTGCTGATTTGGGCGCAGCATTTGGGAAAAATAAAATTATTCTAGAATGGACAGAGTTGGGCAATAGCCACAGTTAGTTCATTTAACTGTTTCACAATGACCAATGAAAAAGCAGGGTGTCTCCAATGTATTGTGAAACGATTGTTAACTTTCATTGTTTAATTTCTCAACCAATCAACTCCTTTCTTTGCTATATACTTGTTTAGCCCTGCACCGTGCACCTCAAGCCTCATTGTGTAAATGATTTGGGTGATGGGCTGCAAATTTTTGGGGGATTCATTTAAAAATAAATACTCACAATTATATATTGCTTTGAGCGCCTGATCCAAGAAATACGCTTTTTCTGCAATATTTTTTATTTATTAATAGTTTCTTTTATAGTGCGCCAAATTCCATTGCACTTTACAATTGGACACACAGAGAAAGCAAAATTGGGTAATGACAAACAGCAATAGAGGTGGGAGGGCCCTGCTCCCAAGCTTACAATCTATAGGGAAATAGGCATTGATACATAAGGATAGGTGCTATCTATTGCATAGTTATCCACTGTATTGCAAGGGTTCTGCTTGGGCTGCTTGATATCACATCCTGGCTTGGATCCCGACTGCCCGGACTCAGACAGCATGGCGAGCGCAAAAAAGCCCCTTGCAGGCTTGCTGCGCTCGCCACGCTGCGGGCGCGTTGGCTCGCTATGCGAGCCACCTATTCTATTCTCCCTCTATGGGGGTCGTGGACCCCCACAAGGGAAAATAGCGGGTTGCCGTCGGGCACCCGGGTTTCAGGGTTTTTACAGTTGGGATCCCGTAGTCGGGTAAATGACTGTCGGGATCCCGACTGTCGGGAACCCGTCCGGCACCTGGAAACCTTATGATGGTTGAGTGAGTGTATTTTTGGAATGTGATAAGCTGCCTGAAGAGATGACTTTTCAGGAAACAATTGAAGGTTTGGAGACTAGGGGATAGTGCGTGGTAGGGCCTTCCACAGAGTGGGTGCAGCCCGTAGAAAGTCCTGTAGTTGTGCATGGGAGTGAGTAATGAGTGTGAATGAGAGACTTAAGGCCCTCATACACTATGTGACTTCTCTGAGGGGAGAAGTCGCATCCAATACCCCCATGAGCCGCCCGGCAGCTTCCCGAAAGGCTCACATGTGATTTATCATATGTAAGGATTCCCGGGGAGCTGCAGCAGCGGCGGGGGCAGGAGTATTCAAATAACCATTCAAAAGAATGGGTACTTGTGGAGTATCACGGCTCCCACGACCTGCATCGTATGCAGATCGTATGCTAAAAATCGCATCGCATGTGGCATACGATGGCATGCGATGCGATGTTTTACCGATTTTTGACTATTTTTGCTCAAAAATCGTATGCCATCGCATAACATCGTATGCCATATGTAGTGGCATACGATGTCATACGATGTGATACGATGTTTTACCGATTTTTGAGCAAAAATGGTCAAAAATCGGTAAAACATCGAATGGCTGTGAAGGTATCCGTGTGCGCTCGCCACGCTTCGGGCTCGGTGGCTCGCTGCGCTCGCCACACTATTCTATTCTCAACTCCACGCCGACGTGGATAGTGGGGGTATGAAAAGGTCGTAGGACGCGTACCGCCGCCCCTCGCGGGCTCGCTGCGCTCGCCACGCTTCGGGTTGACGTTGATAGTGGGGGTGGTGCACTATGAAAAATGGCATTTGGGGGCATTTCACTACTTTAATACACATTTCAATGCATTTTGATGCATTTCAGGCCAAAATCGGGTGCCATCGCATCGCATGCCATCGTATGGCATGCGATGCGATCGCATACGATTTTTGAGCTAAAATGCTCAAAAATCGGTAAAACATCGTATCGCATCGTATGACATTGTATGCCACTACATATGGCATACGATGTTATGCGATGTTTTACCGATTTTTGACCATTTTTGCGCAAAAATCGGTAAAACATCGTATCGCATCGTATGACATCGTATGCCACTACATATGGCATACGATGCCATGCGATGACATACGATTTTTGAGCAAAAATGCTCAAAAATCGGTAAAACATCGCATCGTATGCCATCGTATGCCACTACATATGGCATACGATGCCATACGATGGGAGCCGTGATACTCCACAAGTACCAAAGAATGGCCAGCTGCCGATTGGATCTCATCCAATCAGCGGCCACCCATTCTTTTGAATGTATTTTTTTTTTCTCAAATGTCCCGCCTGCTGCCCGCCGCCCGCCGCTTGGAAGTCGGACATGCAGATAGGTGTGTGCCAGTGGTGCCTTAGGGGAGTGTATGGAAAATGGGAGGGTTGTCTGCTCCCATGGGAGTCACAGAGAGCTCCCTGAAGTTCAGAAGTCTCCTGGACATTAAGGGACAAGTAGGTGTATAGAGAATGAGAATAATCTGCGGAATGGCACTGCATGGTAAGGACCAACCACTTCTGGACCCTTGTGTGGAATGAAACAGTTATTGTTTTTGTTTATCAATTCAGTTTTATTCTCATCATAAGAGTGAGGTGTTTATACCACCTTTTTATTTTTTTTGTATTTGAAGCTTCACTACAACATTATAAGAAATAAAACTACAAATTTCTGCTTTTTGATCATACACTCATGCGCCCACCATAAAAAATGAGCCCAAATTCAGGCCCGTAGGAACGGGTCCGAAACAGCCCTAATGTTGCCTTGTGGCTGTAATGTCACATCTAGGGCAGATGTATTAAGCCTGGTGAAGTGATAAAGTGGAAGGTGATAACGCAGCAGCCAGTTAGCTCCTGTCCTTTATCAAATCCAGCCAGTAACTTGACAGCTATGATCTTATTGGCCTTATCACCTTCCAACTTTATCACTTCACCCGGCTTAAAACATCTGCCCCCTAATTCTGTTTGAACCAAAAGATGACTTTATTTAATTGACCGTGATGTTACTGTTAAACTACAAATGAATAGTTCCTCACACAATGATACAATGAGATCCTGTCTGATCGCTGCTTATACTATAATGAATGATGCCATTAAACTGTAGTACTTAGTGATTTCTGTACAGTATTGTCTGTGCAGGTCAAGCCCCGCATAGTAAAATATTAATGTGCCTTTGTGTTATAAATTCCATTTGCACATTCATTGTCTCTGTAAGCGTGAGCTGTTATGCGGCAGGAAGGCAGTGTATTATGTGTCGTAGTAATACAAGCAGCTATACAATGCTGACACACATAGATATAATGTAAGTGTCAGGGCGCCATGAAAAATGACCTCAGTGGTTGTCCTTCTCTGCATGCGCCCGTTACCGGCCCTCAGTTACTATAATGTACCTTCTGCAAGACGATGAACGTCTATTCCAAATTCTAAGCAATGGCAGTGGAAAGTGAGTCACGCTCCCACCCTTCCTGATTACATTGCCTGGCTTTGCACAAGTAATGAAGGGGAACCTCTATTTTTAGATGACATGGGTGAGCAATCACATTTTTGCAGGCTCTCTGCTGGGACTGTACAGAGGAACCTTTTCAGGTTTCTAGTTTTGGTTTAAATAGATTATGCTGTATGCAATAATTCTATTCCTTTTATACTCACAGATTTATCTTTTTTTTTTTTTTTACAAAAATAATGTGAAAAAGGTGTTTTAGCATAACCTTAATGCGTTAAAGGGCTTTTGGAGCAGTTTTTGTGAAAAACTGCTGCAAACCCTTTCATTATAATTTTTTAAGAAGCAGATCGCATTTCACATACTTAGAATGGTAAATGTGATCGGGGAAAATGTATAAAAACAAAAATTAAGAAAAAAAAAAACCTGCAGTGAGCCCTGTGATAATAACACCATCTTCAGCTGGAGATTTTACAGGGCTCACTGCGAATCCTGTGTTCGGCACAGCTTGGGGCATAGAAAGCAGTGCAGAGACAGGGCCAGTGTGATCAGTTATGTGTGTTTGATTAACACACAAGCTATTCACTGTTTAAAAATAATAATAAAATAATAAAACATACTCCCCTACCCAGGGTCTGGTGCTCTGGTGAGGGCTGCCATTCATCTTGGCTATGATCCCCCTTGCAGTAAAATGATGCTGCAAAGTGACAGTGTCCTCCTGGAGCTCCAATCAGTGATCCCCATAAAGGGAGGATGAGCAGTAAATGGTAGGTCATCGCGTAGGGGTTGCCAGCAGTGGTAGTAGCAGCATTGTGGTTAGCTATTAAGCAAGGGATTTTTTTTTTTTAAATACCGGATTTGGCTGCGGACCGGCATCACAGTGTGCTTGAGGGTTCACAGGTCAGCACCGCCCCCCCCCTACCCCGATGAACGCCTCCCCCCCCACGCGCCACCCGCATCCCCTCGCTAGCATGGGATGGGATGAGTACGAGAACACATCCACTTAACCGCCTGGCCAAAAAATCTTCAAATTACTTTTTTGCCGTTTACTAATAAAAGTAATTTTTTAGACTGATTTTTATTATGCCCTCAGATTGCCGTTAAGAGGGTGGGTGCTGACATTTAAAGGGGCAGATGCAATGACAACTTGTTTTTGGGATGGCATAATCTTCTCCTGGGACTGGGTGTGTGGGGCTAGATTCCATCTAACTATTGGTGTTTGAGGCAACCCCCTTGATAGGCCTAGCAGTGGCTCCGCCCTGGATGCAGCGATCTGGCAGGCTGTTGCTGCACATGAATAATGGAGGACCACCCAGTAATTAAACAGCATTATCGTTTAAAAATAAGTGAATATAAAATAATGTGTGTGATGTAAGTCTAATTGGGAAGAGCTGACATTCAGTCCCGGGCGTGTAGTAGGTGCGCTGTAAGCTGTGACAGCATCTGATAAGGGAGGAGGACAAGCTCTGTGTTTCCAGGGACTGCATCTATAATTTGCAGCACACAGGACATGCTGATGTCAGCCCTTTATATGTTACTGTACCTTCCTGCCAAGCGTATTATCTTCATTTCCAGCTATTTACTAAACTAGGCACTCAGAATAAGCAAGAATGCATAAAATATGCTGCAAATGTGGAAATGACATACAAAGGAATCTCCTGGCTGCAGTCTTCATATAGCACCTCACATCTCACAGCATTTAGAACATTCTTATATTTAGGATTCATTATTATCCTACATCTACAGTCTATAGCACCTGAAGAGCATAGTCACCTCCTCTCCTGTATTCTGCAGGAGACTCCCTGAAAGAGCAGCAATCTCCCTCTCTCCCTCATTAGTCTAGCAATCTCCCTCATGTCACCTAGCCCACATTACACTGTTACATCATAGTTACCTCCCCTCCTGCATTCTGCAGGAGACTCCCTGAAAGAGCAGAAATCTCCCTCTCTCCCTCATTAGTCTAGCAATCTCCCTCATGTCACCTAGCCCACATTACACTGTTACATTATAGTTACCTCCCCTCCTGCATTCTGCAGGAGACTCCCTGACATAGCAGTAATCTCCCTCTCTCCCTCATTAATCTAGCAATCTCCCTCATGTCACCTAGCCTACACTACACTGTAATATCATAGTTACCTCCCCTCCTGCATTCTGCAGGAGACTCTCTGAAATAGCAGCAATCTCCCTCTCTCCCTCATCAGTCTAGCAATCTCCCTCATTTCACCTAGCCCACATTACACTGTTACATCATAGTTACCTCCCCTCCTGCATTCTGCAGGAGACTCTCTGAAATAGCAGCAATCTCCCTCTCTCCCCCATTAGTCTAGCAATCTCCCTCATTTCACCAAGCCCACATTACACTGTTACATCATAGTTACCTTCCCTCCTGCATTCTGCAGGAGGCTCTCTGAAATAGCAGCAATCTCCCTCTCTCCCTCATCAGTCTAACAATCTCCCCCATATCACCTAGCCCACATTACACTGTTACATCATAGTTACCTCCCCTCCTGCATTCTGCAGCAGACTCCCTGACATAGCAGCAATCTCCCTCTTTCCCTCATTAATCCAGCAATCTCCCTCGTTTCACCTAGCCCACATTACACTGTTACATCATAGCTACCTCCCCTCCTGCATTCTGCAGCAGACTCCCTGACATAGCAGCAATCTCCCTCTTTCCCTCATTAATCTAGCAATCTCCCTGTCACCTAGCCCACATTCCACTGTTAGATTTTTGGGAGAAAAAAGGAATGCGACAGATACATTTACATTGATTCATCAGCACCATTTCCCAGCATTGGTGATGAAACACAATGGTCCTTATGGCTACATGCATGTCTTGTGGCCATTTATATGGAACCACGCGTAAAACACAATAGATGAATAATTCCTGACACATTTCACTGACTTTTCTTTACCAAGTATAGTATCTCTTACTAACTGCTTTGGGTTCATCTACATTAGTATATAAGTCATAATAAAAGATTCCTCTCAGATGTGGCAGTACACACCCACGCTTCTAGGTGCCACGTTCACAATCTCTTTTCACAATCTCTCCATATATGGAACTAGACACGCCCTTTAGGGGGAGCATAACAACCCCCCTCAATGGGGAGCTGTGCAAAATTCTACTACCAACTATAATCTCCCTGAAACTAGTTTTCAAAAGTAGTCAAGTATGCTGAAGAGTTCCGGAGCACTGAACATAGGGGTAGAACATACCATAACTATTACAAACTGTTGCAAACAACTCCACAAATGTATGTATGTATACACATTGTTACAGAAAAAAGTAACAATGTGTATACATTGTTATACACTCATGTGAGCTTATATTCTAGAGGCCTACATAATTGAATTAAAGAAGGCATGACTATTACAACAGCACTTACTGTACATTTCTATTTGGGATACATAAAGATAACCATCGGTGGTCATTAATGGTTCCAGGTGCCCTAGGATAACACACATGTAGCTCCCCTTGAAATGCTTTTACACGTGTATGGGCGCTCAGGGACTCGCCAGTCATACTGCGCATGTGCATGTAATGAAGGTTATACAACTGGCATGTAGGATCTAATGCTTGTGGCATGTGAAGGAGACTTTGGCTTTAGGCTGCCCGGCTGATGCTGTAGCACACTGTTTATAAAGTAATGGTTCCATCAGTATGGTTTACCCCTTTCACACCTGCAAAAATATCCCGGGTTTTTGCACATGAATGCGCATCAACCCGGGAATTAGCTCAGTGTGAAAGGGTCTTGAAAGAATATCCCGGGATGAACATCCTGGGATTTCTACCCAGGCTCTGACCTGGGTAGATTCCGGAATCGACCCGGGATGCGGTCAGTGTGAATGGTCCCATACACGAGATTGGGTACACAGGACTTTAAAAAAGCTGCTGATTGGAGCTTTCTTGGGCTCACAAATGCTGATGTCATCTTTCAGAGCCCTGAAGTCCATTTCTAATGACTTGCATATGTATTTGCAGGGATTTCCCAGGATCAGTGTGAATGGGGCTCTCCTGAGTCGATCCCAGGTCTGAGTGCAGTGTGAAAGGGTACATTCCCGGGTAGGGTCCCGGGAAGCATCCGGGAACACATTCCCGGGTATGACCCGGCTCTGCGAGTGTGAAAGGGGTACTACATTGACACAGCCATCTGGCAGTCACCTTAAGAATGTTTCCCTTCTCAGTACATCAGGACAGGTGATAGCCAACAAGCATGGAATAAATTACCAGTCCTGGTGTCCCAGGCTGCAGCCTAATCAGCTTATTGGTTAATTAGGCACCAACCCTAACTCCTTCCTGTAGCCTAACTCTAGCCCTCCTCACTAGTGCTTAACCCTATCCCCCGTACCAATCCACCTAAACCTAAACTGCCACAGAGCCTAAACCTTCCATCTAAGTAAATAACCCTATCCTTTCCTCCCGCAGCCTAACCCTAAGCAACACCGGCTTCCTAATTGATGTTTGCATTCTGGCGCCGGATTTGTGGCAGCATCCTCACCTCCCAGATCCTGGATGCATCTATTCATGTCTCCCAGTTATTGATTGGATCTTATTATCCTTAATACAGATGGTGCAATACTTATCTATCCTCCCTTCACACTGGAATGACCCACCTCGGCGCGCCGTTCGCCAAGAATAGTACATCCTCAGCGAATGGAGGATAGATAAGCACCGCTCCATCTGTACTTTATTATTTGATGGTATCACATTTATTGTCATTTTTTGTCATTGCTGTGTTGTTGAACATCTCATTGTAAATATTCTGTTTGTTTTCCTGTGTGGAGTTTGTATATTCTCTCCGTGCTTACTTGGGTTTCCCTCTGGGTGCTCCGGTTTCCTTCCACACCCCAAAAAATACACTGGTTGGTTATTTGGCTCCCATCAAGAATTTTCCCTTATGCATTGTATTTGGTTGACTAGAGTAAACAAGCCAAGACTGGGTAACGTAGGTGTTTTGTCATAATTTAGTAATCTTTGTGGCAATTGATTCACTTATTAACAGTATTTCTACTTAATGTTAACTTAGTCATCACATTTTTGCAAGTCTTCTGCTGACAACGAGTAAACTGGGGGCACAGCAGGTTAACCATGAAAAAAACAGTGCTGTTTCCTGGATATAGGATACATGTAACACCGGATAATCAGCACTATTTTCCAGAACCATGCAGGCAAATCTGGAGATGGGATGTACCATGTTCTCCGGCTGTCAGGTGATGTGTACCATAAATCTTCCCTGTTTGTAGATGGAAGCCAGTATGTTCCGTATGTTCATCGCACATATGTGTCGTTAAAATAGCAACGAGAACAAATTCAGCCGTCTACAGTCTCAGTCCTGTATTGTGAAATGAAAATCTTTAGAACGCTCAGAGTAGATTTCCTCCTATTGGAGAAATAGGCGTGGCAGTGTTTTTCTGCACAGTAGCACAGTGGTTGGTATTGCTGTATTACCACTTTGGCCCTTAGGATAGAATCTGTCTCTGTGCTGAAGTGGCCCAGACTCCTGCTGGACAGTGCTGTTATTCATTTAATTGTCCCCAACCTACTGCACTAGGTAAGTGCATCTGGCACTCTGTATGATAAACATGGCACTAGCTTTGTTCAAATAGCCAGGGGAAGTTAGGATTTGGGTGGAATGTAGCTTGTGGGAGGGCTTAGTGGACCACATGAGGGTCTAGTGAGGAAGCGCGGGGGTGGGTAAGTCACACTGCAGGGGGAGGGGGGGCTGCTTATGGATACCGCAGATAATACAGCAAAATGGATAATCCGGCTTCAGCCAATCAGCACCTGTTATTTCTCAAATACATGACAGTAGCTGATTTGTCATATGTCATATGTAACGAGTGATAGGAAAAATATCACTCATTGCTAAATATGGCCCTTAGTGACATTGGTACCACCGCAATAACTTGTCTCAATCACTAATAAACATTGTCCTTTAGAACTAGATTTTATTGACTTTCCCATCTATGAAATCTAAGTGGGAGTGGTCAAGTGGAGGTGTTGCCCAACAGATGTGTAATTGTGGCGCCCCCACGCCGCAATTTTGGCAGGGCCACCCCCCCCCACCCAGTTCATCCGCCGTTAAACCCCCCCCCCACCGCAGCTAACCCCACACAGGTGCCGGGAGCTCACCTGTGGTCGGAGCCCGGGACCGAAGAAGATTTCTCTGTGGTCCCGGCTCCCCTGTCCGCTCTGTCCTGGCTCCAGCGTCTAAAGAAAACAGACCATCACAAAATGTCCGCCCCCATACAGCAGACAGTTTTATGCTGTATGGGGGCGGACATTTTGTGATAGTCCGTTTAGATTAGAATCAGAAGCCAGGAGGGGACAGGGGAGCGGGGACCACAGAAAAATCTTCTGCGGGTCCCGGGCTCCGACCACAGGTAAGCTCCCGGCGGTGGCAGCTGCAGTGGCATTACAATAACCGTGCAGACCCCGGCGCCAACACTTATACAGCGCCTCCCCACCACCGGGTCTGCGGGGCTATTGTTACGCCACTGTTGCCCATACCAACCTATCAGGTTGTAGCCATTATTCAATAGAATTTTGTAGATAAATAATACATTAGGGTAAATTTAACAATCAGATTCTATCTATTATATTCTAGAAGGTGCTAAATAAATAAATAAAAATAATAATCTGATTGGTTGCTGTGGGCAACATCCCATCTTAGTAAATTTACCCACTGAATCTGTTTGGTTGCTGGATTTTCCCTATAGAAAAGGTTTGCTAAATCTCCCACCATGCACCACGGCGTGTTCCCTCCTGTCCCTGAGAGAAGAGATAATTGCAGGAAACTGCTGGGGACAGCACTGACACGGACACTGTGATATAGGAAGCGTTGGCTAGACTCTGCAGCACGCACTTATTTCTTGTTATCGCGGGCTCGTTTCACAATGACATATGCAAAGTGTGCGTTTATGTATTCAGTTACGGCAATGGCTTCGGTCTCTCTTTGTCATTTATCTTCCGACTGTCCTTCATCCCTTCAGCACTTTCCCCTTATTGTCACCGCTTCAGCTTGGAGCTTGGCTGGCGGGAATTCAGTTCTGCGTAGTCATCAGAATATTGATATGCGCCCTCTTATCTTACAGGGAAGCAGCAGAGGGGGGTGTACTGAGGAGGGAAATGCTCAGCGCTCTGTCCCTGTGCTTCTTCCGGACACCCAGTGTGCTTATGTTTATACCTAGACTTGTGGCTCCGTCCATCACTGGCCTGTTATCTTATGTCACTATGTCCATGTGTATAGAATATCTACCAGGCGTAGATAAACAGGAGCTGAAGATGGGGGAGATGTACTAACGGGGCCTACACAGGGTGAGATTTTCCGAGCATTCTGAGCGATGGTACAGATGGAGCGCCGGTCAGCCTGCCTGCAGGACCGCCAGATGTCCTGTGCTGCCGCAGGCTGGTGGACAGGAGCTCCAACTGACGGGGCGCGCGAGCATCTCACACGCTCGCCTATCCCAGTCAGCACGCCGGCGGGGATTGGTTTCTCTGCCCATCTCCACTTCAGGGAGACAGGTAGGGCGAGTGGGGGCTACGGGGGAGTAGCGGGTAGCTGCAGGGAACCGTGTGCTAAGCGATCTGTGTCAGGTGAGAGCACTGACCCATTAACTAGATTTATCCAGCATGCTGGTGATAGTGGCACGCGGGGCCATGCATCGCTATTGCTATGGCCCCTACACACGGAGGGATGTAGGGGCATTTTTTCAGCGATCTGGTAAGATCGCTGAGAAAATGCCCTGAAGTTGCCCAGCGTATAGGCCCCTTAAGCCTTGGAGAGAGAGAGAAAGTGAACAGAGATAAAGTACCAGCCAATCAGCTACTAAGTGTCATGTTACAGGCTGTGTTTGTATAAAGACAGTGAGGAGGTGGTTGGTTGGTACTTTGGAGGGTATTCTGGTCCGTTAGCATGGCCCAGAACATTCGCATGGGGACAGATGGTGGGCGTATGCTCATGCACAGGTTAATTTCTGCGCATGTGCATACGCCGTGTGCGTGCGGCCGTGGCGAAAAGGGTTTTCGGCAGGCGCATGCACCCAAGTGCGCTGGTAGAGGGGTGTAGGGGCGGCGGGCTGGGTCATTTATATATGGTGTCCATGTAGGCATATGTCAACATACACACCACAAACGGGAAAAATCTGTGTTGACCTTCTGGGTGTTGACTATGTACATATCGACCTTAAGCTTGTGTCGTCCTTCTGTCACTGTCGACCTAGGGTATTTCGACCATTCTTAGGTCACTGTCCACCAATGGTGGTTGTACATAGGAGGTATAAGGGGTCTATGTACTAAGCTTTGGAGAGAGTGAACAGAGATAAAGTACAGGTTGAGTATCCCTTATCCGAAATGCTCGGGACCGCGAGCATTCCGAATAAGGGAGTTTTACGGTTTTTGGAATATATATTTTTTTACATACTTACCTGTCCCCTGGTGGGGCCCCGATGGTCCCTCTGCGTCCATGGAGTCCTCCGGCCTCCACGGCAGGCCTTCAGCTTCATCTCCGGCATCTCCAGCGGTCCCAGGAGTGCATTGCGCGAGTTCCCAGGCGCGCCGGTGACGTCACCGGCGCGCCTGGGAACTCGCGCAATGCACTCCTGGGACTGCTGGAGACGCAGGAGATGATGCTGAAGGCCTGCCGTGGAGGCCGGGGGACTTGGTAAGTATAAAAAAAGGGTCAGGGGGGGGGAATAAAAAAAATTTGAACTATTCCAAAGAGACCACGGTTTTTGGAATAATGCGGATAACGGATATACAGATACGGGATACTCAACCTGTACTAACCAACCACGTAGTGACTGTCGACCGAGACATTTTCGACGCATTATCCCAGAACCCTATGTACCTTGATTAACCTGAGTAAAACAGTCACCTCATGGGTTAAACAAATGGGTTACAAATGCACATTAAATCTTTCTATAAGTTATGCCCAAATTAAAAGGAGACTACAATTGTATGTAAAGAATATTTAATTAAAGAATATTTAATTACAGTTCATGTGTAACATTACAACTACACATAATTGCCATTGATGCACTGATCCCAGCGCGTAGGAAGGGAGTAGATGGCTTCAGTCTAGATTCTCTATCTAGAACCTCCGGGGTTGCTGACGGATCCAGTTTTACACGTTGTCCAGCACCTCCTTGTCACAGGTGAACCGTTGACCCTTCAGTGATTTTTTTAAGGGGCCGAAGATATGGGAGCCCCATGGGGAGATGTTGGGGCTGTATGGCGGATGTTTCAGGACCTCATATCGAAATTCTGCCAGAAAGTCGAGGGTCTTATTGGTCCTTGATGCTTTTGCGTCCCACCTCATAATGCTGACATCACCGGAATTATGGTGCACCGTGTGAGACACTACTCTCTGTACACTGCCTTCATCCTGCGATAAGTTTCTGAAGCATGCTTACCTTCTGTGCTGATCTGGAGGAATCCATCATCCATCCAACCGTTCAAAACAACTTTCCAGGAATGAAGAAACTGAGGCGGAGCTGTTCACTTTACATGCGCAACTGGGAAATCGCCATGACATCTATTGGCAAACACATTAACCCACTGCGATTAGATACAACGCCGCTACAGCAAAAGTCTCCTTATATCATAGAAATATACAATTTGACTGCATAAAAGAACCACTTGGTTCTAGCCATCCAAAAGGAGACATTAGGCCTGATTAAATTTGAGTCCCAGGAATGCAAAATGTGCAAAGTACTATCACATTCCGGATAGATGCAATCGCAATTTGGTGGACAGTGGCAGGCTTTGTCCGAGGTGGCTACACAGCGTTTAGGGGGTGCGGTCCAGACAATGCCGACGTGTCTGGAATGATTTCGGGAAGGCTGCGTGACCGCTACAACCCAAAATACAGTATAGCAGCAGTGCCAGTCTGTGAAGGCAGGGGGCAACCCTAATAGCTGCGGTTGTTTTGATTTCTGCGATGCAATCTAATCGCCATTGCAGCTCAGGCAGGGTGGGACTTTTCATTCTGGGTGGCCTTGCCCTTTCTAGGTGGTCCCCTGCATGCAATCGTAAGTAGTTGCGGTTTTGCAGTTTTAGCAAAACTGCAACTGAAGCAGAATCAGACCCAATGTTTTTAAGGAACAAATGTTACAAGAGAAGAATGGATGGCGCAATATTGGGACGCTACATACAATTTGAAAATATACTCTGTTGAATGAAATATTGAGCAGGACATCCCATGGTGAATGCTGATAACAGAGAGCGAGAGTAGGGATTTACAATCTCATTTCCTAGTCCTCTGCGTAACCTGTCTGTGCTGGAGAAGTGACCCCGCTGCCTGTGTCCGTGGCCAGCTGCCATCACATCTTCTGACCTTCACTTCCTGCTTTTAGCACCGTTTGTTTCCAATTTCCTATTGAACAGGAAGCTCCCCTTGTGTGACCTTCAGGTTGTGGTCTGTCCTCTTGCGTGTTTAATAGTGAGCTGGCCACCAAGCCTCTGGACTACAAGAGGGAGATTCAATCCTGGGTCAGGACTGTCGTGTTGTCTACCTTTTTCACTGTAAACCGAGCCATTGTCAACCTAATGCTTGTGTCAACCTTCCAACCCTGTCAGCCTGAGCCATGTTGGCCTTCTGTGGTCAAGACAATGCATCTTGACCTAATATGGTCAATAATACCCAATGACCCATACCCAAACCTATGAATATCCAGTTATTTAGATAATCAGAATAGTTACAGTGGAACAGAGTATTTCAGGAAGTGGGCGTGTTGATCCTGGGAGATGGTGACCTATGAGGACAGGTTTGTGTGTGACAGGAGCAGTGGAGTCATGTCAGGTGAATGAATGTACGTTATACATGTTCGCTGTTCTGGAACATCGGCATTTATCAAGAGACTGTCAATGGTCAAGTTGAGCTATCCTCCCACAATCCAGAAACATATTGATAATTACAGCCAGCTTCTGGGGCAGCTCTGAATGATTGCGTTTTCGCTATAAAACGAGTATGAAGACGTGATTTGCATGGATTTGTGCCATGGTGGTCCTGCCCTGCTCTAAAATGCTGCAAATTGCAGCTCTGAATGGGTGAGAGCAGAGCCACAATGACGCATTCACTGCGCCTAGGGCTTGATTCAGTGATGCGTGCTTATGTATTAGCTGCTGAGAGATTGTAAGCAGCTTGTGTGCAAAAATATGCAAATGTACAGCGGTGGTTGCAGACTCAGTAATTGACAGGATACATACGGATGGCAGGCGGAGAAGATGGCGGCAGTCAGAAAACCGACTTCTAAGTGCATAAACCTCTTTCCTTGCAGCCTAACCCTTACCCCCTTCCCTCACAACCTAACCCTAATCCCCCCTCCCCCCCGCAACCTAACCCTATGTCTGTCCCTAGTACCCAACACTAAACCTCTACCCCCCCCCTCCCACCTACAACAGTCGGGATTCCGGCACCGGCATTCTCACTGCATTCCGGCATTGCCCTCGTTGCCATAGTCGGGATGCCAGCGTCAGTATTGTGACTTCTGGCTTCCTGTCCGCCGAAATGCAGAACGACTACGAGTTACCCTAAGGTCACCCAGAATGGAACTTAGACACTGGCACCATGTTTTCTGTGGTTGGAATTGCAGTTGTAGGCTGCGACGCTGCATTCTTACAGCTTCTCTCTCTGTTATGTCCTTCCTATGGCCCCTAATTATCAATCGCTTTGCATATAAATCAATACTGCAAGCGGCATCGCTAAGTAGGGATGGCCATCGACCATCGATGATTATAAAACATTGATGGTTTATGGCCGATGTTGCATAGTTTTGCCATCGATCGGGGAGAACCAGATGGTTTCCCACCATCAATGTCAAGCTTAAACAAATAGTTTTGTTTTGCTTTTTCCCTGGCATATGTAGGCACCGAAAGGGGCTTTACCTCACTTGGTACGGCTGGAATCGGTCCCACTAGTCTCCTCCGGTTCACGGTCTGGAGTCTTCTCGTACTATAGGATGGGTACACAAATCAATCGACACACTTTCTCAATTGATGCTTTATTCTGGGCCTGCAACTAGGGGCGCCAGCTGGTTTTTGTACCTTGGAATGGGGTGAACACCACGTAACAGTATAAAACAATATCAGAGTCCAAACATCATTTGGAATACAAACAGGACAGTAGCTTTAAAACAGTAACGGCAATTATTTACGATTATCACTAACACAACCAGAGTTAGACTTTATATTAACCGCTACCTATCGCAACACACATGTCATGAAATATTACTTCGAACCACCTAAGCCTATGTACCCGGGTACTATCGTTAGCTAAGACCGGTCAGTCCTCAACAAGAACCTATGCATAGGATTTAATTCTGTCTATGGGTCCCTGTACTTTTATCCTTTGGCCACCGGGTGGCAATGTTGGTCCAGCAACCTTTTCCTTGGATTTGTAAAGTGGGGTGACAAAGTATGGGGGTTAACTTTTAGGTCAGGGGTAAAGTACCTGTGATACGGTGCCAGCTCCCGCTGGGTATGGGCGGACATTCACCGGTCGCAGTGTACCCCGACGGGATTGCTAGTGTGGGCGCCAGGCGTTGCCACACTCCGCTACACTGCACCCCGGTTGCTGTTGAGTCCTCTGACTGGGCTGCAATTACTGCTGGGCTCTGCAGTTCTCCCCGCTGCGCTCCTTTCTCCCCCTGGTACGATACTGGCACGTGGTGGGGGGGGTCTGCTGGTGGTCTGATTCGGCTCTCAATGGGTCTCTGCTGGTGATGACCTGGGCTGCTATTAAGTGGGGTCAGTGGGGGTCCCCTTGTGTCACTCCTCTGACACCTCTCCGTCCTATTCTCCGGCAGCTGCGGGCACTTCTCTATGTGCCGTCGGTCACACGCTGCCGCTCTGTCCTCCTCCCCCCTCCTAAAGGTCGGCGGGGGTCACGGGCGCACTGTCTCCTCTCTGGCGGGTGGACGCTGCTCACATGCGTCTCCCCGTCCAGAGGTCGGCGGGGGTCACGGGCGCTCTGCTGCTGCTGCCCGCCCTACCTGGATGCGGCAATCTGGAAGTGCCGCGTCTGTGCCTTCAGCTTCTGGAGGTCGGCGGGGGTCACCGCTGACGTCACCCGCTTCTCCGTCTGCTTTCCTAGCGGCGGGCGCTTCACTCCACGCCGGGGACCGCGCGTTGCTGCTGGGCTCTCCCCTTCTTCACGCTTCCCCACTCTCCACGTGAGTCTTCACTTCCCGTCCTCCCTGCTCCTTGTCACCACCTCTTCCTCTGCTCCCCCCTCCAATCAGTGTTCCTCCTGGCCTGTCAGTCAGTGGCTGCTGGCCGGGCTGGTTAACCCCTTCTAGTCCTGGGGCTTACATCCGCCCCTACTTTTTCGTGGTCGTGTCCTCACGCCACGCTACCAGAGCCGTAGGCCCGAACTGTTAAGAATTCTGAATCATTAAAGTCTCTTTCGCAGTCTAAATACTTTCGTTAGGAAGAGCAACCTATCACCAGTTATAACAGTGTAGTGGTAAGCAAACAATCTACATATATACATATTTTGCGTCACATTAGAACGGCATTTAACAGTAGGACACATTTAGGTACAACGCTGATAGTGCCTTAGGGCGTGGGACTTAAGTATCGGGGCTATGCTGGTAGTGTACCCACCACACAGTCGGGTCTCGTCTGGTATTCCGCTTCCGTGGACTGCGACCACTACCCTCGGTTGCTTGGTGACCATGTAGGGCTCGGCCTCCCAGGTACGGCGGGCTCTATGCCGCGGATGTCTGTTAAACATAGGGGTGCGATAATTCCACTCTTCTTCTGCGACCAACTTCTGTTCTCTATTGGCGGGGACGAGGTTCACTTCTGAGAATGACTGCCGCGAGACTGGCCTGAAGGAAATCGACGCCGCCATCTGCCCACTTTGACACCGATGAGCACGCCTGCGGAGAGGACGCCTGTCTAGGTTCGGCCGGTTTCTTTTTGTTGGCAACCCACCTGGACCTGTCACGTCTACCGCTTTGGGACCCTTTTCCTCTTCTACCACGTCGAACTCCACCGTCTCGCCTTCTCTGAGACTGTACACAGGTCGCCACGAGTGGCTCTTCCTTAGGGCTGTTCGGTGGACGAAAACGTCATCTCTCGTGTCGCTCCGGTTGATGAAGCCATACCCCCTTCGGACGTTAAACCACTTGACCGTCCCTTGAGTACGCGGGGCCAGCACTCTCTCGCCCACTTGGCTCCCTTGAACACAGATGAGATGCTGTTGGGTGACCTCTCCAGCCTGTTCTTGGTTAACTGGTTCTTGCTTTAACGCTGCAATCAGCTCCTCAGGGCAATTCCTTAAGATGTTCATGCCCAGGATGATGGGGGCGACTCTTCCTTCCCCACAGGTGATCACTAAATACCCCTGCCTGGGTAAACGTGTCCTTCCAATCTGCAAATCGGCTTCCCAGTATCCGTTGCAGATGACCTCCCGGCCATTGGCAGCGACCACCGTGACTTGCGTGGGGGGCTGTCTAAGCGGGACTTCTTTTCCCCAATACTTTTGGAGAGTGGGTAGCTGGATCATGGAGACCTGTGACCCGGTGTCGATCGTGGCCGCTGCCTCTCTTCCGTTGATCACCACTGGGATCCTCGGGCATTGTCCTACATATTGGGCCCACCATTCATCCGGGTCTGGGTCTACTCCCGGTGTTCTCCCCGAGGTTCGGCCCTCTCCCTCGGGGCATTGGAGTTTAAATGGTCGGACGAGGGGC
Source organism: Crinia signifera (assembly GCF_055691185.1). NCBI lineage: Eukaryota > Metazoa > Chordata > Amphibia > Anura > Myobatrachidae > Crinia > Crinia signifera. The sequence goes on from NC_139217.1 coordinate 448,951,279, forward strand.
AGCTTCTCTCGACGTGCCCGGCCTCTTGCCAGTGTCGACAGATGAGCCGGCCTTGATGATCGAATTGGTCTGAGGCTTGTCTCCCATTTTCCCGGGGCGAGTCCCACCGCTTCCGGTTTGACAGCTGCCTGTCGGCCCCCCATCTGGCTTCTTCGTTGCTTGACGTGGTTTGTCGCGCCAGCTGGCGGATGTCCCGCTGCATAGCTGCCATCCCGAGGGCCAGATCTTCTACCTGACGTTGGAGGGCCTGATCTGAGTCGTCCGCTGGTGGTTGGCCACCCTGATTGGGCCGATCCCTTGGCCGTGCAACTTGTTCGGAGCTCGTAGCTACAGAACCTCGAGCCCCCGTCATCTCCGGGTATTCTATTTCGGGGTTGGTGTGATTCCCAATGGTTCGGATCGCAATATTTTTGAAGTCGGCAAAGGGCTTCCCCGGCATCTGCATCTTGAGGATCCGCAGTTGAGTCTTGATGTTAGGGTTCGACGCTCCCTCCACGAATTGGATAGTGAGCGCCTCGTCGCTGTTGCGAATCTCATCTTTATCGGCCGCTTGGATGAGCTTCAGGGTCTTCTGCAGACTCAGGGCGAAATCCCGGAGGCTCTCGCCTGGCCGCTGTTTCCGTCCGTAGAGCTGCATCTTCAACTCCGGGAGGGTGGCGGTCTCGAAGATCGTGGCCAGCCGATCCAAGATCTGGTCGATGCCCGTCTTTTGGTCATCTGCCCATGATTCGACTTCACTGAGGGCGGAGCCCGTAAGCTGGCCGATTAGGATTTGTACCCTCTGTTCTTCACTCGGGGTGTAGAGTTGGGACATGGACTTCAGTTGGTTCTTGAACGCCGTGAACGTGGCGCCCTTGTTGGGGTCCCCACTGTAGGTCAGCATCCATGGGGCCCCGAAGTAGTAGGGTAGTGTAATGGGAGCCCGAGGTGTCGCCGCTGGGGCGGGTGCTACCACTGGGGCTACGACCTGTTGCTCAACGTTGGGGGGCACGGCGGGTGCCTGCCCACCCCCGGCCTGTGGTGCATCCATCCTTGGTTTAGATTATACTCCGAGTTGACCGCGATCCTGTTCGTGACGCCAGGAAAGATGTAGGCACCGAAAGGGGCTTTACCTCACTTGGTACGGCTGGAATCGGTCCCACTAGTCTCCTCCGGTTCACGGTCTGGAGTCTTCTCGTACTATAGGATGGGTACACAAATCAATCGACACACTTTCTCAATTGATGCTTTATTCTGGGCCTGCAACTAGGGGCGCCAGCTGGTTTTTGTACCTTGGAATGGGGTGAACACCACGTAACAGTATAAAACAATATCAGAGTCCAAACATCATTTGGAATACAAACAGGACAGTAGCTTTAAAACAGTAACGGCAATTATTTACGATTATCACTAACACAACCAGAGTTAGACTTTATATTAACCGCTACCTATCGCAACACACATGTCATGAAATATTACTTCGCACCACCTAAGCCTATGTACCCGGGTACTATCGTTAGCTAAGACCGGTCAGTCCTCAACAAGAACCTATGCATAGGATTTAATTCTGTCTATGGGTCCCTGTACTTTTATCCTTTGGCCACCGGGTGGCAATGTTGGTCCAGCAACCTTTTCCTTGGATTTGTAAAGTGGGGTGACAAAGTATGGGGGTTAACTTTTAGGTCAGGGGTAAAGTACCTGTGATACGGTGCCAGCTCCCGCTGGGTATGGGCGGACATTCACCGGTCGCAGTGTACCCCGACGGGATTGCTAGTGTGGGCGCCAGGCGTTGCCACACTCCGCTACACTGCACCCCGGCTGCTGTTGAGTCCTCTGACTGGGCTGCAATTACTGCTGGGCTCTGCAGTTCTCCCCGCTGCGCTCCTTTCTCCCCCTGGTACGATACTGGCACGTGGTGGGGGGGGTCTGCTGGTGGTCTGATTCGGCTCTCAATGGGTCTCTGCTGGTGATGACCTGGGCTGCTATTAAGTGGGGTCAGTGGGGGTCACCTTGTGTCACTCCTCTGACACCTCCCCGTCCTATTCTCCGGCAGCTGCGGGCACTTCTCTATGTGCCGTCGGTCACACGCTGCCGCTCTGTCCTCCTCCCCCCTCCTAAAGGTCGGCGGGGGTCACGGGCGCACTGTCTCCTCTCTGGCGGGTGCACGCTGCTCACATGCGTCTCCCCGTCCAGAGGTCGGCGGGGGTCACGGGCGCTCTGCTGCTGCTGCCCGCCCTACCTGGATGCGGCAATCTGGAAGTGCCGCGTCTGTGCCTTCAGCCTCTGGAGGTCGGCGGGGGTCACCGCTGACGTCACCCGCTTCTCCGTCTGCTTTCCTAGCGGCGGGCGCTTCACTCCACGCCGGGGACCGCGCGTTGCTGCTGGGCTCTCCCCTTCTTCACGCTTCCCCACTCTCCATGTGAGTCTTCACTTCCCGTCCTCCCTGCTCCTTGTCACCACCTCTTCCTCTGCTCCCCCCTCCAATCAGTGTTCCTCCTGGCCTGTCAGTCAGTGGCTGCTGGCCGGGCTGGTTAACCCCTTCTAGTCCTGGGGCTTACACATAGCTCCACCCAGGACATCAGTGAAGCCCCGCCCCCATATTCTGATTGGCCCACAGGCCAATCAGTCAAAGAAAATGGATGACCATTGATATGTAAAAACATTGATGGTCATCCATTGCATAAATATGCAATATTGATGGCAAACATTGATGGCAAAGGCAACGATGGCCATCCCTATCGCTAAGGTACCTTGGTACATGCGCAGTGCAAGCATCACGCATACGAAGCTGGCCCGATAGTAAATCTGAATCAGGCCCCAAGCTGTATAAGCGCTGTATAATACAGCAAGAGTTACCCATGAACAAAAACATTGATGAGTAACAGGCAGGACTGAACAGCTTGGTGCTTGGCTGTGAAAGTTCAAGTTCCAGAACAAGCAGTTCCAGTGAAGCGATTTCAAGACTTCACCATTTGGCTCTGTCTTTGTAAATGCCCGTTCTGCAGAATGTTTAGTCTATGAATAGAATCTGTGGATGACAACCATCAATTAATCCTTCTGTGTGGTGCGGCCGGGGTAGGACTGGGAACACACTCCGCTGGTGAGAAATGAAGAGCAAGGTGAATATTTTGGAAAACGTTGCTTATGTCCAGCAACGAGTATACGTTAACTCATACTTGCCTACTTTTGAAAACTAGTTTCAGGGACATTATAGTTGGTAGTAGAATTTTGCAAAGCGCCCCATTGAGGGGGCGTGTCATGCTCCACCCAAAGGGCGTGTCTAGTTCCATATATGGAGAGATTGTGAAAAGAGATTGTGAACGGGGTCCTTAGAAGCGTGGGTGTGTACTGCCACATCTGAGAGGAATATTTTAAAGTGACTTATATCCAAATGTAGATGAGCCACAAAGCAGTCAGTAAGAGATACTGTACTTGGTAAAGTGCTGGGAAATGGTGCTGATGATGTAAATGTGTTAACAGTATCTCTCATTCCTTTTTTCCCCAAAAATGTAACAGTGTAATGTGGGCTAGGTGACCTCAGGTAGATTTCTAGACTAATGAGGGAGATAGGGAGATTGCTGCTTTTTCAGGTAGAGATGCCAATCCCAGGGCATTTTTTCAATCCCGGATTCTGGGATTGAAAAATGCTTAATCCCGGGATTCTCTGGATCCCGGGATTGGCATCCTTAAAAGAAAAACACACCCTGTCCACCCCTACATGGGCGGGCAGGTGCGTGGCATCCGGGAGCGGGGCAGAGCAGCGCTGCGGGGGGGGGGGGGGTGCCAGATGCTGCCCTGCAGATTTACTTACAGGCTGGCGGGAGCGGGGCAGACAGCGGCGCTTCGGTGATTCTTGCCTGCCTCCGGGCAGGTAGCGGCAGCACCAGCTGGGCAGGAGGGTAGGCTAGGAGTCGGCCAGGAGCGGTCAGAGGTCACGCTGCGCAGGCCGCACGCTTGGGTCGGGAACAGCCGGGCAGCTTCTGAGCAGGTTCTCAGAAGCTGCCTGGCATTAGACTGCGCATGCGTAGTCTAATCCCAAAATCCCGGGATTGGATACTCCAATCCCGGGATTGAAATCCCGGACATTTTGGGGCCAAATCCCGGGATCCCGCCGATCCCGATCCCGGGATTGGCCACCCTAATTTCAGGGACTCTCCTGCAGGATGCAGGAGGGGGGGGGGGGGGGGGGTAACTATGATGTAACAGTGTAATGTGAGCTAGGTGACACGAGGGAGATTTGTAGACTAATGAGGGAGAGAGGGAGATCGCTGCTGTTTCATGGAGTCTCCTGCAGAATGCAGGAGGGGAGGCAACTATGCATTAACTAACTGATCTTGAAGTTACGCCACAAGTAAAACAAGTTCTGCAGCCAATAAAAGTAGATGCTTTGAACAGAACCCAGGCAGGTACAGTAGACATGACTTTCTGCCAATGGAAAGACATTTTATTTGAATTAACATAATTTAAAAACATTGTGGTTTTGTTCTCGAGTCAATAACTACATTTTACATCGCGTGTTCTCTGGGATTATAAATGACTCAGCCTTTTTTTGTGAAGAAATTGCTGAAACTGCTGTGATGAACCAGATTCCGTGGTGGAAAAACAACAGCCACGTACTGGGCACTATCACAGCCTGCTGGGCTGAGATGCAGGAGGGGGGATATCTCCGGGGAGGTCTGACGTCGATGGTTTGTTGCTGCCAAAAGAATGGGTTGTACTGAGGTGCCTGGGTCATTTCTCAATCATATTGCTGAGCTACGTTATCCTGGTTTAAACTATTGTAGAAAAAAAAAAATCACCCTTCAAAATATATACAATCCAAGGGTGAGTATTGACCCCAACATAAATATTTGTATGATCAGGGCCACCTATAAGGGTAATACTGTAGGCTAGGCACATGCCAGGCAGCCCAGAAGGATGGGGGGCCCTGCCTGCAAGCTAGTTGATAAGGGAATAATAGGGCCACACAGGGCACAGTGGAGGGGGGGGGGGTGTTGGGCAAAATGAGTACTCAGGGCCCTTCTCTCTCTCTCTCTCTCTCTCTCTCTCTCTCTCTCTATCAGAGAGGCCAGTCCTGGGACAGCTGTACCCACAGCACCCCCCTAATGGCGGCCCTGGGGCCACACATGGATTGGGCTACTGAACCTTCAAATGGCCCAGGGACAAACACCCCCAACCATGACAAGGCCAGAAAACCACCCATCACCTGCCCTGCATAGGCATAGCTAACATTGCCAATATGGACTAATCTGAGGATTTCAGAGGAGATGTTGCCCATAGCAACCAGTAAGATTCAATGTATTAATTATCTAGCACTTTCTAGAAGAGGATCATAGCTATAATCTGGTGGTTTCTATAATATTACCCGCTATTCTTCATTCATTCGCTACGGCAACAAGATGTAGCCAGATGAGTCTGGATGAGTAGACGGATGAGTGAGACCGTTGTATAACTATGATTATTATTTGTGAATAATGAGTGCAGTACTGTTAGTATATTATAAATCGGGTTCTCTCCATTGTTAAGTTTTTCTTATGATATAAAATGGTGGCGTTGTATGAATTGATGGTATCAGTGAGTGACATCATATGAAATACTGACACTACTGGGCATAATGTGAATTGGGGGCACCACTGTGTGGCACATTGGGAATTATTGGCATAATGCGACTTTAGCACAATTATTTGGCATAATGTGACCTTAGGGCATCACTCTGTGGCATAATTTGACTTTAGGGCACCATGATGTGGCATAATGTCTTTTATGGGAACCACTGTGTGGCATATTGTGACTTATGGGGAACAAATGTGTGGTATGATGGGTACCACTGTGTGGCACAATGTAACTTATGGGCACCACTGTGTGGCATAATGCAATTTGGCAACATCACTGTGGCATAATGTGACTTAGAGGTACCACTATGTGGCAGAATGTGACTCGGCAGCATTACTGTGTGACATAATGTGACTTGAGGGTACCACTGTGTGGCATAATGGGTCTTGGGGATACTGCTGTGCATAATGTGACTTGGGAGTACCACTGTGTGGCATAATGTGACTTGGGAGTACTGCTGTGTGGCATAATGTGACTTGGGGGTACCTCTGTGTGGCATAATTTCACTTGGGGGTACTGCTGTGTGGCCTAATGTCACTTGGTACCGTTGTGTGGCATAATGTGACTGTGTAGCATCATGTGACTTGGGGGTACCACTGTGTGGCATAATGCTACTTGGCATCACTGTGTGGCATAATGTGACTTGGGGGTACCAGTGTGTGGCATAATGGGTCATGGGGGTACAGCTGTGCATAATGTGACTTGGGAGTACCACTATGTGGCATAATGCAACTTGGCGGCATCACTGTGTGGCATAATTTGACTTAGGGGTACTGCTGTGTGGAATAATGTGACTTGGGGGTACCACTGTGTGGCATAATGTGACTTGGGAGCACCACTATATGGCATAATGTGACTTGGGGGTACCGCTGTGTGGCATAATGTCACTTGGGGGTACCGCTGTGTGGCATAATGTCACTTGGGATTACCGCTGTGTGGCATAATGTCACTTGGGGGTACCGTTGTGTGGCATAATGTGACTTGGGAGCACCACTGTGTAGAATAATGTGACTTGGGGACACCACTATGTGGCATAATGTGACTTGGAGGCACCACTGTGTGGTATGATGTGACTTAGGGGCACCACTGTGTGGTATGATGTGACTAAACAATTCTGCATTGCTTTTAAATTGTTTTGTACTTTTTCAGTCATCATCACCACTGGAGATTTTGGGGATAAACACATTTTTACAAATTAAAAACCACTTCAGGTCCACAGTAGGACAGAAACGCCACAACTTGGCTGTATTCTCTATAGAGCATAAATTAGCCTCTCAGATCTAACAGAACAATCTGTCTCTTCAAAGAACTGACCACTCAGGCGCCGGCTTCTACATCTGCTGCATCGGCTGCTTGATCAGTCTTCAGCTCTAACTGTTTTACATAATCTAGATGAAAAAAAAATGTGTTTAAAAATTAATGTTTCGTTGTATATATTTGTTTTGTTCATCCCAAAGCATAATACAATTGTTAGACTGTGAGATACATTTATTGAGAGATGAGATCTAAAGATTGGTAACAAATTCCACTGGTGACCAAACTCATCTCTCAAGGATAATTCCTATAAGCAGCCTTGGGTATGGTGATCAATACCCCACTGCCCTTAGTGTATAATGTGTGTGATTACCGCATCTCCTTATAACTCCCCTAGTGTATAGTGGCCATGACCCCAACATCTCTTTATAACCCCCACTCCCTTGAGTGTAGTTTTAGTGAGAGCCTAGACTGTATTGTGTATGTGATCCTTACATCTATATATATGAAACACTAACTTCTCCTCACCTCTTGTTGAACTACCGCCACTGACCACTATAGGCCACTCGACGACTAAATGACTCCTTTGTGTGCTACAAGTTGTCATAACAGAAAGTGAAAGCAATTCTTTGCAGGGACACTGACCTATTTGAAACTTGCTGGATATGGAGGGAGGGAGCTGTGAGGACAGAGATAGGAGATAGGGACCGGGGTGGGGTGTGGAGATGGTGGGTTAACAACACATCTCAAAGTGAAAGTACATTGCAGGAGCTGTTATTTTGACAGGCTTTGTTTTAACTAGTTTCCTTATTACATGGCAGCTGACATGTGCTATACAGTATACATTATATGGGTGTCTATTTTTAGGTCAACCCATAGTTACATCCCCTTCTGCATTCTGTAGGACACTCCCTGACATAGCAGCAATCTCCCTCATTAGTCTAGCAATCTCCCTCATTTCACCTAGCCCATATTACACTATTACTTCATAGTTACCTCCCCTCCTGCATTCTGCAGTAGAGTCCCTGACATAGCAGCAATCTCCCTCTCTCCCTCATTAGTCTAGCAATCTCCCTCATTTCACCTAGCCCACATTACACTGTTAAATTTTTGGGATAAAAGGAATGAGAGATAGATACATTTACATTGTATTATCAGCACCATTTCCCAGCACTTTACCAAGTATAGTAGCTCTTACTAACTGCTTTGGGGCTCATCTACATTTGGATATAAGTAATTTTACAAGATTCCTCTCAGATGTAGCAGCACACACCCACGCTTCTAGGTGCCACGTTCACAATCCTTTTGCACAATCTCTCCATATATGGAACTAGACACACCCTTTGGGAGGAGCATGACACGCCCCCTCAATGGGACGCTGTGCAAAATTCTACTACCAACTATAAGCTCCCTGAAACTAATTTTAAAAAGTAGGCAAGTATGGGTCAACCACAGGCAGATCGACATGCAGTAGGTCGACCAATGACGGTTAACAAGCCTTAGGTCGACACACTCAAAATGGCTTTAGGTCGACAGGGTCATTAGGTTGACACACGCATTAGTCAACATTTAGAAGGTCGACAGTCAAACTACCGGCATGGGTTTTTCACGTTTTTGTTCCGAAGAGGAGTTTTAAAAAGTCGGCATGTACGATGTGTATGCACTGAGCGAGTTTCAGCCCAGGGATTTTCCCCGTCATCGCTGTCCATACACGCAGTGTGTATGAACCTTAGGAGTTGAGTATCGCTCACCCACCAGGACGGACATATCTGTACATGTTCTATTTCTGCAACAAGGAGCCGTAGAAAAGTCGTTGCTATTGTTACTAATGAATAATTAGCCCTCTTAAGTGGTTATTTAAGAAATGAAAGCGTTAATGCAATCAAAGTCGTTTCATAGACCTCTCCAGTTATCATCTCGCTCATTTTCTGCCTATTTCTGCTGAATGTGTTTCCTGAAGGCTGATTGGAGGTTCTTATGCACTTTGCATGTTGTAGCGCTGGAGGGTACACAATGTTTCAAAGCAGAATTCTTACGTAATACTGACAGCTGTTCTGAAGTTCCAGTCTCTGGAGTCTATATTCCAGCAATACGGTTGGGCTCAGAATTGTTTACAACACCAGGGCCTGGGCTATAGAACACAGTCTTCTTGTTGCAATACGAATGGTGCTTCTAGGAAATTTTCAGCCAGTGCCCAAAATGTGACCCGGTGCTTGTATTGTGTAATATCATATAAGTGCATGTACATGGATATATTATTTGTCCTTTTATGTATGCGTTACTTTATGCCTTCATGCAGTTTCTACTTATCGCGTTGCTATGAGTCTTTTGTGATGTCATTTTTTTAATGCAGATTTGTTTCTTTTTAATGTGTTTGTTTATTTCTATTCTTGGATACAACCAGGGTTGCCTACTTTTCTCCTCTTCAGTAGAAGAAACTGTGAATGCATGAGCCTACATCTCTGAATATCAGTTCCAAAAGGCACCAATAAGATATAGGCTGTATTGTAGACCGTGGCGGGTCTTACCAGTATGGTGCTGCTGCTGCTGTCCCCGTCCGCTGTGCTCCAGTGTCCCCTGCACGGGGTCAGCGCATGCATACATACATGCGCTGGCCCCAGCCTCTGGGGCCGGCTTTGCATCAGCCCCCAGAGGCTTGATAGGGTTCCTGGGTCCGGCGCATGCGAAGAATGGTCCGGGGCAGAACCCGTTTTGGTGGCTGCTGCGCATTTGCACACAGAGAGTCACCCCGGAGGGAGGGAACACCTACCAATGTGATGCCTTGAGTGACTGGCAGGTCAGACTTCCAATAGGAAGTCACTGGCACTCACAGTGAAGCCAGAGCACTCTCACAGACTGTATCTGGCTTCACTTTAGGCAGAGACAGTGGTGGATTTTACCTGGGGGGGCTGCAGCCCTGCAGCCCATAGGTAAAAACCGCCACTGATTGTAGATATGATTGGTCTTTTGCTGTGATTTTCTTCATATATTAGCCAGCTAGCTGTAAAACTGCAGATAGGGTGTCTGTAGCACGCGGCCGAATGGCACAGTCTTTAATCTTCTCACGCAAACACCATCAGCATCTTGATCTCATGTCGAACAGGACTGGCCACTTACAGTATCTGCAATGCACATGTTCGACCCGTTATAAATGAGACCCTCTTTTGTGTCCCTGACATCACCCATAATTCAAAGCAGCCATTTTCATGTAATGCCCATTGTATTTACTCATGCAACAAGAAATACGGCTTCATGTGATATCATTCTGCCCCGCTCGCTACTAATATAAACCAGACAGACTTTTGCATCGGGAACATAAATCAGTCTGCTTCCCAGAATGCTCCCAACACACCACTGTAGCCGTGTCTGCTGTGTGTGTGACATTGTGTCATAGCTGGGGACCCGATTGTATAAAATGATGTCATTTTCCAATGCATATTGTTAATTATTATTATTATTATAATTTTATTTATAAGGCGCCACAAATGTTTCGCAGCGCCGTACAAAGGAACAGTACAGGGAGACAAAACTTGGCATAACATTGAATAAATAACAAAAATACAGTACAAATAAAGAGCGCCACAGATCAATACACATTACAGCTTAAATGTAAGTAGTGAGGACTCAATCAACATACAACTAGAGGCTTAAAGCCAATGAAGGAGATGAGTATGCAGACGAAGATGGTCACTGAGTGTTGGAGTATAGGAGAGCTGTGAGTGACATGTGAAGAGAAGAGGGCTTTGACAACAGGAGGGAAGAGGGCCCTGCTCGGAGGAGCTTACAATCTAGTAGGAAGGGGAGAAAGACCGATTACCAGAGGTGCAAGCGAGGGGGTGGTGGTTAGATAGCAGGATGTAAACAGGCAAGGGGTCGGAGAACCAGCTGGTTTATGCAGTGGAAGGGTACGCGTTGATGAATAGGTGAGTTTTTAGTGCCCGTTTGAAGCTTTGCAAGGTCGGGGAGAGTCTAATGGAGCGAGGGAGTGCGTTCCACTGAAGGGGTGCAGCACGGGCAAAGTCCTGTACTCTAGCATGGGAAGCAGTGAACAGGGTGGAGGAGAGACGACAGTCGTCAGCTGACCGTAGAGGGCGGGAGGGTGTATGAATGGAGATGAGGTTAGAGATATATGGAGCAATGGAATTAGAGATGGCCCTGTATGTGAGTGTGAGGTGTTTAAAGAGGATTCTGTAGGGGAATGGAAGCCAGTGCAGATTTTGTTGAAGGGGAGTGGCAGAATTAGAGCGGCGGGAGAGGAAGATAAGCCTGGCTGCAGCATTGAGGTCAGATTGGAGATGAGCCAGTTGGGATTGAGCGAGGCCGGTGAGGAGAACATTGCAGTAGTCGAGCCGTGAGATGACCAATGAGTGGATGATCATGCACTGATAATATATAATAAAGCAGATACTACATTAAATTATTAATACTGTGTTGTGTGTTATGATGCCTAGTTACAGTGTAACTACTCCAGTGTGTGTGTAGCAGTGTGACATACGCTGAATGTCCCTTATCACTTGTGTAATGTTAGTAGGTATTATGACTTTTACACTATATTTTAGGTGCTCTCGTTAAGCTATTTTATTATGGGGATCATTGATCAATGAGTTTTAGCTATTTAAAACTCATTATGTATGATAAATGGTGCCTCAGTTGGCAACTGATTGGCTGAAGCGCTATTTACCTCATGAAAGGAGTTTTAAATAGCTAGAACTCATTGCTAAATGAGATGTATGATACAGTGATAGGAGCGGAGAAATGAGCCAGTGGAACAGTTGCCCATAACAGCTAATAAGTTTTGAACAAGTAACATTTATCAAGTGCATTCTATGAAATTATATGTAGCAACTGATTGGTTGCCATGGGCAACTTTTCTACTGGCTCATCTCTCCTTTCTTTTCACTGCTTGATACATCTACCCTATGAGAGGCATTAAAATACCCATACCCATATAACACTAGGGGCCATACTGTATGCACTAAGCTTGAAAACTGATCAAATGGAGAATGATAAACAGCCAGCCAATCAGCACCTACCTGCCATGTCACAGGCTGTGTTTGAATAATGTCAGACAGGAGCTGATTGGTTGGTTGTTTATCACTCTCCATTTGATCACTTTTGAAGCTTAGTGCATCTGGCCCTAGGTGTGAAAAACGTCCATTTTTCCCAATGTTTCACCAGTGTTTTTTACAGGATACCCAATTAGATCACCCGCATCCTACTGTATGTGTTATCGCATGAAAACTGGTCCAATTTTGTTTTGTTAATTGGATAGCTTCTGTCCGATACAATTACCCACATTGCAGCTGGTAATTGGATACTTCACCATAGGCTTAATTCAGGACTGCTCGCTAATTAGAGAATTCGCAATCAGGTCGATTGTGAAACAACTGAGCGTGTACAGAATAAATATGCATACGCACAGCAGTCGCAGTTTGATAGACAGGAAGCCAGAATTTAGGTGTTGGAAACATGGCGTTTTCTTGTGCGTTTGTGAAAATGCAGGCAAGCCCAGGCATTTTTGGGGTGGGTCTCTGTCGTCCGGGCTGACCACTTCCAGCCTGGTTCTTCTGCAGATTAGTGGAAGCCCGAGACTTAAGGCCCATACACACTGGGCGACTTTGAGATGAAAATCCTCTCAGTTTACTCATTTCAGCGTCTTTCAGCTCGAAAGCCGCCCAGTGTGTGCAAGGCAGCGGCGAGCGCTCATGCCCGCTCCCGCATCATCGCTGGTCCGGCCGCTCATCTGCTGGTATTACCAGCAGATGAGCGAGGGAGTGGACGGATTTCCATTCGGTCCTTCTATGGAAAGTTGCCGGAACCCTGGGAACACCGCTACACTGGGCAAAAAACGCTCAGTGTGTATGCACTGACTGATTTTCAGCCCAGCGATTTCCCTCATTATCGTTGTCCATACACGCTGGGCAAAAACGCTCAGTGTGTATGGACCTTAACTCAATCAGATTCTATTTATTTTCTTCTAGAAGGTGCTTAATAAATAAATATTCTATTCTGAATGGTTGCCCATAGCAACAATCCATCTTTAACAGAACTACACCCCTATGTCTGTTATGTTGTTTTTCAAAGCAAAAATGCAATTTCCATAATGACATATTTCACCAACGGCTTTCACACCGACAGGGTGATTTCCCGAAGCATTTTGACAATGTGTAGATTATAGCATCAATCTTCAATGTGGATTATTATTATTGATATTATTGGTAGTACATACCATTTTTTTTTACAGCATATCATTTTTTTCCTCTTGGCTTATAGGTGTAAATATGGCTTTCTGCTGAGGGTGGATTTTCGGGGGAGACCCTCTGTTACTGATAGATTGTGTCTTGAATGCTCCTGACGTTTTGAGGCTATCCTGCAAACATGTCTACCGATGTAGAATCAAGCACCAGTACCACCGCTGACGTGGCTCCAGCCACCAAACCCGCGGTGAAGAAGGAAAAGAAAAAAGGTACGGTCCGAATTTTCTATGTTGGACACTATGTCACGTTTAAAAAATTACATAACTGTGATACTCTGGCGCTGACTAGTGTATATACAGTATATATACTAGTAAGCCCACTCAAAGCTAATGCTTCCAAAGCTAGTAGATGTAGTTTCACTTGCTGCCAACAGATGGCAGTGTTTCAGAGACACACAGACACTAGACATATAATATAGATACAGTGTATATATATATATATATATATATATATATATATATCAATAGTACAGAGGGTGGTTCAGGTGTTGCGCTAATGAAGTAAAATACCAAGCTGCAACTCTGAAGTGTCCCTTCTGTTAGGGAGGGACACAGACACAGAACTATGAAAAAGAATGATCAGAGTGCGCTCCGATGTTCAACAATGAGACGTAAACTTTGTTCGAAAAGGTATTCTCTTTATTAAAAAATTCCAACGCGTTTCGTCAACACAACTTCATCAGGGGCCACGCTAAAAGTGGTACAGAAATAAAAAAGGGGGGGGGAGAACTATAAGTATTCACATCAAGATATTTCATAGGATGTACAATAAAAAATACATAATAAAAATAATAATTTTAAAATACATAATAGATATATATCACTATCTACATAGACACGTATTGGGAATAGAAGCGTGACGAGGGAAGCCAGCCTGTGAGGGTGAACGTCTTAATGTTCTGATAATGTTTAAAGATATTCTAATGCAGTTTAGTTATGCTAGTTATTAAGTATAATAAGACTAAAGATAATTTTTCATTATTTTGCTTCTGTTATCATCACCTTAATAACGCAGTAATTATTTATTATGCCCCATGCATATCCTCAGTATGTAAGGAGAAGCCCAGTTGTTGGCACAGACACAGTTCTCACCAGAGTTAGAACTTCTTGCTCTTCAATATACTGTATTGATCCCTTAATGTGTATGAATATGCCCACAAACATTGTTGATAACTATATTTAGAGTTAATGCAGCGGGTGTAGGTGAATGCACAGCGTAGATGAATTGCACGATGTGGGTGAATTATACGGTATTGCACGGTGTAGGTGAATTGGACATTATTGCACACGGTGTAGGTGAATTGTAATGTATTGCGCGGTGTAGGTGAATTGTACGGTATTGCGCGGTGTAGGTGAATTGGACGGTATTGGACGGTGTAGGTGAATTGGACATTATTGCGCGGTGTAGGTGAATTGGACGGTATTGCGCGGTGTAGGTGAATTGGACGGTATTGGACGGTGTAGGTGAATTGGATGTTATTGCGCGGTGTAGGTGAATTGGACGGTATTGCGCGGTGTAGGTGAATTGCACATTATTGCACGGAGTAGGTGAATTGCACGTTATTGCATGGTGTAGGTGAATTGTACGGTGTCTGTGAATTGCACGTTATTGCGCGGTGTAGGTGAATTGTACGGTATTGGATGGTGTAGGTGAATTGCACGTTATTGCGCGGTGTAGGTGAATTGTACGGTATTGGATGGTGTAGGTGAATTGCACGTTATTGCGCGGTGTAGGTGAATTGCACGTTATTGGACGGTGTAGGTGAATTGTACGGTATTGGACGGTGTCGGTGAATTGCACGTTATTGCGCGGTGTAGGTGAATTGCACGTTATTGCGCGGTGTAGGTGAATTGTACGGTATTGGACGGTGTAGGTGAATTGCACGTTATTGCGCGGTGTAGGTGAACAATGGATGACACCCTTGGATTAGCAGCAACAAGGGGGAATACAAATAGCTGCCTATTACGCCACCAATAAGTTGCGAGTTGTCCAAGTTATTAAGCTACTTATATACAGTATGGAAGGTACTGCACTTGATATACATTATAGCAGTATACACAGCATAAAGGGCACTGGCATTTATATAGTTAATCCAACCATGTCTGCTGGAACCCACAAACATCTGGCTTGCATGTAAAGTGTTGAATGAACTACCCACTGAGACCATAGAAATGTGATAGGGCTGGCTCTCTGGGCAGATTTACAGTCTCTGTGCGGCTTGTCAAGGTTTATAGCACAACACTGCACCATTAGAATATTGTTTTACGCCATAATGTATGGCGTCCACAGGTTCTGAAATGTTTTATTCTCCGTGCTAACAGAAGGGAACAAAATCATCCTTATTCATTAAAATTTGTATTTTAAGAATCTAAAAAATAACTGTTAAGCGTAGTATCACAGTATAAGACGAATAATAGAGATGAGCGATATTTTTTAAAATCCGTTCAGTATAATGTTTATCTGGACAGCAGAATTTTGCAGGTTTTTCAGGCGGAATTCGGCCCCGTGTTCCAGGCGGAAGTCCCGATATTGTTTATGTTCCATTTGGACTTTACCCTTTATTACATATCACCTATTGTAACGTGCGTGGATGTAAGCAATGATGGTGGTGGACTGAGCCCTCAGCCGGGACCGCTGTTTAGAACGGCCACGGCGAAGCGCTACAGTAGCTCTGTTGGCCGTCCCGGGCAGGTGACCGCAAGCTGCAGAGTACTAGCCTTCTCCTTTAGTCGCCGCGTTCGAAGGAGCAAGTTAAGCCCGCTCCAACCCCGATGCAGCCAGGTTTTAAGTGGGGACAAACCCACGACGACCGTCAGGTACTGGACCAAAAGGAGGATCTGACTACCAGGGCCTATCGGAACTAAACACCCTAACTACCGGCACCTGGCCAAGGACGGGGAGTGTGACCGAGTCACAGGCACCGGAGCAACCAATAATGGGGTACCAAACACAAAACACGCCAACAAAAAATGGTACAATATCGGTACCCCAAAATGGGTGTGAACCCACTAACGTTAGCCTCTCCAAACCCCGGAGAGCCAGGCAAAGTAAATAATTTAAACAACCAAGGAAAAAGGGCAGCTTGCCTGCAGAAACAATAAGTAAGGAACCAGGCTCCACCGGAGCATTTACGTGAACAGACCGGACCTTCCGGCGGCACAAGATGGTACAGTGCACACCTGGAGTGACTTGGCAGGACCAGATGGGAATATCGCTGACCAAGGGGAATCCGGAGCAGGGAACAACCGCAGCAATATGGCAGCAGGAACATGGCTTAACCACGGCAGACGGTAATGGCACAAGGACGGTGCACGGTTGTATCACAGCAAGGACCGGGACAACAGAGAGCAGGAGGCCCTCTGTGAGAAACAATATCACCAGCAGGGCTGAGCTGGGCCAGATCCCTTAAAAGGGATCCTTTGGCCAACCAGCCGCCGCCACCAGACCAGCCCCCTATAATTAGACATTTATATCAGGTGGCCGAGCGCGCGCCGCCCGGCAACCCCTGGTTGCTAAGCAACCGCCAGGCGCCGCGGCCTGTTCAATGCTAGTGTCCCCCGGACAGGCGGAAGTGATGCGCCGCGGCCGGGCGGACGTGACCTCACCTGCCCGGACACCGCCTGGGCGCCGGGCGGTGCCGCAGCAGCAAAATTGTCAGCGCTGCTGTCACATATTGCTCATAAGAACATGTAACGTGGAACATAGGATTAAAAGGCTTAGGCGCCCATTTATTACCATCCACATCTGATGATGCGGATGTGCAGTGATAACATCGGCCCAAATCACAATGCCATGATAGACTACATCACATGGATGTATCAATTATCGATGCATGTGCCGGCATCAGCTCTACTCCACCGCCGGCACCCTTCTCCCCGTCACGATGACCCCCCCTTGCACCGCAAACCCCCCCAACACACATACACACTGCTGGTGTACTCATCGGCTCTTGCAGTGCTGTCGTTCTTCCTTCTCCTGTGACCCTCGATGCTGTAATGAGCTGCCGCTTTGCAGCTTCACTTTTCTGCATCGGGGGTCACAGCGTAGCAAGAGGCACCGGAGATGGGCAGCCCTCACCAAATACTATTCCCTGAGGGGGGTATGGTTTTATTTATTTTTACTTTTTTTTACACTGTGAGCAGCCTGTGTGTCAATCATTCACACACACAGCTGATCACCATGGCCCAGTTCCTGCACAGCTTTCTCTGCCTAGGAGCATAGAAAGCTGTGCAGAAGCCCAGAATTTGGAGAATCTGAGCCCTCTGGTTCATTTGAAATGTGGTCAGATCACATTTCCAATTATAAGTATGGGAAATGTGATCTGCTTACTACTGAAGGGTTTGGAGCAGTTTTCACGAAATCTGCTCGAAAAGCCCTTTAGTACATTCAGCTGAAGCTAAAATAATGTGAAAAAGGGTGTAAAAACATCCCTTTTACAAGATCCCTGGGTATGACTGCTAAGAGTGTGTGATTTAAAATAAAGGATAATGGGGTAGAGGTACAAAGCAGTGATAAGGGAGGAGAAGTGATCCATGGCAACCAATAAGCTTCTCTGTATAATTAATTATTATGCAAATGATAGATGTTACATCTGTGCTGATTGGTTGCAATGGGCAACTTATCCTCTGGCTCACTTCTCCTTTATCACTGCTCCAAACATCTACCCCAATGCTAACTATTACACTATCCGTACTGCCTAAAATACAATCACAGTATTAAACTAAAGTCTCAGGCAACAGTGCTGCTGACGTTTATAATGGCACATTTTATTGACTAAAACATAATACATTTGTTTACAGAATTAAAGAACAGACATAAACACAATCAACCACACAAGCCAAACATTCAACTCTTCCAATAACATAACCCACCTGTCCAGGTGATGTAGCCATTTCCCGGTCAGGACAATTGTCCTACTATACTACAGATCACACCATGAGAAGGATAGCACACCTAAAACCTAAAACAAACATTAACAAGCCACAAAACATTCAGCGCAACTCAACAGGTAAAGAACACGATTGGGAGGGTGAACCAAGGCATTTAAACTGCTTAGCAACTACTTAGAAACCCCCAAACAACTACTTAGAAACCCCCAAACTCCTCCTTCTAATTGTTTGTATTGGACAAGAAAATCGACAACTAAAACGCTAAGGGGGTATTCAATTAGGTGCCATATTTTTCAATAGTCGAAAAATCGTCACTTTTCAACATTTTAAAGTCTAATTTAAATTTGACCTATTCAATTAACCCTTTGTTTCAAGTGAATTTGTAAAAATAGGTGTGAAAATTGCCAAGCAAACATTTTTAATCATCATAATGACCTGTAATGTTTACCTTATATAGGAAATATAATCTTTTTTTACACATCATTTATTTGAATTTATATAACAAATGTGAGCAACGAAGGCATTTTTTTTTGCAGCTATTTTGCGCGTTATGGAAGTCGAGTTACACACACGCCATTTTAGGATAGTATGGCCGCCATTTTGGTTCGCAGAGTTGCGCAAATAAAGTTTCCATACCCGAGTATGTGTGACAAAGTGGACCAGAAGAGTAGCCATACTATCACACATAAATTCATAATAACACACTTACAGTAAATGAAATATAGTTAAAGGTTTAGAACGCCACACATAGCTTAGTTAGCCCTGCATACATCTGTCTGTATCATGTTTAGTACCGTTCCGTTCCGTTTCTTATGCGTAGTATTCCGGTCATTGCGAATATTTCACAATATACACGGCTCGACAGTTATGGACATAATCCATATTCCAGGGACAGTTTCTGTTGAAAGAATGTAACAAAGGAATCTAGATGAAACCGGTTCTTATCACTGCTGACGCCGAAACCACCAAACAAAGGACTCTTAAAGTTCACTCCCCTGGACCTAGCCAAACCAGGTGTATCATCTTACCCCCCAATCACAGCTGACCTGACATACGACCTCTGACCAATGAGAACGGCCTTTGACCTCCCCTTTCTGACCCTATAAGATAGGCGACCCAGAGCAGCCAAAGTCTCTTCGGCACATCTACCTTTCCCTGACTGTCTACCGGACTATAGTTCAGCCCTGAACGATAGTGAGCTCTGACCGGACTGCGCTTCGCATATTTAATGAGACGGGTAACGGTTGCATTAACGGTATTTATCCTTATTGTATTGATTGGCTGGTTGTGTCTTGTATCTGTATTCTTTCCCCTTAGCAGAGCCTGTTTAGTATTCATTGTTAGCATATTGTATCACTTGTTAAACCTGTATTTTCTATTCCTGTAACCCCCCTTTTGTCCATTAGGGACTTAAATACAACCTTTTTATGGAGTTCTTATCTCCTTACTTCTATACTGTGATTTGTGTCTGTTATTCGCATTTAGCGATAAAGGTATATTACGGACACTGTCCTTAAAGGTATATTCGCAGATTAGAGACAAAGTACTGCGAAGGAATCTCTGATTAAGGTATTGGTTCTTGGTGTACAATATACAATCAAAGGTACGCTACGCTGCGCTACGTTGTGTTCGCATGTAGTTAGGTATAAAGGGTACGCAGGTTGCGGACTTATTACGTAACCTGCGCTTTTCACTTATTGTCTCTCTGGTCATATTTAATCGCCATTAACAGCGTTGACACTCAAATGTTTAATGTGTAGATTTATTCACTCCGGCACAGTCGGAAAACATGTAGGGGGAAATTTACTAATATGTGTATTCTACTTCACATATGATGTTGCTATAGACAACCAATCAGATCCTGTCTACTATCTTCTAGAGGGTGCTAAATAAATAAGTAGATTCTGATTGGTTGCCTATAGCAACATCACATGTGAAGTAGAATACACATCTTAGTAAATTTCCCCCATAGATCGGCCGATCCACATCTTGTTCTCAAAACTGCGGCCATATTCGACTTGTTTTGTCATGTTTTGCTGATTCACTCTTTTAGGATGGTTTTGCGTCCAGTTTTGTCAAGTTGAAACTGCATTGGCGAAAAATGACTAAAAAACAGTGTACCACCAGTCACCAACCCACTTGTTATTCGACCGTGCCGGTGTTTTCGACAGTCGTAAAATCTGCATTTGAATTAAATAGGTTATATGTAAACTCCACCTAAAAACTGAGAAAAGTGCAGTTTTTTCGACTGTCGAAAAAATGTGTCACTCAATTGAATACCCATTCCTGTTCCGTTAGGTGAATCTGAGGATGGCAAAACCATTTCAACCTTTGAGTGCCAAGTGAATTTGTCAAAATAGGAGTAAAAATTGCCAAGCAAACATTTGTATTCCTCATAATGACCTGTAATGATTACCTTATATAGGAACTATTATCTTTTTTCTACACAACAATTTTTATTTGAATTTATATAACAAATTTGAGGGACGCTGATATTGTTAGTGGATATTTTGAACATCCCTCACAGAGATCTTGGCACTCAAAGGGTTAAAGAAAATGTTTTAAATAAAATTTCAAGACATTTACCGTATTTTTCGCACCATAAGACACACTTTTTCTCTCCAAAAAAGTGTGGGGGGAAGTGTGTGCGTCTTATGGAGCGAATACTGGAAAAAAAAACGTGCTAAAAACTCCTGGATGCTCAGGAGCTGCAGCAGAGCCCACCCCCCACCTCCCCTGGTACTTGTAAGCAGCTCAGAGCGGCCCGGGCAGCAGGGGTCATGTAGTGTGCTGTGGGGTCCGTTCAGCGAAGAGGATATCGTCAGCGGGGTCCTTGTGGCAGTTGGGAACTAGTAGGGCTACTAGTTCCCATCTGCCGCAAGGACCCCGCTAATTATATCCCCTTCGCTGAACGGACCCCACAGCACACTACATGATCCCTGCTGCCCAGACTGCTGTAAGCTCATACCCTCCAACTGTACCGATTTAGCCGGTACAGTACCGTTTTTAAATGGTCTGTACCGGCTAAATCTAACTGTACCGAATGTACCGATTTCTGAGGTGGCTTCTGGAACTCTGGGAAATGTAGTCTTCACCTGCCAACTGTCCTTTGTGTAGTATGAGGCTTAGACTACATTTCCCAGGTTGCACTGCAGGGGGCCTCAGCCGGACTCCAGTCCTCACCTTGATTAGAGATTTCTCCCTGGAACCCCTGCACCTCCTCTTCGTTCCCAGGGGATTGCAAAGCCAGTGCACCCCAGGCCCACAGTGCACAGGGGCGCTCCCTGATACCGTATTTGAGCTTATGGGCGGGCGGCTGAGGACGAGGAGGCCCCGGGGGGCACAGAAAGCAGAGTGAGTGCTACTATGATACCTGGGGCCCCGGGTATATGATCTTCTTAAATGACGCCAATACACCTTCGGAAAGGGGATTTGGCCACACCTCCCTTTCCCACTGAACACGCCCATTTGGCCACGCCCCCTTTCCGAATGTGCACCGATTTCATCCCTCCAGATGTTGGAGGGTATGTAAGCTGCAGGGCTGTCTTAATGGGGCCCTTGGGCAACTGCCCCTCCACCCACTGACCGCGGCACTGTTTAACACATACTCTACCTGCGCTGCACCGCTGGACCCGCAGTGCATTACTAGTGCCGTCGGAAGTGGCTGGGTGACAGCAGCCGCCAGCCGGGAAGGTATCGCTGCAACCCGGCCCTGGGCACAGGATCCCGCTCCCTCACTGTTGTTGCTCCAGGAACGAATTTAGAAGGGGCGACGACAGCAAGCACAAACAAAGTCTCTGAGCCTGTGCTGGAGCTGCGGTAACTAAGCACATGGTAGAGAGCAGGAGACGGTGCACCCGGGACATGTTGTGTGTGGGCATGCTGCAGACCGGCTGCTGCTACATCTACAGGGCTCTCCTCCTCGCCTCCCCCACACTCCTGCAGGGGCTTCCCATCTAGAGAGATGGTGGGTAATGTAGTAGTTGGTGAGTAATGTGAGAGCTGCCTGTCTCCTATGGGGGTCCATAAGCTGCTGCCTCCAGGCTGTGGCCACCTGGGGACTGCATAGGACCTGAAATCATTATCCCATTGCTGCTCCTGCTACTGCTGGTGGCAGCAGCCATGGTGCACATTTCTGTGAATGCTAAGTGCAGGACGGGCTGGCAGTAGTTCTGCACAAGTATACACAGCATAACTATTAGCAGCAATGAGGTACCGCTTATTGACAGTGTGGCAGGATCACTGATGTACAGTATGATCCTTCCTCCCCTGTACTCTGTGTTTTTAGGCAGCAGCAATGGGCTGGACGGGGGAGCGGGCATTACACTATTTATTCAGAATATTTTTTTTCCTGTTTTCCTCCTCTAAAACTAGGTGCGTCTTATGGTCAGGTGCGTCTTATAGAGCGAAAAATACGGTACATTTTTCTGTATAGTTGCTGAGTATTAGAGGCTGAGCATGCTCATACAGCGCTGTAGTTCTCGAAACTTCAGGAATAATGCGACGTAGTTCCAGTGACTGGTCAGGATTACTAGCGAGGCTGTGGTTTGTGGGAGATAATCTCATGGTTTCTGGATAATTGCAGGTCCCGAGAAAACAGATGAATTCCTCTTGGCCAGATTTAAAGGAGATGGCGTACGTTACAAAGCCAAATTAATTGGAATTGATGATGTACCGGAAGCGCGGGGAGATAAAATGAGCCAGGATTCCATGATGAAGCTGAAGGTAAGCTTCCTGCTGTACATACCGGATGAGCATTGTGTCCCGTTGCTGGCAGCAGCTTTCATCTTGGAGATAATAGTTCCTTGTTTCGTATAATGTCTCTCTGACAAGGTCAGTGGGCAGTCTGCAGACTATAGAATTTATAACGAACAAAAATAATTTCTGCCTGAGGAGACGTTCCACAAAATAATCTGAATGTTCTATATCACAGCCTATGTATTTTATTTTAATGATGTTTGGCATTACAGGAGACATGTTTCATAATCAGAAAGTAAATGTGCATGCTGGGAGAGGACCAAATTTGGTACTCTTTACCTAGAACGGCGCCCGCGATCAGAATCGCGGGCGTCGGGGGTAAAAAATCGCGGTAATCGCGGGCATCGCGGGTAAATCGCGGGTACATCAAAATCGGGTACCCGCGATTACCGCGATTTTCCCATAGGGAACAATGTTAAAAAGCCTGATTGACCGCGATTTTACTGTAAAATGCCTCAATGCCCGCGATTTTCCCATAGGAATCAATGTTAAATGGGCTACAGAGCCCAAATAGCCCCAATTAACCCTTAAATGTCCCCCCAATTTTTGTACGCCACCCCACGATCCACGCCAACCCGAAGCGTGGCGAGCGCAGCGAGCCCGCGAGGGGCGGCGGTACGCGTCCTCCGACCTTTTCATGCCCTACTATCCACGTCGGCGTGGAGTTGAGAATAGAATAGTGTGGCGAGCGCAGCGAGCCACCGAGCCCGAAGCGTGGCGAGCGCAGCGAGCCCCGCGAGGGGACGCGGATACCTTCACAGGTAAACGCGTCCCTTCGCGGGCTTCACAGGTGTCCGCGTCGCCACGGACACCTGTGAAGTCCGCGAGGGGACGCGTATAACTGTGAAGGTATCCACGTCCCCTCGCGGGGCTCGCTGCGCTCGCCACGCTTCGGGCTCGGTGGCTCGCTGCGCTCGCCACACTATTCTATTCTCAACTCCACGCCGACGTGGATAGTAGGGCATGAAAAGGTCGGAGGACGCGTACCGCCGCCCCTCGCGGGCTCGCTGCGCTCGCCACGCTTCGGGTTGGCGTGGATCGTGGGGTGGCGTACAAAAATTTGGGGGACATTTAAGGGTTAATTGGGGCTATTTGGGCTCTCTAGACCATTTAACATTGATTCCTATGGGAAAATCGCGGGCATTGAGGCATTGAATGCAAAATCGCGGTCAATTAGGCTTTTTAACATTGTTCCCTATGGGAAAATCGCGGTGATCGCGGGCATCGCGTCGCGGCCGTTTATGTGCTGCCCGCGATGTCGCGATCACCGCGATGGGCGCCGTTCTAGGTAAAGAGTACCCCAAATTTACATCTGTCACTCAAAGTGTGTGAGTGTGTGTCTAACGCTGGGTGGAGCCTCTGACTCACATGACAGAGAACCAGCCCAGTCAGTGAGCCCCAGTGCCAGACACCCTCTGCCTCCCCATGCTGCCCAGGAACCTACTCCACAGCCACCAGGTGAGCACCCCCCGACGCCCCCCCTCCCACGATTCGCAGCAAAACACCCGCCCCCCTCCCGCAATTTACGGCACCCCGCCCCCCGCGCGCGATTCGTGGCACCCTCCCCCCATGCTACCCCCCCTCCCGCAATAGGGCACCTCCCAGGATTCGCGGCAACCCCGCGACCCCCCCTCCCACGATTCACGGCACCACCCCTGCAAACCCCCCCTCCCGCGATTCGCTGAGAACCCCGCGCCCCCTCCCCCGCGGCACCCACCCCCCGCGACCCACCCTCCCGCAATTCGCTGCAAACACACACCCCCGACCCCCCTTCCGTGATTGGCGGACCCCCAGCAACTCCCCCTCCCGCGATTCGCGGCACCCACTCCCCCATCTCCCGCAATTCGCAGCACCACCGTCCGTCCCCCCTGACCCACCCTACCGCGATTCACGCCCCCCCCCCAACACCACCCCCCCGCGCGATTCACGGCGACCCCAGGATTGCACAAGCAAAACACTGACATGGCTATGGTCGAGAATGAAAAAGGTTGACATGAGTTTTTGAAAAAAAAAATTCTTTTTTTTTTATGTTTTCATATTGATTCTCATGTGTCGACATAGACACCAATGAAGTGCCACACTTATGTCAACATTTACATGTGTTGACCTTTCTGTGTTTATTTTTTCCTGTGGCGATTCGCCACATGTCTCGACATGGACACCAATGAAGTGCCACACTTATGTCTACATTTACATGTGTTGACCTTTCTGTGTTGATTTTTTTCTTGTGGCGATTCGCGGCACCCCCCGCGACCTCCCCCTCCAGCGATTCGCGGCACACACACCCCCCCCTGCGACCCCCCTCCCGCGATTCGCGGCAACCCCCGCCACCGTGACCCCCCCTCCAATGATTCGCAGCAAACCCCCCCGCCCCCGCAACCCCCCTCCTGCGATTCACTGCAAACCCCCGCGCCCCTCCCCCGCGCGATTCGCAGGAACCCACCCCCCGCGACCCAGCCTCCCGCAATTCCCTGCACACACACCCCCCCGACCCACCCTCCCGTGATTGGCGGACCCACCAGCAACTCCCCCTCCCGCGATTCGTGGCACCCACTTCCCCATCCCCCGCAACCCCCCCTCCCGCAATTCGCAGCACCACCGTCCGTCCCCCCCCGACCCACCCTCCCGCGATTCACGCCCCCCCCCCCACGCGATTAACGGCAAACCCAGGATTAAATGGCACAAGCAAAACACTGACATGGCTATGGTCGACAATGAAAAAGGTTGACATGAGTTTTTGAAGATTTATTTTTCATTTTTTGAATGTTTTCATATTCATTCTCATGTGTCAACATGGACACCAATGAAGTGGTACACTTATGTCAACATTTACATGTGTTGACCTTTGTGTGATAATTTTTTCTTGTGGCGATTCGCGGCACCCCCCCCGCAATGCGCGGCAACCCCCCCACCCCGTGACCCCCCCTACCGCAATTCGCGGAACCCCCCTCCCCCCCCGCGACCTCCCACGAATCGCGGCGACCCCCCCCTCCCGCGATTCCCGGCACCCCCCCTGTATACCCACACACCCCTATCACTACCCAGCTTCCTGCTCTCCTGAACCATAACTTCCACCACTGGGGAGTCACTGACGCTGTGTTGCCCACATACCCCTATCATGCCTCATAGCCCAGCCTCCTGCTCTCATGGACCGTAACTCCCACCCAGTAGGAGGAGACACTGACTCAGGGCCACCGTCCTGTACTTCCTGTACTGCCACGCTGGACCCCCACCCCCTGGCAGAAGCTGCACAGTGTCTCCCACCCTCCTCTTTAGTCCCCCTTATGCCCACACACCCCTATCACTACCCAGCCTCCTGTTTTCCTGTGTCGTGACCTCCGCCAGTGGGGAGCCGCTGACTTAGAAACACCCTACTATACTATTGCACACACACCTAAACAACTCGCACACACAGCCCCCCACACCCACAAATGTCACTGTACCATCCACACTATCAATGTACATCTTACTCTGTAACCGCTTTTTAATTAAACAAAACAATACACACCCCCTTCCACATCATATGCTCTCTATTTAACACATTTCACCTATAACTCAAGTTGCAATACAGGGCATCTTACATACAATTCTAACCATATGTCTCACAATACAAACGTTCACAAATTAAGGGGGCGCAGCCCCTTACGACGGTGTGAAGAGCGCACGTAGGTCGCGATGAATCACCTAGTATATATATATATATATATATATATACAGTATATAGCATGCCTGGAATCAAACATTGATGTGATAGCTATGTGTATTGTAGCCATTTTCAGCGATAGTGTTAGGACCTGCAGAAAAGTGGGGTCCCGTGAAGGGGGCTGCAGGCTTAAATGCATTGATCAATTCATGAACCAAATCTCCACTATTTATTATCAGTTAATTTAGTGTGTGCAGAGCCCCTACAATGTCTGTTTAAACAATGTGGTCACAAGCCATAGGGCACCCCAAAACTAGGAAAGGTGAGTGCCGATGTTAAGTGTATATACAATATATATATATATATATATATATATATATATATATGTATATATATATATATATATATATATATATATATATATATATATATATATATATATATATATATATATATACAGGTAAAGTTCTCCTTATCCGATATGCTCGGGACCACGAGCATTCCGAATAAGGGATTTTTTTTTACATACAGTACTTACCTGTCCCCTGGTGGGTCCCCGATGGTCCACGGCAGGCCTTCAGCTTCATCTCCAGCATCTCCAGCGGTCCTAGGAGTGCAGTGTGCGAGTTTCCAGGCGCGCTGATGATGTCACCGGCGCGCGCACACTCGCGCAATGCACTCCTGGGACCGCTGGAGACGACGGAGAGGATGCTGAAGGCCTGCTGTGGATATGGGATTCTCAACCTGTATATATATATATATATATATATATATATATATATATATATATATATATACCTGTATCATTGTGCCAGGTACTGTTCACTGCACTTCCCTTACTTACTTCTTTCCTATCTTAAATCCATATCAGACAGCACATTGGTAATTGCAGGGGGGGGGGGGGGGCAGACCATCGATTGATATTTTTCACTGGCCAACACTGATCGCAAGTGACGCGTAGCCCTGGACTTATTCAGCATCTGCATATCAGCATAATCAAGGCCGGAGCTGACGTCAACACCCCCCCCCCCCCCTAAAAGGCTCGAGCCTGCTTGCATTTTCCACGTCTGCGTTTATTCAGTCACGCCTGCTTGCTGTCAATCACCTAGCGAATGGCTAGCGGAGGAAAAAATTAGCAGGACTTCATTGCTGGAAGGCGTCGCACATGTGCATAGTGGACCAGAGGCATGCACAGTATATTGATACTCGCCCCCTTGGCGAATTCGCACAGCAGCGATCAGGTCTGAATTGGGCCCTACGCGTGCTAACAAATGAGTACACAAATGACAAAATAATATTTGATAAATCAGTTAAAATAATAGAAGATATACAGTAGAAATTCAGAATACGTTATATCACGGCAGCAGGGAATACCTAACCTCTTCCAATCTAGAAATCGGGGCCCTTAAGGCCTGCAATGTTACAGGTCCATTTAAGCATTGGGTAACACGTGTGTGTGATGTCATGCACTGTTTCCTGTCAGTGGCTGGGTGAATGTCTGCTCCTTGTAAGCACAAGCTCCAGGTGTATGTCCCCTGAAAACAAGGAATTCCCAAAGACCTGCGCGTGGTCAGCAGACATTGGCACATAACCCCTCTAATGTGATGTCAGAGAGGGGGGTTCCAACAGAGAGGCTCCTCATGCACCCGCTCCTCTCTGCCTGTGGTCAACATTAAATACATATCCTTTGAATCTAGGCAAATGCCACAGGACACACCTAAGGCCCCCCATCCACGTGGTATAGCATGCAACCTCGCATGCAACACCATGGCAACTAGCCCGGAGGCTCCCGGAAGCTAGATCGCATGTGATACATCGTATGCTGTCATTTTGCATACGATATATCACATGCGATCCCATTCACATCCCAGGGATATGAAGATCTCTGGATCCGATGTACGATGCACAGGATCTTCGCATCGGCTTGGAAACGTAAGTATATGACATATGATTTGATACGATTTATCGGGTCAATGCGTCCAAATCGTATAATTATACCCAAGTTTTAGTTCTGTTGTTTCATTTCAAAAGGTTCCCCTGATATCAAGACAGCTAATGTAAAATCAATGGACTCATTCCCTGCCCTTAATGAGGTTTAGATTTACATACACAAATTAATCTATATACACATTTCTGACTCAGTCAATATTATTATTTTTACTGTGCCCTGACCTTCACACCTTGGTTACACAATTCACAGCATCAGCACCTCCCACCTGACCCGCGCCGTTTGGGATATTTGTAGCGATTATTATTAGTTGTGTGAACGTTTTCTTAGAGAGGATTGGTTGGCCTAAATGTATTCTTGCACCAGTTCCACAGGATCCTCACTTAAATACTCTGTGTCTCTGGGGAGCCAATCTCCTTTTGCAGTCTAACTCTAAGATACATACAGTAGTTATTAACAATTTTATTACTAAAATAATGTGAAAAGGAGTGTTTTCGGTGATCAGGGACCCAGGGACCACACCACACACGATGCACCCATTTCTTATAAATATTTATTACCCTCAGGAGTCCCCAACGCTGGCCACACAGCTGCTGAAATCCCTCCAAAAATGGCCATGCCATGCTCTAGCTCTCAGATTCCTACAGCCCGGCACTAGTCTTGTTAGGGATGGCCATCATTGCCATTGCAATCAATGGTTGCCATTGATGGCAATAGTGCAACTGGCCATCGATAGTGTAAAACTGTGCAATGGATGACCATCAATGTTTTTAACTATCGATGGTCATCCATTTTTTTTTTTTTTTTACAGACTGGCCTGTAGGCTAATCAAAACATGGCGGCGAGGCTTCACGGGTGTCGGGGGACCGAGCATAGCCTCTTGGGGAAAAAATAAAAATGAAACTATTCGTTTATGCTGGACATCGATGGAGGGAAACCATCTCGCAAAACTATTCTACATCGGCCATAAGCCATCGATGATTTTGAATCATCGATGGTCGATGGCCATCCCTAGGTGTTGGCAGGGAGTAGGGGGCCCGGACAGAGGAAGCTGCACATGGGCCTCCTCAAACACCCCTGTTAGCTTCTGTTTATCTGACACTACATCACCTACATAGAACCATACTGTACTTCATTACTGCTAAAGAGTCACAAACATAACATACTTTACATTCATCCACTACAGTAGCCACGTTAGTACATACGTCAGAGAGTGGAAGGATAATACAAATACATTTCACCTTTGTTGGTGCACTGAATTGGATCAATAGATACGATAGCTTCTCTGCTTCATTCATTTCTTCCTCCATCAAATCTACTGTACCTCAGCCAGACATTACATTGGTCACAGTGCACCCAGTACTTCTCGGGGGGGGGTCTTATAATACAGGTTATCTATTATCTCATGCTGGCCATCGGGGGCACTGCGCCCATTACCAGCCCTGCCACCAGGTCAGAAAGCCAGTATTGCTGCCTAACCTGGGCTAGTGAAAATATACATCGCATAACTACAGTCTTTACACTCTTTAAATACAATGTTGTTTAGGCGAAATAAGTGTTAATTACGCCTTTTTATTATGTGCGCACTAATAATACATTATTTAATACAAGCAGATGTCCATTGACATAGTGTAAGGGGTTCTAGGGGAAATGAAATAATCACCCTGTAAAAGTATATAACAGCGTTCCACAGTGCTGACACCAGGAGCAGAGTATCCACAGACTTGGGTTATATTGGAATTCCAATTAGATAAAATGTTCATTATTTTTAACAATGGCCAATGATTTGTGACATAGGGGTGATTTATAATGGTCTTATGTTCCATTTAAAGGGAGTGGAACAGTTAAACTGGCGGATTCAGGCAGCCTCAGGCAGATTCTTGGGCAGCCTATTTATAGATCCGGTAATGACGGTATATATATTTTAGGCTTAATGTACGTTCTATTATAATAATGCACATTTTCTACTGTGAAATATAAAGATCTCATTATATTTATTTATTTTGCAGGGAATGGCGGCTGCCGCCCGATCTCAGGGACAGCACAAACAGAGGATATGGGTCAACATTTCCCTTTCTGGGATAAAAATCATTGATGAAAAAACTGGTGTAAGTTCTACTTATGGTATTCTGCCCATTTCTCCGCTATCCCCCCTCACACACAATAGAGGCGTGTGCTGGAAGATCTGTGACTGTCCCTGGGAATTGAATATGTAACCCCAAAGCAAGACTTCGACTTATGAGTATTTTAGTGGGGTTAGGTATCGACCATCGATGGTTATCTTAAATGCCAATATTAGTTCGTTTTGTCATTGTTACTAAGACCCTGATGGTTCCCCTCCTAGTTGGTCCGGGGACACAGAGGTTAGTTTCACATCACCAATGAATCCACAAAGCCCCGCCCACAGGTCCTGATTGGCCCAAGTGCAATTGAAGGAAAGAGTCAATGGCCATCACTATTTGCCCATCTTTCCTAACCCTGCTCCAATGTTTTGCACCGTAAAGAGTAACGTTTACCTGCAGAGGTAAGGGTGACTCTCTCAGGAAGAGTGCAGCTTCTATGGGGACAGTTTGGTTTAAAAAAGCCATATTGCAATTCTGATAGTGATCTGACTGCGGGAGTTTTTTCAAACACCTCTTGTAACATGGCAGTTAGCAGCTGATTGGCTAATACGTATCTCATCTCCAAGGCTTTGTACATCTCCCCCACAGTATTATAGGTTGTTTACTGCTGGAGAGTGTAGAACAAAACATATTAGCGATGTAAGAGGACGGCAGTGCCTTCTGTGCTGCCCCCTGAACCTATGATGTCATTCCAAGGGGGAGGGACAACAGGCTCCTCCTGTAAGTAGAACACGGCAAAGACTGCAGGGTGCCTATCTGGATCATCCATCTGGCTACTGGGTGCCAATCTAGGCTCCCTGCAAGCCACGTACGGGTAAATTGTATACCCGAGTCTCTCTGGGCCTTGGAAGTTGTATTATAGATTTATGTGAATATATTTATATGTTTGTTTTCCTGGCTGTGCTGCCAAGACCTGTATATAGCCGAGTCCAAAACACCCACCCTCTACATTTTTTTGGAATGAAAATAAATGAAGTAAGGAAACATTTTGAAGAGAAATATTCTAACACTGGCGCTGGCTGCAGCCTTAGTCATCTGCAATGTGACATTCCAGTAAATGCAGCTTTTATGCCGTCACTGGACACATTAGCTGTTAGAGTTTACTTACTTTTATGTTCCGCAGCTGTTTAAATATTACATGTATAGATGGCGTGAGTAAGGAGCCAACTTTCAGGAAAACATCGGACGTTTAACATATAAAGATGTAACGCGGCACATCGTATAATCGGGCCGCTAAAACGGCACTAATACGGCTGTGTTCAACTTGTATGACCCATTTAAAATTAGAATGAAAGAAACTGCATGAAATCCAAATTCTTCTAGTAAACAGCTGCTGAAAATGTGTTCGGTTCAGTTGTGTTTGGAGTTAAGGTCAGCCAAGCATCAATGCATCCTATAGGGGGTTATTCTGGTTCACTCGCAAAGGCAAATTCACTCTCTGATGGACAAAACCATATGCACTGCTGGTGGGGCTGATGTCAGTGGCATAACTAACATTTTTGCGCCCCCCGCCATTATGGAAATCACCCCCACACCCGCCCGCCCACGTAAAGTTAAGCACCCCCTTACCCCTCCGCATGCTGCCGCCGCATTCCAGGTCCCGCAGAGCAGATATCCTCCTGACTCCGTCTCCTTCAGTTCTAATGAAAAATTACACCACAAAATGGCTGCCACCTAATAGAATGCTTTCATCTGAATTCCAAAGGGTAAAAGATAGGAGCTCTATTGAAGATGGGATGTCATATCAACCAATCAGATTCTATCTTTTGTTTTATAGAAGGTGCTAAATAGGTAGAATGTGATTGGTTGCTATGGAAAACATCCCATCATCAATAGATCTCCCATTTTAGTAACTTTAATCCCAGTGAGGCCCAGTGTTAGGCATGCATCTAACCCAGTGGTTCCCAACCTTTTTTCTCTCCCGTACCCCTACCCCTTGATTAGGCTTTCATTAATGAGTACCCCTCCTCTCAATTTGAAATTTCCACAGCACTTAAGAGCGGAGTGGTATGCATGTCTTTATATTAAGGAGTAGCGGAGGTATTGGTCTGCAGTCAGGAATCGGGTCCCTATATGTCTGGCCGCTGGATGTGTACTGTCTCTGGGGATCCAGCTAACGCTTGTGGGATTAATGCCACCACTTCCTCCACCCGTGTCAGTGCGGGGCAGGTGAATGCTGATGTCTCAGGGCAGCGCGGGTAGCTTACAGTGGATTGCTGGTCAGGCAAAAGCACGAGGAGATGCTGATGACCCTGCAGACGGAACCTGAAGTGACACAACGTGGTTCATCTCCACGGCAATGAGAGTTCTTCTACCATCGGAAGACTTCTTTCTCTTCTTCCACCATTACCAATATTATTTTCAAGTACCTCTAACCGGTCTGCAGCATATCCCCAGGGGTGCACCTACCCCAGGTTTGGAACCACTAATCTAATCTGTAGAATTGGGGAATGCAGTACTCGCCAGTAAATTAACAAGGCTATTAAGAAACCAGCCCCGTTCCAGCCACATAACACCCATTATCTACTCCATCCAAGGGCTGGCTGCCGCTGTAGGATGACGAATCCCTTCCAAGATTGGCTTTCTGACTTCCAAAGCCCTACATGATCAGGGCCCAAGGTTCCTGAAGCAGCTTCTGATTCCATACTGCCCTCATAGATTACTGCAATCTGTAGATGAAGGACTTGTAGCAGAACCTAGAACCTCCCTGATCTCACCTAAGGGTTGAACTTTTAGCTCCAACTCCATGGAACTCACTTCCCCAAACAGTAGGAGGACCTTTAGTCTAGAATCCTTCAAAGGTACTCAAGACTTTCCTTTTTAATCTTCGTAATGTTCCTTGTTAAGCTTATTTGAATTTTGCATTGCCAATTTTTGACCGATGGTCATTAGCGGGCTATCCAATTATAGGCTGAGAAAGGACACGCTATTGTGCGATAACACTGGTAATAGGGTCAGAGTTTTCCAGAGCGATGGGATGCCAGACAATCTGAGATTTTTAGTGGCAACTATTTACAAAGCAACACCACGTTTTAACATACGAGATCAGCTTGCGTCCTGCACTACTGGCAAGCTCAGATCATATTATACTGTATATGTCCATTTGATCGGAGGCCCCCAAAGCATAATCACCGATAAGTATTGGTTACCAAGGCTAATTGGATAGGACAACTGCTAATAGGATGCCCCCTTAGTGGTTGGTGTTTTTGATGTTGCAAGCATTTGGAAGAGTATCAGCAAAATAAAAAAAAAAATCTGTGGATTTTTGTTTTTTAATATAATAAATCTCAGAATGTTGTGTACAGCAGAAGTACATTTAGTAGGTTTGGTAGTAGAGAACGATCTGTCTTCATCTCCAGAATCAGCGCGTGTACTGAGCACATTACTCACAAGCTGTGAAAGATAATTCCATATATTGAATTTTTAATAAATGACCATGTTATTGTCAGTCGATGTTACAGTAGACTTTTTGTTACCTTCTGGATACAGATTGATCGTTCCCGGCGAAAACAACAGACCCGGCAGCATTATAAGTTTGGAAATCTCTTTAATAACACTAGTAGATATTGGTGGTGGTGGGGGTGGGGGAGGGAGGGGTGTAAGCGAAGGGCACCAGATTTCCTCTTTATTGCTCATTGTGAGGGAAATGTATCAAACTGTTTAAAGAGTGGAGAAGTGAATAGGTGGAGAACTTGGCCATTGCAACCAATCAGCTAGCGTTTATCAAGTATAGTCAACAAATAGATTGGGCTGATTGGTTGCTATGGGTGACTTCTCCACACAGTGAAAAAAATGCCTCATATTTAGAAAAGGGCTCTATGAAGATGGGGACATGAAGGAGTGGCCAAGCCACAATTACTGGCCCCCCCTTCGTTTCCATCCTTACTAGCGGCTGCAATAATGTTAATTCCGGCGATGCCCCATAGAAGCCAATGGGCTTCTATCGCAACCCTCCGCCGCCCCGCGCCGACCCCCCGCCGCCCCGCATCGCCCCCTCACCTGTGTCCGGGCAGCACAGCGCAGTGCTGCCCGGACCTGTGACCTCCTCCCTGCACTGATCCTCTTCCGGGTGCAGGGAGGAGGAGAGCCCGGCGCAGCAGTAGCAGCGCCGGGTGTGGGAGGGAGGGGAGAGCCGCCGGGACCTGCTGGGACCCGGCGACTCTCACCGCAAAGGACAGCTCTTAACGCAAGAGCTGTCCTTTGCCTTAATTATCGCATATGTTACAGCATATGCGATAATTAAATATGCGATGAGCGGCGAAGGGGGGCGGAGATTCTTAGAGAGTCTCCCCCTTGAAGCTTAGAGAATCTGGCCCCTGATCCCTAGAGAAGGGGATTGGGCCCAAGACAGTGGGGCCCACCGGATGTTTCCCCTATTGCCCGGTGGGCCGGTCTGACCTTGCCAACTGCAGTATATGAAGTGATCCTTCTTACTACAGTGTTTACAAATGTAAGTTTCATGCTGGATTTTGACCGTCATTACTCAAACCCTTTGTTGTATCTGGATACTTAGGTTCTCTGCTTTTTAATTATTTCCTAGGTAATTGAGCATGAACATCCAGTTAATAAGATTTCTTTCATTGCCCGGGACGTGACGGACAACCGTGCATTTGGATACGTCTGCGGAGCTGAAGGACAACATCAGTTTTTTGCCATTAAAACGGCGCAGCAGGTAAAGTATGGACGGGTGATGGATGGGGCACAAGATTTCTCATTGATTTGGATTAGTAGGGAATTATTACTGGTGGAGGTCATTCAGAGTTGTATTAATTGTTTCATATTTTGCTCTAGTTAACTGTCCAGGGTTTAGCTAATGACCCATGTTGTACAGTGATGTCATCTGTTTGTGCATTTGCAATACTGATGGAGTAGATCTCAGCAGGGCCGGCGCCACCACTAGGCAGCTCTAGGCATTTGCCTAGGGTGCCGGCACCAGGAGGGCGGCAGTTCACCCCTCACCCCCAGCATGGAGGGTTAGCGAACTGTGTAAAAAACTTGCGGCGCTGGCGTCCCTGCAGTGCTGGAGCGGGCAGGGGTGTCCGTGCCGCGGGGAACCTGCGGCGCTGTCATTGTGTATAAAGCTGGCGGCGTCCCTGCAGTGAATAGAAAATAACTAGTGCTATGTGCGCGGCGGCGCGGGAAGCGCTAGTTATTTTCTATTCACTGCAGGGACCCCGCAGGCGGCCGCCAGCTTTATACACAATGACAGCGCCGCAAGTTCCCCCGCGGCACGGACACCCCTGCCCGCTCCAGCACTGCAGGGACGCCGGCGCCGCAAGTTTTTTACACAGGTACCACCACCGCCCGCCCCCCCCAGCACCGGGGCGCCCCCACCCCGACTCGACTGGGGCGCTCCGGTGCCTTGCACCGGCCCTGGATCTCAGTTTCTTTTTCCTCCTGTGCAGATGCTACACAATTATACAGTACAATCAGAGGGTCCCCATTAAAATGGTATCACCCAGAAAGCTAATCTATAACAATCCACTAACCCGCCCCACTGGTCTAATAAGGCAGCCCTTTGATGTAGGGAAAAAAAGAGATGAGCAATAAGACAAGTAAATGCAATGCATCAACCAAGACATCTCTATCTGTTTATTATGCAAATTGAAAAATACATATGCAGATAAACTTTTGTAATTATCTATAGGGGGCTAATTCGGTATCAGTTGTAATTTTGACAGGATTCACAAAATTACAACGGTTGGCGCTTGACAGTGGGGGGCCGCCCAGCACGGGGCAAGATCTGCCCATAGGGCCTGATTCATACCCAGTACCAGATGCACTAAGCTCCAAAAGTGATGAAATGGAGAGTGATAAACAGCCAACCAATCAGCTCCTGCCTGACATTTTTCAAACACAGTCTGTGACATGGCAGGAAGGAGCTGATTGGCTGGCTGTTTATCACTCTCCATTTTATCACTTTTGAAGCTTAGTGCATCCGCAGCCTGAGTGATTACCGAATGACCGTACATGCGCATGGAACACAGTGTGCATGCGGAAGCAGTCCTTGCGCGCACAACCATTGCTGGCCATTCGCAAGTGGATTAATAGGCGCCAGGCTTTGGGTGCGTAACGCCGGCGACTTCTGGGAGTGCCCCAGAAAACGCAGGCGGCTCCTGGTTGTTGGGAGGGAGGTACGCTGATGACATCAGTGGTTCCGATCTCCTCACTGCCATCGCAGCGCTGAGTAATCGCAGCTTACGCGGCGCTGCACATAAGGGGGCAGTTCAGGAATCTCTGAGATGACATCTGGACCTCTCTGCGCGGCATCAGATGTCTTCAGCTTATCACAAGCTAATAAGGACCTTTCTATTTTTGTTTGTGTCCAGGCTGAACCTTTAGTTGTGGATCTGAAGGATCTCTTCCAGGTCATATATAACGTAAAGAAAAGGGAAGATGAAGACAAGAAGAAGGTACGTTCAGTTATACCATATAATATAATATCCTCTGCAAGGGGTAGAGACACCATATAAATGTTGGCACATTGCTCACAGGTGAGAAACATGGGGCCTATGTACTAAGTCTTGGAGGGAGATAAAGTACCAGCCAATCAGCTCCTAATTGCAATGCTGTGTTTGAAAAAATGACAGTTGGGAGCCGTAACGTTATCTCCATCAAAGGCTTAGTAAATAGATACCACAGTTTTAAAAAACACCTCATTATTTATTCTCCCTGGTAGGTCCTGAGACACTTGTACTGCTAAAGCAGGGGTGGCCAAACCGGTCCTCGAGATCTACCAACGGTCCATGTTTTCCAGATCACCTAGCTGGTGCACAGCTGTAGTCATTACTAACTGTCACATTTTCAAACCTGCTGCATTCATTCCTACTTTAGATCCACAGG